>NC_088781.1:92471198-92785458 GCF_958450345.1 Calliphora vicina | reverse complement strand
TCAACAAAATTACCAGATTGTACTATAGAACTATGGGAACAATCACTGACTTCCCCTCGTGAACTACCAAAATGGTCGCAAATGTCACAATTTTTAGTTGACAGATACGAAGCGGTAGAGCGGCTAACAAGCATTAAAACCACAAAAGACAGTTTTACACTTTCTAATACGAAAAAAACTAATATTCAAACATATACATCCCAAGAAAACATAACCACAAATTGCAAGCTATGTAATAATGTACATTATTTAAGAAATTGTCCCAATTTCAGAACTTTTTCAACACAACCAAGAATAGATTATGTTTTCAAGAATAAAATATGTAACAATTGTTTAAGTCCTTCACATATTAAGGCAAATTGTAAAAGTAAAAGAACATGTTTTTACTGTAAAAAAGATCACCATTCATTATTGCATATTGCATACAAATCATCAAATATACAAAAATCATCTGAAAATAATCATAGTAATGGTAATAGTAACCAAAATTAAAATATTGCTCAAAATACAAATGCAAAAATAGAACAGCCAAGTAATTCTAACAAAGATGAACTTCCAACAACCTCACGGCGGGTTCAAGCAAACTGCTCTACGAGCAACGAAAACATTTTATTGCGTACAGCGTTAATGCAAATAGAGCATCAAGGCGAAATTTTCACGATAAGAGCTTTAATAGATCCAGGCTCTCAAAGAACCTTCATAACAGAAAGAATAAGAAGTAGGTTACAGTTGCCTTATAAAAATTCACATTTTGAAATTATTGCAATAGGAGGTCAAAAACAATCAGCTAAAAAAGAGTGTGATTTTACATTATTTGCAAGAAAATACAATCTAAGAGTCCCAATTAAAGCAATTGTTTTATCAAATGTTACTAAAACACTTCCAGCTGTCACGTTTAATGTCCCATATTCAGCAGAACTTAGAAAATTGGATTTAGCAGACCCGAATTTTAATAAATCTTCCCAAATTGATCTTATTCTTGGCAATGATTATGAACATAGTCTAAACCTCGAAGGAATAAAGAAAAATATATGTGGCCAAACATCAGCTTACAAAACTATATTTGGATGGGTGCTTAGTGGACCGATGAAAATGGAAACTGTTCAAACATTCACAACTGCTGTAACTTCATCGGAATCTTCAGAACTCAGCACACTATTGAGGAAATTTTGGGAGCAAGAGGAAATACCAAAAACTCGCCTTAAATCAGAAGAAGATGAATTTGTAGAACAATTTTACACTAAAACAACTACTCGAAACAAAGATGGACGATATATGGTAAGGCTACCATTAAAAAAGGAATATCCCGAATCGGTTTTCTTAGGATCATCTAGATTCATCGCACTCGCTCAATATGCCAGTATGGACAAAACTTTAGGAAAGAATAAAGAATTGCAAGCTGAATATAAAGCTGTTTTGGATGAGTATTTAACTCTCGACCATATGGAAGAAACAACATCAAACGAAATTAATTCAGAAGGTAAACATAGTTCCTTTTATTTACCCCATCACGCGGTCGTGCGACCAGAACATAAAACTACAAAGGTAAGAATTGTGTTCAATGCCTCTAGGAAAACAAAATCCAAATTTTCACTAAATGATGTTCTGTACACGGGGCCTACAATTCAAAACGATTTAATAACTGTAATTCTAAATTGGAGAAGATATAAATATGTGTTCAGTGGTGACATACAAAAAATGTATCGTCAAATCATAGTTCATCCAGACGATAGAGCATTCCAGAGAATTTTATACCAACCTGAACAAAATGGTCCTATTAAAGATTTCGAAATGAAAACAGTAACGTTTGGATTCAATTGTGCGCCTTTTCTAGCAATTCGTAAGTTACATCAACTCGCTTCAGACTCAAAAGCCGAATCAATTTTAAGGTACGAAACTTATGTAGATGATATTTTAACTGGAGGTTATTCAATTGAGGAAACTCGTGAGGCACAAAATCAGCTAATTAAGACTCTAAAATCTGCTGGATTTTTACTCAAGAAGATAACAGCAAACGATGCTCAATTACTAGCAGATTTACCAACAGAAGATATATATGATTCAGATTTTTTGCGGTTTCACGAAACTAGCTCAACTAAAACTTTAGGCATAAAATGGAACGCAATCACAGATACATTTACTTATAGTTTCTCATCACTAAGTCCGTCTACGGAAATAACAAAACGACAAGTTCTATCATCTGTCGCAAAACTGTTTGATCCAGCTGGATGGCTAGCTCCTATAGTAATCAGAGCAAAAATATGTATGCAGCAATTATGGTTAGACGGTATAGAATGGGATGAAGAAATTAATGCAGAATCTCTACAAAATTGGAACGATCTAGTTCAGGACTTATCTGAAGTTGAACTAATATCAATACCTCGTTGGATTCAACTTATGCCTAGTGACACAATCCAAATTCACGGATTCTGCGACGCATCGAAATCCTCATATTGTGCTACTGTATACATTAGGTGCCAAACAAAAACACAAAACACATTCTCAAATTTATTGGTAGCAAAAACTAAAGTAGCTCCTTTACAAACTGTTTGCCTCCCGCGCTTGGAACTTAATGGCGCAGTGCTTTTGGCAAATTTAATTAATTATGTAAAAAACTCTATCAATTTCAGTAATAGCGAAATATATTTATGGACGGACTCAGCTATAGTCCTAGGATGGTTATCGAAACCACCTTCATCGTGGGAAACCTATGTGGCGAACAGAACAGCACGAATACACGAATTAATGGCTGATGTCACATGGCGACATGTCCCAACACATGATAATCCAGCTGATCTGGGCACACGAGGTTGTAAAGCCCAAAATTTGGTAAATAATTCACTTTGGTGGAATGCACCATCATGGTTACAAAAACCTTCATCAGAATGGCCCAATCGAAATATCTTAAATTATAGCTCAGAGAATAAAGAAATACAATCGCTAAATGTTCAGATTGAAGAAAATGATATACTGGACAACTTTTCATCATACAGTAGAGCTTTACGTGTCATATGCTACATTTTTAGATTTTTTTATAATACAACGAAAAAAATGCGGCAAAATGCTGATAAAAATGCTCAAGTATCTTTGACGCAAAATGAGATGAAAATTGTAAAATCGAGACTAATTGTTTTAGCTCAAAAAAGATTTTATAATGAGGAATATAAATGCGTAAATGAATCAAAAGATATTTCGAATAAAAGCCCATTGAAAAGTCTAAATCCATTTATAGATAAAGACTCAATTTTAAGAGTAAATGGTAGATTAGCCCAATCATCACTACCATATGGTGAACGTTATCCCATTATTTTACCAGGCAACTCCCGATTTTGCCAATTATATTTACACCATTTGCATGAGTTTTTCTTTCATGCTGACTGCGGTCAAATGTACAGAATAATACAAACTGAATTTCTCATATTCAGGTTAAAACCACGTATCAAGGGAATAATACGTAAGTGCAAAAGATGCATAATGTATAAACAACAGCCAAGCTCTCAAATAATGGCTCCTTTACCTCCGGAAAGATGTACGCTCTCTCTTCCTTTCCAGGTAACAGGAATTGATTTTGCTGGACCATTCGAGATAAAAACATCGATTTTAAGAAAATCTCCAATAACTAAAGGATACGTAAGTGTATTTGTATGTTTTAGCACAAAAGCTATTCATTTGGAGCCTTGTACAGAGTTATCCTCAGCGGCATTCCAAGCTGCTTTCGCTCGCTTCATCGGAAGGCGGGGGCTCCCCCGAAGGGTAGTTACAGACAATGGACGAAATTTCTTAGGTGCCAGTAGAACGCTTGAACGAGAATTTGCTGTGTTTGTCAAGAATAGTGCCCAAGATGTAGCACAGAAATATATGACACATGGATTTGAATGGAAATTCATCCCACCTCATATGGGCGGCCTTTGGGAGGCAGCCGTAAAGAGTTTTAAATATCATTTTAAGCGAATTGCAGGTCCTCATAAATTTACATTCGAAGAATTCGCAACAGTTTTAGCAAGAATAGAAGGAGTACTCAATTCAAGACCTATATCAGCAGTTTCGGAAGATCCCTCAGATATCACAGCTCTAACGCCTGGACATTTTCTAAGAGGTGCCCCCCTGATGACATTCCCTGAACAAGATTGTTCGAACATGTCGGTTTTAAATAGATGGGAAAAGCTGAAAGCCATACATCATCAATTTGCTCAACGTTGGAAAACTGATTATCTGAAATCACAACACAAAAGGTATAAGTGGAAAACCTCTTGCAAAAATATGCAGATTGGAGATTTAGTTATTGTTATGGACGATCTACTACCACCTCATGAATGGAATCTTGGCAGGATAGAAAAAACATTTTCTGGTTCAGATGGTAATGTAAGAACTGCAGACGTACGTACCGCTAGCGGTGTAATTAAGCGCCCTATCGTCAAATTATGTTACCTCCCTTTTCTAAATCAAGAGGAAGCGCAAGTTGACTCAAACCTTAAAGTACAATCCTCTATTTAGATAATTCTCTCAAATATTTTCTTATAATTATTTCTACTCAAATATTGTATTCAAAATTTTGGCATAATAAAGATTTCCAATTATTCAAAATCATTGCTGTTTAGTGGCTTTTACCCACATCCATTTATTATCCAAAAATTTCCATATAACATACTAATTGAATTGTAATTTCCTTATTATACATTTTCCCAGCAGGTCAAATAGACGACTGACAGCGACTCGGCCCAATGAAACTCAAAACCCAAACGATGAAAGAAGCGTAGTCCCGAGTGACTTAGAAGTATATTATTGCATAATCTGTAAAGGATATCATGGGCTCAAGTTTTGTCGGAAATTCCGAAAAATGAAGCCAGAGAGAAGACGTGACATTGTTGAGCGTCTTGGCTATTGTACCAATTATTTGGCTCGAAGCCATAATATAAGGTCGTGTACCTCGATGGAGTCTTGCATAAAATGCAAGCAACTTCACCACACCATGTTGCACCCATCGAGGACACGCAGCCCATCGCCCAACTTGTCCACCGTCAGCAGCCAACGCGGTCGTGATGCCGAGACCCAGATACAACCGCACCAACAACCACATCAACATCATCATCACCATCGTCAACACCGACACCATCAACCTCGCCAGCCACATCATCGTCGTCATCAACGCCAACAGCCACATCATCGTTGTCATCAACGTCAACAGCCACATCATCGTCGTCATCAACGCCAACACCCTCATCAACAACAACGTCATCAAATTCAACGTCAGCAAAATCAACAACGCCAGCGTCAACAATCACCAGCTCCAATTGCTTCATCTACCACTCCACCAATGCCAGATCAACGTATATTGGCTGAAGCTATTAAATCTCTGGCCAACGTATTATGTTACCAAAATAAGCCAGAATAGATGGGCAAAGGCCGAGGCCGGCGCCATGTTTAAACTACGGTTTAAACCATTATTTATTGATTTTTTTATTTATTTTTTTTTTCTTATCAAAAAAATGTAATATTAAAATATATTATAATATTAATTGAATTCACAATATTGTTAATTTTAAGATGAATTATATTATTAATTATATTATTGAATTTTATATTAAATGAAGTACTATACTACTGAATTGTTAGTATTTTTAAATAAAGTTAAATATGTACTACCTTAATATTTAACATCATAATGAACTAAAATATTAATAATTAAGATAATTAAATGAAATGTTGCTAACGGTAGGTTAGCTATACATAAGAAATTCCAAAACATCTTCGTGTTTTGGAAGTTAAAATTAGGTTTCCTTATTAAAACCAAAATTATAATTTGTCACTTCTCACATATCAACAGAACTCATCAGTTGCATTTAAATCCCCTTTTGTTAATAAACATAATTTGATTTATAACGTTTACCGAAAAAATCTGGTCTCATAATTTGGTACCCACAAACAAACAAAAGGTAAAGTACCAAACATAATTATACATATATGTCTCAATATATATGTATATAGTACAACCAAAATATTAATCCAATTTTACTTTTATAATCTCAATAATTATACTCACTTATGAGTGAATATAATTATTCATTTTCTCCCCAAAGAACATTAGCCTTCAGCCTAATAAAGGAGAAAATTTAAATATAATTTGTTTCCCCATACAAATTATTTCAGCCATCATTTCGTGATATGATATTCACGGCCCTTTATATTAACAATTGTAGCAAATAACTAGATATTAATATAACAAACGAGTTGTAACATTAGAAGTTTAGGTAGCATGCAAAAATTTTCCTGCTCCTAACTCGTCGGCAATTGGGGTAGGTTTTTTCTAAACTCATGTGTGCTAGCTACAGAATATAGTTATTTTAACTTTGCATGTATTATGTAAAAAAAAACAACAAAAAGAAAGAAGAAAAGTGTTAATATAGCAAAAATGACCAATGCGTTTATTGATGTTTATACGCATAACCCCTCCCAACCTTGACCACGTTGTAAATTGCTAAATATAATACTATGATAACATGATCCCTAAAATTTCTTAACCCTTTCTAAAGATTGACCAGAAATCAAAACACTTTGTGGTTGAAAATGCTCCCAGCTTTATATTTAAAGAAGAGTATAATTGCTTCTAAATAAGACGACAAAATAAATTTATAGTTTGGGGCAAGAAAATTAAAATTTAAAGTTTACCTCTTTAAGAAAATTACAAAATTTTTGAAGAAACCGCAAAAATTAAAAATTGTTGGCCCAAATAAAATTTTTTTAAGATTCTTGAACAGTTTCCCAGAGTGTCTTATTTTGAAAAAGGAGGATTTTGGCCAAGGTAAGTCCTTTTATACCAATAAAATATGGGAATATAAACGTTATTTCAGAACATACCTATACTAAGGCATTTAAAATAAAAAAAAACAAAAGGTTTACAACCACTAACCTATTGTTGCACACACATAAACATAACGTAAATACTAAAATTTTACAACTCTTAGAAACTGCATTATCACCAAAGAAGTTGTTTGATGTCATATCACCAAAAAGTTTTCTTCTTTTTGATGTCATACCATGGACAAAAATGTCATCTATCACCACTATAGAGCATTAGGGTAAGTATCATATTTTACGGTTTAATTTCATAAATCTTGATAATCATATTATATTTAATATTTTACAGACAACTCAATCACCAAATTGCCCATCGCATTCGATAGTGTCATAACTCAAGATTATAATTTCAAGTAAAATGTTTTAAATATATTCAAACAGTAACACTAAAAACTTATGTAAGAATGTAAACAATTTATAAATATTTATCTATCTAAATATAAAAATATCTAGATACGTATGTATATTATGATTTATAGATTTATACATAATTAGATGAATAATTAAATAAAACTATATAAACATATACATATTAATATATAAAATTATAGTAAATGTAAAAATATATAATCATATTATAATATATAAAAATATAACAATATGTAAACATATTAATATATAAATATATAAATATATAAATATATAAATATATAGATATATAAATATATAAATATATAAATATATAAATACTAGCATGCAACCCGCTACTTCGTTAGCGAAAAAATGTGGAAATAACAAAACAACTACGTAAATTATTTTAAAATGTTTATTATAGAAATTTTAATTATTGCGTAAAGTAAATACACCTTACAATTGTTTGTAGTTCATGATATTTTGAAGTATTAAAGCATCTCAAAACTGCTTTCGTAATTGAAAATTCATAATAATAATTGCAAATATTAATAGTAGATAGATAAAGATATACTAATTTAATAATGTGTGTGAAGTTAAATTTCGAAATTTATAACCCTAGACACAAACCAGTTGAGTTAACAGAGTTATGTTTAAAAGTTTACATGATACCGTTAAACATTGTAAATCAAGGAAAGTGTATTCAAAATGGAATAATAACCACACGGTTGAACCTAATGTACCACTAATGATTGAAACGGGAACTAATCTCCCGTTTTTTCCAAAAACTAAGTCAAATCATAAATGTCAAATATAGTTTTATACTTTTGCGGAATTTTTAAAATTTAATTATTATGGATGGAGGAATCTAAATTCATGGAAAACGGGAGAAGATGGGCAGATGGAACTTGCTGGAATTTATAGCCAAGGTGTTTTTCTATCATAACCCATGGTCATATCCCTTAACAGTGCGAGTTTTGATAGAGAAATTAAAATTTTTCGGAAATTTAAATTTCTTGGGAGGATGATCTAAATTTCTTGGAAATGGGAGAAGATGGGCGGATGAATCTTGCTGGAATATTTAGGTAGGGTGTTGGTCTATCATGGTCCGTGGTCATAACCTTTAACAGTGCGAGTTCTGCTAGAGAAATTTAAATTTTTCGAAAATTTAAATTTCGAAATTTAAATTTTTAACAGTGCGAGTTCTGATAGAGAAATTTAAATGTTTCGAAAATTTAAATTTTTTGGAGGATGAATCTAAAATCCTGTATAACGGGAGAAGATGGGAAAATTAAATTTTTCGAAAATTAAAATGTTTTTGGAGGATGAATCTAAATTTCTTGGAAATGGGAGAAGATAGGTGGAATGAACTTGCTGGAATTTATAGATAAACTGTCCCACTATGATAATCTGTGGTCATAATATTTAACAGAGCGAGTTTTGATAATAATTTTTTAATTTTGACCAAAATCAAAATTTAATATACTTGGGAGGCTGAATCCGAATTCTAGGAAAACGGGAAAAGATGGGCGGTTTTTAAGTCTCATAGAAACTCACATTCTAACTTTTAGAATTTTCTATGTTTATGAAAATCAAAAATACTATTAAATAACTGTTAGTTCAAACGTCATTTCGGAAATGCTAAATCGCTTTTCAAGGTATCTCGTCTTCGATTCGTATGGTACCCAATTTGCCTTTTTTTTTGACAAATCCTGCTGCTTGCAAACGTTTTGCTTCTTGAGTATCTCCCTATGATATTGCAAGCTCATGTTGAGTTTGACAACAACATTCACGGATTAATGCCTCCAAATCTTGGTCTTCAAATTGTTTGGTTGTCCTGGGCCTTCCGTTTCAAAATCATCACATGCACCATCTCTTGCACGTTGAAACCGATGGAACACGTTCACCATAAGCTTTGGTGATCTATGTGTACTTCTGCGGCACGTTTTTCAAATGAAAGAAGTAAAGCAAAACTTTCCACATATGACGCTTTGTTGGCACAAAATTCGACAAAAAAACTTTGTTGTTTACACTTAATGTTCAATAACTAAGCGAGGATGAATGACAGATATATACCCTTTAGAGTGATATAAAAGTTATTAAAAATTAAAAAAGGGGTTCAAAAGATACGCCACCTATAGCAAATCCCACATTTTTAAGTCATATACCCAATAGTTGAAATCAAATTTCAGTAAAAATATTTTTTTAAACACACTTTCAACATATTTGGGGTATTCAAACGGTCTGATTGTCCTAATATATTATGATAGTTTAAACAAATTGTTGTTGTGCTTCAAAAAAAGTGTTATTTTATGACAAAACAATGAACATAGTTCAAACATAGTTTGAAACACAACAAAAATTGTTTAAACTATCATAATATATTAGGACATTATGACAATAAGGACATTATGACAATATGACCTAATAGCATATCATTTTTTAAAATTTTAAAAATTGTGGTGTGAATGTATGTACATATACATTTTATTTACACGATAAAAACGTAATAATTAATGAAGATTAATATATATATATGGAATATGAAATTAAAAAACTTACATTTCTAAGTAACGTAGAATTTTTTCTTTTAATTGAATTTATAAAATTTGAGCACTTATTATTACACAACTATTTTTTTCAAATGAGTTGACGGTTATATGTAAATAGTGTTGTCTATTCATCGAAATAAAAATATTTAAATAAATGTTTGTGTAAACGATTTTATTTAAGCGAAAATTTATTTGTTATTATCTAAAAAAATGTTTTTTTTTATAAAGCGTGCAATTTGTATGAAGAATACTGGTAATAAGGTTTTAAACTTGAATTTTTTTCATACACAATTTGTTTAACGTTTGGAAGCGTAAGCAATTTGTATGAAGAATACTGGGAAAAAAGTTTAAAACTTATTTCCATAGAATTTTATTTTAACGTTTGTCGTTGCGTTTTATAAAATGAGGCCCTAAATTTGTTTTATAATCTTTTGATAAATTGAATATGAATAAGGTTTTAATCATAGAGACACATATTGCGTAAATTCTGTTTTTTAAATTTATAAAAAGTTTCTAATACTACATTTGAGTGAGATATAAGTTGATTTTATAAACTTGATAAATAGAGTATAAATAATGATTTACTCATAGATACACATAGTGCTTTACATTTTAATTTTTTTAGGGTCTAATTTTATAAAACGAAACGACAAACGTTAAAATAAAATTCTATGGAAATAAGTTTTAAACTGTTTTCCCAGTATTCTTCATACAAATTGCTTACGCTTCCAAACGTTTTGTTTTATAAAATGAGGACCTTAATTTACTGAAATTGTTATTAAATTTTGCGAGAACAAAATTCTTATTTTAGCGAATAGGAATAAACACGTGATTTTTTTTTTGAGAAATGCTTTAATGAATATATTTTTATGAATATTTTTTGTTTTGTTTCACATTTCAACAAAATAATTTGTTTTGTAGTTTTTTATCAAATAAAACTATAACATTTCAAATAGCATTAAACCAACTATATTTACAAAACTGTTATTAATATTTTCCCTCATAAATTCCCATATACATTTCATATAACTGTATGTTGAATAAATTTTAAATTTATTGAATAAGGTTAAAATAATAATTTTTACAAAAAAGGTTAAGGTTTGTGTCTGTACTATTGGAATTTTCAACACCATTAGAATTCAACTAATGGTGAATAGGGTGAAAAACTATATATTTTAAAATAAAATTAGTATTCTAAACATGAAAATAAACATTCTGGTGTAGGCTAAGGGTTTAGACTACTGAACTGTAGCCGAACTACATCGGTTCGAATCTCAGTGGAGGCAAAACAATTTTATTGAAAAAAAAAATAAAACTACTTGAATAGAATAGTAGAAAAGAATTTCAAAAAAGTACCAATATAAGTGTACTGAAATTTGGCCCTTTTTACCCATTTGTATTTGACTTCCGAATAGCATGTTGTGGATTCTTTTTTGTGTGGTTGGAAGAATATTTTATCTTTTTTTTATTTTTAAATTGAATAAATAATATCAAATCTCCGTTTTTATCCCGTTTTTTGTCCCCTTTTTGTCCCCCGTGAAGAAATAATTTTCAAAAAAGTACCTAGTAATACGTACTATTTGAAAATAATAGTTCATGGAATTGTTAGTGAGAAAATACATTTTGATAAAAAAAGTACCAAAAAAGAAAACAATTTTGAGGCCTTAGGAATTCGAATTTCAAAAAAGTACCAAAAAGATTTCTAGTTTTTATTGATCTGAGCCAGATACATTCAATATAATATTTCTATGTTTATTTATGTAGGAGATATACATGTTAACAGAGGGTTCTACGGGGACTATTTTTACCCCATATGGCCACTTGAATTTTGAATTTCAAAAAAGTACCAAACACCTGTCGGCTCTTTTTTTGATTACAGGCGGACGCATTTAAAATATTATTTCTAAGTTTATTTGTTTTGGAGATATAGAGGTACAGGTTTTACCCGTTTTTGCCCCATTTGTCCCCCTTAACGACCGAATTTCCAAAAATCCCTTCTTAGTGGATCTACATATTGTAAAAGGAACCCATTACCCGAATTTCAAGTTTCTAGCTTTAGCGGTTTGGGCTGTACGATGATGAATGAATCAGTCAGTCAGTCAGTCAGTCACGTTACTCTTTTATATATATAGATATAAATATATAAATATATAAATATATAAATATATAAATATATAAATATATAAATATATAAATATATAAATATATAAATATATAAATATATAAATATATAAATATATAAATATATAAATATATAAATATATAAATATATAAATATATAAATATATAAATATATAAATATATAAATATATAAATATATAAATATATAAATATATAAATATATAAATATATAAATATATAAATATATAAATATATAAATATATAAATATATAAATATATAAATATATAAATATATAAATATATAAATATATAAATATATAAATATATAAATATATAAATATATAAATATATAAATATATAAATATATAAATATATAAATATATAAATATATAAATATATAAATATATAAATATATAAATATATAAATATATAAATATATAAATATATAAATATATAAATATATAAATATATAAATATATAAATATATAAATATATAAATATATAAATATATAAATATATAAATATATAAATATATAAATATATAAATATATAAATATATAAATATATAAATATATAAATATATAAATATATAAATATATAAATATATAAATATATAAATATATAAATATATAAATATATAAATATATAAATATATAAATATATAAATATATAAATATATAAATATATAAATATATAAATATATAAATATATAAATATATAAATATATAAATATATAAATATATAAATATATAAATATATAAATATATAAATATATAAATATATAAATATATAAATATATAAATATATAAATATATAAATATATAAATATATAAATATATAAATATATAAATATATAAATATATAAATATATAAATATATAAATATATAAATATATAAATATATAAATATATAAATATATAAATATATAAATATATAAATATATAAATATATAAATATATAAATATATAAATATATAAATATATAAATATATAAATATATAAATATATAAATATATAAATATATAAATATATAAATATATAAATATATAAATATATAAATATATAAATATATAAATATATAAATATATAAATATATAAATATATAAATATATAAATATATAAATATATAAATATATAAATATATAAATATATAAATATATAAATATATAAATATATAAATATATAAATATATAAATATATAAATATATAAATATATAAATATATAAATATATAAATATATAAATATATAAATATATAAATATATAAATATATAAATATATAAATATATAAATATATAAATATATAAATATATAAATATATAAATATATAAATATATAAATATATAAATATATAAATATATAAATATATAAATATATAAATATATAAATATATAAATATATAAATATATAAATATATAAATATATAAATATATAAATATATAAATATATAAATATATAAATATATAAATATATAAATATATAAATATATAAATATATAAATATATAAATATATAAATATATAAATATATAAATACAAAATAAATAAGTATAAGTTTAAAAATAACAAAATTATCAAAAATTTGTGTTTATTTTTCCGTTTTGGAAATAATTGGTTAATTTGCATTATATTTTTGACAAAAATAAAAAAAATGACTGAGTTTCATTCATGCTACAAGCGCTTTACACAATCCCCGATTGTCCCAAGTTGAAAAGTTATTTCATTTATTAAAGAAGACAGAGGGAGAACCCCATGATATTTTAAAAAAATTGTTCATTCACGAATAAAGGATTCGATATGGCGTGGAATAATCTATTCGAACGTTATGAAAACTCCCGTATTCTTGTTTAAAGACACAATTCTCAATTAAAGACAATATTTAACTTAATAAACAACCCTATTAGTAAAGAATCAGGTCGCTGTATCAAACAACTCCAACAATCGATTAACGATTGTATTAAAAATCTTTCGCTGCTTCAGATAGATACCAAAAACTGGGACGTCATCTTTGTTTTTATTTGTGCAAAATGTCTTCCTGACATCAGCTTACATTTATGGCAACAACATTTAGGGAACAGTAAGGAATTACACACTTGGCTAGAAATGGATAGCTTTTTAACTACCAGATATCAATCCCTTGAAGGTTTCGCAGATATACGAAATACTTCGTCTGATTCTCAGAATTACTTCAGGAAATATAATACGAAAAAACAGATTCCCAATAATTCCAAAAAGGTTAATACGTTTCAAACTAAAGTTAAACCACTTTGTCAAGACCCTCATCCCTTAAGGTTATGTTCTACTTTCTTATCAATGTCAGTTGAAGATCGTTATTCTTTGGTTAAAAAGCAAAGGCGATGTACTAACTGTCTAGCAGCCTCCCATGATCATAAAACTTGTAAAAGTCAGTTCAGATGTTCATTCTGTAAACAAAAACACCGTTCTGAGAATCAACCTGTACCCCAACAAGCTAATACTAGACCCTTTAATGATTACTCAACGAACAATAATCGTGATACACACCCCTCACAAACTGATAACAACCATGCTGATAACCCCTCAACTTCAGCTGCTGCAGCAAGATCACGTCAAGCGTATTCAACACAACTACAGTCCACAACATATAACTCTGTTGTCCTTGGTACAGCATTAGTTGATGTTTGTGTAGGTGATGTGCGTTGTACCGTAAGAGCTCTTATCGATTCAGCCTCAGAAGGCACTTTTATTTCTAAAAAACTCCAATCTTCTTTGGCAATCCCCACAAAAACTTCACATACTAATATAACCGGACTTAGCGGTTCTCTATCTGCTACTGCAACTCGAATTTGTATTATTACCATAAGTTCACCTCTAGAGAAACTCTTTAAAACCACAACTGATGCATTCGTTGTCAATAAACTAACAGGAGACTAACCCTTTTACGAGCTCTCTTCTATTATGAGTACCAAGTTTTCTGATTTACCCTTAGCTGATAGCTACTCTTCTAAAACATCGAATGTTGAGATTTTGATTGGTTGTGATGTTTACCCTAAAATCCTTAGAGATGGTATCCGTTGGGATTATAATAGATCACTTGTTGCTCAGCGTACCATTTTCGGATGGATAATCTCTGGAAAATTACACTCTCCTACTCCTCTTCTAAACTCTGTTTCATGATAAATGAATTATATCGACTTAAACACTCAACCCACTAAATTTTGGGAACTCGAAGAAGTTTATGAAAAACCAGCCCAATCTAATGAAGATATCTTCTGCGAAAATTTATACAAAAATACAACATTTAGAGACGAAAATGGTCGTTTTGTTGTTTCTCTGCCTTTTAAATCCGAATATTCCAATAATATTCCCCTTGGCAACTCTCGCAACTCTGCTTTATCCCAATTTCTAAGAAATGAGAGTAGACTCAATAATAACCATAAATTAAAGCAAGATTACGATAAAGTAATCGAAGAATATACATTTTTGAACCATATGATTCCCGTAAAACCCGATTTATCTACATTCTCTAACTCTTCATACTATTTACCCCATCACTCTGTGCTCAAACCCGAATATACAACTACTAAACTACGTGTTGTATTCAATGCCTCTAACCCCTCTTCGTCTGGATTAAGTCTAAATGACGTATTATACCCCGGACCAGTTTTACAACAAGAATTAACTGTCCTAATAACCCGTTGGCGATTGTTTAAATACGTTTTTAATGCCGACATCGAGAAGATGTACAGGCAAATACTTGTTAACCCACACCCCATATCAAAGGATTTTATTCCGCTGTTCGCCTGAAAAAGAACCCCAAGAATTTGAGCTACAGACCGTAACATTTGGAGTTAACTGTGCTCCATATTTAGCCCTGAGAATTCTTCTCGAACTTGCAGAATGTTGTAATAATGATTACCCCGAAATCTCTACCATACTCAAAGAGAATATGTATGTCGATGACGTACTATCAGGATCACATGACCTTTCGGTAGCCCTAAAATCAAGAGATAACCTAATTAAAATCCTAAATTCTTCTTGGATTCCCTCTCCGTAAATGGATTTCGAATGAAAAATACCTACTAAAAGACTTAGAACCCGAACATTTACTTATGTCTGATACAATAGAGCTTGAAGAAACAGTTACAACCAAAACGTTAGGACTCCGCTGGAATGCGAGTCAGGATTACTTCTATTTTAACCCCATAACTCAGCCAATCAGAAATAATATAACCAAGCGAATTGTTTTGTCTGATATTGCACGGTTATTTGACCCCGCTGGATGGCTAGCCCCAAAGATCATTGTCGCGAAAATGATAATGCAACAGATCTGGAAAGATCAAATCGAATGGGATGATCCCCTAAAGCCAGAAATTTTGCGAAGTTGGCTTTCGTTTTTAGATGATTACCCTAACATAAGAATAATAAAAATACCCCGATTTGTTAATTATAAACCCTCATATGCCGCAGAACTTCACGGCTTTTGTGAGCTTCTGAGAAAGCCTATGCTGCTACCCTATATCTTCGAACTACAAGTGAAAATGGTCACATATCTACTCATTTACTCCTATCCAAAACTAAAGTTGCCCCGGTTAAATTCGTTACTCTCCCCAGGAAGGAACTATGTGGCGCTGAACTGTTAGCCAAATTGATCGCATCATTTCTGTCTCAAATTAAGTTTGATAAATGCAAAATGCATCTCTGGACGGATTCAACTATTGTGTTATCATGGCTTCAAAAACACCCCTCGCATTGGACCACTTTTGTCGCCAAATGAATGGCGTCATGTTTCCTCTAAAGACAACCCAGCTGACTTAGGATCACGAGGGCTAACTGCAAACGAATTGATATGCAACGATTTATGGTGGCATGGACCAACGTGGCTTAAACTCCCTAGTTCCGAATGGCCGTCAATATTGCCCATTATAGACACTCACGAAGAAATTAGGCCCGTAAAGACTCATTTGAATCAAAACGCTGATGATATATTAAACCGCTTCTCTGATCTCTCACGTGCAATTCGTGTAATCGCTTACATATATCGATTTTACCATTCTACTCACCCACATTATAAAACCACATTTAATTACCCCTCTCTCACCATTCAACACACGGAAATAAAAATTGTTAAACTTCGATTAGTGGTTTCTTGTCAAAGGTTTTACTTTCCAGAATATTCACTGCTTTCTAATGGACAAGAGATTCCCAAGAAAAGCCCTTTATTAACATTTAACCCGTTTATCGATTCATATAACATAATGAGGATCAATGGTAGACTCTCGCGATGTGAAATGCTATCTTATGATGAGCGATTCCCTATGATTCTCCCCTACTCAGGTCGTTTTACCCGATTATATTTAGAACTTTTACATAAATACACAATACATGGAGAAAATTCGCTTCTAATACGTCTAGTACGTTTAGAGTTTTGGGTACCTAAGCTAAAAAATCTTGTAAAAACCATTATATATAACTGCAAGACTTGTGTTTTATATAAGAAAAAACAATGTCAACAGCTCATGGCTTCACTTCTACCTGAACGCACATTCCTTTCCCGACCTTTCACCAATACCGGTCTAGATTTCGCTGGCCCATTTAATATAAAGTCATATGTTGGTCGAGGGTGTAAAATAACCAAAGGATATGTACTAGTATTTGTTTGCTTTGCTACGAAAGCAATTCATTTGGAAGCCACCAGTGAAATTTCAACCCAAGTCTTTTTGGCGACATTTTCCCGTTTTTTCTCACGTAGAGGTACTCCACAAGTTCTATACTCTGATAATGGCAAAACTTTTGTAGGCTCAGCTAACATATTTAATAAAACACAAGAAAATCTCTTCTCCCAAGTACGATCTAATATCCTGTCTCAAAATGCTTTTCAAAACATTGAATGGCGTTTTAATCCCCCTGGTGCTCCTCATATGGCCGGACTCTGGGAGGCAGGTGTGAAAAGTTTTAAATCACACCTCAAGAAAATAACCCATGCACAAACTTTTACCTTTGAAGAATTCACAACGATGCTTACAAGTATCGAAGCTTGTCTCAATTCAAGGCCATTAAGTCCAATGAGTGACAACCCCACTGAGATAAGTGCTCTGACACCCGGCCATTTTCTTATTGGCGCCCCTCTGCTCTCACCCCCGGAACCAGACTTTTCTATTCGACGACTTAGTTATGCCAATAGATGGCAAAAATGAAATATACTACACCATCATTTTGCTTGCAGATGGAAAGAAGAGTATTTAAAGGAATTGCATAAACGCATCAAGTGGAAATACCCCCAAAGAAACTTTGTTGTTGGTGATCTCGTTGCAATCAAGAAAGATCATCTTCCCCCAAATGAATGGCGACTTGGTCGCATACAAAAAGTTTCCCCTGGTCACGACAATAAAGTCAGAGTAGCAGAAATTATTACTTCAACTGGTCCTATAGTTAGGCCAATTGTTAAATTAGTCCTTCTACCCCCTGCTAATGATGAATCAAACTAATATCTCCCTTATCTTTACAGCATTATGCCTCCACTAAACCGTCAAAGACGAAATTTATCTCCCATCACAGAAAGACGAAGATATCAACGTCAACACCCAGACTGCCGTTTGTGTAAAAGAGACCATCGCTTGCGCACATGCTATCTATGTATTTAACAACATGAATATTACCGAGAAATTCAAAATTGTCAAGAAGTATAAATACTGTCAAAATTGTCTGGCACACAGTCACGTCCTGGCAAGATGTCGTAGCTCAGAAAGATGTCACAAATGTCACCAAAAACATCATACTTTTTTACATTTTCATGAGCGAGTTCGGCCTACACTAAACATCCGTACCAACCCAGAAGCTAATCTACTCCAGTCAACAATTTTACGACCAACTGTCATAGTAAAAATCCAGCTCAGTGGAGAATGGCGTGATGTACGTAGACTTGCCAACCGTCCCGTTTTCGACGGGACAGACCAGTTTTAGAGTCGAATGTCCCGTGTCCCGGCGGTACTCTGAACGGGACGCCATTTGTCCCGTTTAAAAAAAAAACAACTTTTTCATTAATTACCACACAAAATATAAAAAAATCAAAAATTGGAAATACCGATAAACAAGGATGCTTTATTTTATGAAATATAGTATTTTCTAAAAACTGAATATCACTATTTAACAATATACATAGGTACTTAGTGCATTAACTTCTATGAGTTTCAATAAACTCATTAGTAAACATTATTTAACTTTCATGAAAAATAAATGGCACGATACTCGCTCTAGGATGCTTGTACATTTAGTTAAAGGTGAGTTGTTGGTCCATTGAAATGGACTGAGTTTGTCGAATTTATTACTTCAAATAATAATAAAAAAGCTGATAAAAGCGATTAAAAATATAAATTTTAAATTATGGACTGAAATAGGTAAACTTTATTAAATAACCCGTTGCGCTTCGTTACTCATACATAGTAAAATAAAAAAAATTTAAAGATTTTATAAACTATTTTTTTAATGAGGTGAAACAAATTAGGTAAAATTATAAAAAATAAATTTTCAGACAATGTTTGAAGAATCTCGCAATTTTAATTATCCAGATATTAAAAATTTACTATGTACTTTGAATGGAAAGTTTCACACCCACTGTTCCGATCTAGACCATTTTAGCTAAACTCTGTACAGTGATAAGAATTTGATTCATACAAAGTTTAAATACATTACAATTATAGTACTCCAGATATTCGAAATTAACTATATACTATGTATGGGAGGTGTCACTCCCACTAATCCAATCTCGACCATTTTACAGCCAAACTATGTAAAATGATAAGTGAGCTATCGGACAAAGTTTGAGGAATCTCGCAATTATAGTTCTGAAACTATTTTCCTTTGTGTGGTAGGTGACTTAAACCTTGTTCCGATTCTTCCCAATTTGGTTAAACTTCATGTCGTGATATGAAATTGATTCATATAAAGTTTGACGAATTTTACAATTATAGTACTCCAGATATTTGAACTTTAAAAAATTCAGTCTCGCCCATTTTCAGCCAATCTCCGTATAGTGACAAGAATTTGATTCATACAAAGTTTATAATTATAGTACTCCAGATATTCAAAATTAACTATTTACTTTGTATGAGAGATGTCACGCCAACTAACACAATAACATTTTCACCCAAAAAATGTAGAATAGTAAGGGCAAAATTTTAAGACTTCCACAATTATAGTTCTCCAGATATTCGAAAATAACTATTTACTCCTGTATAAAGTTCGAAGAATTTCACAGTAATAGTTCTCCAGATTTTACACAATTAAAATTAATGCGTTATTGTTGATTTTAATAAATAAAATAGGATAATAACACTGCTTCAAAATAACACTTTATGTCAGAACTTGAAAAGCGTCCTAATGGAGGTTGTATGCCTAGGTGAGGACATGCTAAAACCGTTTTCAAAGATTTTGAACACCCTCAAAATTTTGAGTTATTTTGAAACAAGTGTTTTAGGGTAGGTAGTACTTCAATACATCTAACTCAGACATTTTAAAACCGATTTCAAAATTTTAAAAAATAATCTAAGAAATTGTTTAAGTTATTAAAAAAGTTAAATTTTTTTTTTATTTTTTTCGTAATTTTTCCAATTCAACAATAGTTATTTTAATTTTTTTCTATGAAAACCAATTTTTATATAGACAAAAAGGAGATATTACTTATTAAAATCGGTTTATATTTGCAAAAGTTATTAAACTTTTTCGAAAAAAGTTGGAAAATATTTACCCTGTTTTTTACATTTATATGCGCTGGGGGAGAAAATACTCAAAAAGGTATTAATGAAAAGTTGAATAACTTTTACAGTTTTCATCCGATTTGAAAAATTAAAACCATGTTTTATTAAGAACTTTTCTTTGTACATTGATATAAATTTTTACAAGCTTTCATATCAAAATAAGCAATGAAAAGATCGAAAAACATCACTGTAAACGGTTTTTTCAGAATAACTTCTGAATTTGAAGGTGTTTCTGAAATTTTTTGGCACAATTTGTAATGTACTCAGCAAGTCCTATAACCCACGCTAGGTCATTTTCCATGTTTTTTTCCATTGTTCTCTGATCATTTTGTGGTGTCCCGTTTTGGAAATTTCAAAAGGTGGCAAGTCTAGATGTACGTGGTATTATGAATCCATCAATAGAAAACAGTGAAATTGCTGAGTTCTTGCCAAATCGTTATCATTTGCCAATTGAAAGGACAGGTTCCAGTCGCATTTGCAAAATCACCTTTAAACCACACTTTGTCAATAGACCTGTGGTCAGTGTAAACGCTTTAGTAACAAAAGAGTTACCACAATTTCAAAGACCAATGGAGCTAGATGCTTCGATTGCTGAGCCATACAAAAATCTACATCTGGCGGATCCAAGATTCTATAACTCGTCAGAGATTAACTTGATCCTCGGTGCCGATGTTTACCCACATATCATCAAATCGGAAATTCATACACCAACACTCACTTCACCGATGTTCCAGGACACCGTGTTAGGCTGGATCCTAATCGGAAAAGTTCGTCCATCGTAAATACATAACAATTATATATATTTAATTTTATATATTTAAATATGTATTAATGAATTATGCCATTGTATTATCTAAAATTATAATTTTATTAAAAAAAAACCTAATGAATTTTCGTAAAAACATAAAATTTGAATCAAATTTAAAATATCTTGAAAATTATTTCTTTATAAATTATAAAATTTTTAAATCATTTGCTGTTTCTTAAAACAAAAACAAAAAAAACTAAATTAATTGTATTTATTATCTTTGCCTACACTGTAATTATTCTTTTATCTTATAAAACTAAACTAATATCTAGTTTGTTATAAAAAAAACCAAAACAAATCTGCATTCTAAAAATTGTATGTCAATCTTTGAAATTGTATTTTTTTTTATTATAATTCCAATTTGCTGTAAAACTCTTTGAATTTATTTATAAATGAAATTTTCTCAATTATTTATCTTGGAATTTCGACTCCGTCCTTTTGTGGTTTTGCGTAACCGCAAGGGGGCCGGAATGTTTAAATCAAGAACGTTATTTGTAAACTGACATTGAACTGCCCTTATTTTATTTACCAATGGTGTATTGGAAAGCGTGCACATTTGATGGTCGTTTTCTTATGCTCATTACATTGTCTTTCACTTTTTGAATTCGCCGTAGATTACAATTGTAAATATAATTGCAGGGTTTAAAATTAGTTAAACGTTTTTTACATTTGACTACCGACTGCGCAATAAATATGAATCGTTTTCATATTAATGTGCACAAATACTGAAAATATACAAACTATAAGCCAATGCCATATATGCACAAGCTTCATGGTAGAAATATTTGTCGCAGTTTTTCCAAAAATATTTTGCCTTACACAATATTTTACGTTGCAGCTAGAAGACAAAATGAAAATTTTTCATTTTTAAAACTTTTGCTGCCTAAATATATGTATATTTTTGGTTAGCAAAAACAAATGAAATTGCTTGTGTATAATATACAAAAAATTTACTACAAAAACATCATACATGCAAACAAATTGCAGCGTGAAAACCATAAACTGCAAACGATATGCGCAGTGAAAAATTCAAACAATGAAAATATGGAAGATGCTAAAAGTAGACTGACAAACCATACGAAGTTGAAAAATGTAAAATACGAAATTGTGCAAAGTTAAAAATGTTTAAAGCGAAAATGTTTATTTTTAAAATATTTCCGCCGCATATATGGTTTTGTTTTGCCGCATATAGTCATTGAGTAGAAAAATGTGAAAAAAACTATGAAGTTGATTTGGGTGTACAAAATAAAAAATTGTATTGAAATGTGTGTTAATAAAGAATTTTAGTGCAATAAAATAGAAGAGATTTTCTTGTGTTTTATTAAATATGTTAGCTGAGCCTACAAAAGTTTTGCCATTATCAGAGTATAGAACTTGTGGAGTACCTCTACGTGAGAAAAAACGGGAAAATGCCGCCAAAAAGACTTGGGTTGAAATTTCACTGGTGGCTTCCAAATGAATTGCTTTCGTAGCAAAGCAAACAAATACTAGTACATATCCTTTGGTTATTTTACACCATCGACCAACATATGACTTTATATTAAATGGGCCAGCGAAATCTAGACCGGTATTGGTGAAAGGTCGGGAAAGGAATGTGCGTTCAGGTAGAAGTGAAGCCATGAGCTGTTGACATTGTTTTTTCTTATATAAAACACAAGTCTTGCAGTTATATATAATGGTTTTTACAAGATTTTTTAGCTTAGGTACCCAAAACTCTAAACGTACTAGACGTATTAGAAGCGAATTTTCTCCATGTATTGTGTATTTATGTAAAAGTTCTAAATATAATCGGGTAAAACGACCTGAGTAGGGGAGAATCATAGGGAATCGCTCATCATAAGATAGCATTTCACATCGCGAGAGTCTACCATTGATCCTCATTATGTTATATGAATCGATAAACGGGTTAAATGTTAATAAAGGGCTTTTCTTGGGAATCTCTTGTCCATTAGAAAGCAGTGAATATTCTGGAAAGTAAAACCTTTGACAAGAAACCACTAATCGAAGTTTAACAATTTTTATTTCCGTGTGTTGAATGGTGAGAGAGGGGTAATTAAATGTGGTTTTATAATGTGGGTGAGTAGAATGGTAAAATCGATATATGTAAGCGATTACACGAATTGCACGTGAGAGATCAGAGAAGCGGTTTAATATATCATCAGCGTTTTGATTCAAATGAGTCTTTACGGGCCTAATTTCTTCGTGAGTGTCTATAATGGGCAATATTGACGGCCATTCGGAACTAGGGAGTTTAAGCCACGTTGGTCCATGCCACCATAAATAGTTGCATATCAATTCGTTTGCAGTTAGCCCTCGTGATCCTAAGTCAGCTGGGTTGTCTTTAGAGGAAACATGACGCCATTCATTTGGCGACAAAAGTGGTCCAATGCGAGGGGTGTTTTTGAAGCCATGATAACACAATAGTTGAATCCGTCCAGAGATGCATTTTGCATTTATCAAACTTAATTTGAGACAGAAATGATGCGATCAATTTGGCTAACAGTTCAGCGCCACATAGTTCCTTCCTGGGGAGAGTAACGAATTTAACCGGGGCAACTTTAGTTTTGGATAGGAGTAAATGAGTAGATATGTGACCATTTTCACTTGTAGTTCGAAGATATAGGGTAGCAGCATAGGCTTTCTCAGAAGCTCACAAAAGCCGTGAAGTTCTGCGGCATAAGAACCCCATAAACTACGTGTTGTATTCAATGCCTCTAACCCCTCTTCGTCTGGATTAAGTCTAAATGACGTATTATACCCCGGACCAGTTTTACAACAAGAATTAACTGTCCTAATAACCCGTTGGCGATTGTTTAAATACGTTTTTAATGCCGACATCGAGAAGATGTACAGGCAAATACTTGTTAACCCACACCCCATATCAAAGGATTTTATTCCGCTGTCCGCCTGAAATAGAACCCCAAGAATTTGAGCTACAGACCGTAACATTTGGAGTTAACTGTGCTCCATATTTAGCCCTGAGAATTCTTCTCGAACTTGCAGAATGTTGTAATAATGATTACCCCGAAATCTCTACCATACTCAAAGAGAATATGTATGTCGATGACGTACTATCAGGATCACATGATCACAAACCATACGAAGTTGAAAAATGTAAAATACGAAATTGTGCAAAGTTAAAAATGTTTAAAGCGAAAATGTTTATTTTTAAAATATTTCCGCCGCATATACGGTTTTGTTTTGCCGCATATAGTCATTGAGTAGAAAAATGTGAAAAAAACTATGAAGTTGATTTGGGTGTACAAAATAAAAAATTGTATTGAAATGTGTGTTAATAAAGAATTTTAGTGCAATAAAATAGAAGTTTTGCAAAGTTAAAAATGTTTAAAGCGAAAATGTTTATTTTTAAAATATTTCCGCCGCATATATGGTTTTGTTTTGCCGCATATAGTCATTGAGTAGAAAAATGTGAAAAAAACTATGAAGTTGATTTGGGTGTACAAAATAAAAAATTGTATTGAAATGTGTGTTAATAAAGAATTTTAGTGCAATAAAATAGAAGTTTTATTTTTTGAGGTATGTAATTGTATGTATTGTGAAAGATAGCAATGCAGTGAAAATTAAATTAAATAAGATTCTGGACAAAGGATAGCTAGCGGAGGATATTATTATTGAATTTTTTGATTGATTGGCTTTTTTAATACGAATTCAAATGTATTCATGCTGGTGGTAATAGGAGTCCAGAAAAATTAGTAAGAACAAAAATAATTTTGTATGTAAAGCGGTTAGAAAAGGATATATAATGCAACAACAATAGCCAAATACCATAAATAACAGGATCATTCATTTTATGAATAAAATCTATCATAATAAAATGTTCAAATGTTTCCTTTCGTAAAATTTGTAACAGGAGAACAAACAATAAAATAAGCAGCATAGAAAATAATTGTGGAAGTACAATTTTATGTGTAAGATATAATGCAAAAAAGGCACAGGTATAAGTACAACAGGAGCAAACGGAAATTAACTGCAACAACATCAACTTATACACACAAGTAGGTAATTATGATATAAAATTGCTGTATGTGTGTACATACAACAACAATTTATGCAAAAATCATAAACAAATACATAAATAGGTTCAATCGTGATCGTGAGTGATTTTGTAGCAGGAGAAAAAAGGATAAAGAGGAATGATAGAAAATGTAAGCATCAACAAAAGAAAGGAAAAGAGTTAAAAAGGGATAGAAAATGCAACAACCAGATTATGGAAGGACACATGCATGAAAGCAAGAATAATTTATCACTACAAATGAATACAAAGAGGTTATAAATAACAGGAGATACGAAATTTAAGAAAGTTCCTGAAAATATAATTCTGCAATGAAGAAAATTTTACTGTATACAAATATCAAGTGAGAGCGTAAATGATACGCATTTTGGTTTATTTTTAGATCGAGGAATTTTTGTCATCTTTTTAACTCTTTTCCTTTCTTTTGTATAAGTTGATGTTGTTGCAGTTAATTTCCGTTTGCTCCTGTTGTACTTATACCTGTGCCTTTTTTGCATTATATCTTACACATAAAATTGTACTTCCACAATTGTTTTCTATGCTGCTTATTTTATTGTTTGTTCTCCTGTTACAAATTTTACGAAAGGAAACATTTGAACATTTTATTATGATAGATTTTATTCATAAAATGAATGATCCTGTTATTTATGGTATTTGGCTGTTGTTGTTGCATTATATATCCTTTTTTAACCGCTTTACATACAAAATTATTTTTGTTCTTACTAATTTTTCTGGACTCCTATTACCACCAGCATGAATACATTTAAATTCGTATTAAAAAAGCCAATCAATCAAAAAATTCAATAATAATATCCTCCGCTAGCTATCCTTTGTCCAGAATCTTATTTAATTTAATTTTCACTGCATTGCTATCTTTCACAATACATACAATTACATACCTCAAAAAATAAAACTTCTATTTTATTGCACTAAAATTCTTTATTAACACACATTTCAATACAATTTTTTATTTTGTACACCCAAATCAACTTCATAGTTTTTTTTCACATTTTTCTACTCAATGACTATATGCGGCAAAACAAAACCATATATGCGGCGGAAATATTTTAAAAATAAACATTTTCGCTTTAAACATTTTTAACTTTGCACAATTTCGTATTTTACATTTTTCAACTTCGTATGGTTTGTCAGTCTACTTTTAGCATCTTCCATATTTTCATTGTTTGAATTTTTCACTGCGCATATCGTTTGCAGTTTATGGTTTTCACGCTGCAATTTGTTTGCATGTATGATGTTTTTGTAGTAAATTTTTTGTATATTATACACAAGCAATTTCATTTGTTTTTGCTAACCAAAAATATACATATATTTAGGCAGCAAAAGTTTTAAAAATGAAAAATTTTCATTTTGTCTTCTAGCTGCAACGTAAAATATTGTGTAAGGCAAAATATTTTTGGAAAAACTGCGACAAATATTTCTACCATGAAGCTTGTGCATATATGGAATTCGTAAATAGTATTTATATTTTTAGTATGTATACAATGAAATATTATCTTGTTAAATATTTGTTGCAGTTTTCATGTAAAATTATGATTTTTTTTGCAATTTTTTGACTAATATAGTAGTAATTTTAAACTCTGTATAATTGATTTTTGTTAATGCAGGTCAGTTCGGTTGATCAGCGACCACGAAAGAAGCATAGATTAAAAGAATTGTACAAAATAAACAAAACCAGTTTTTTTTTCTTATACAAAACAACAACAATTGTGAAACATATAAATTAATAAGAACCCCATAAAAACTTATAAATAAAAACAAAAATTATTACATCATTTTAAAAATCCAACAAATTTCTTGTATGTTTAATTCTTTAAATTTGCAATATTTTGGAATAAAATATTTGATTAAACCCCACATAATCAAATAGTATTAAATGCATATTTACATATTTCTCTCATACTATTTACCTAAAGCCTGCGTATCGTTTGAAATTAATTCATAGTTGGTGGATGTTGCATATTTTGTTATGTCGAAATCTTGATCATGAAGCAAGTCATCTGCAGACTCAAAAAACAAATAATAATAATTTTAATATATAACTATATTACCACTAGAAAAATCCAATCCGGTATCAGAATTTTCTATCGAAACTTTAGAAGCTGTCTCAGCAGCTGTACTTCTTCTTGGCCGTTTATGTCTGTTTTCAATAAAAAAAACTTTCATCTAAAAAAATATATATTATTAGTAATGTATGTACATTAGAGTGGGTCAATTTGTGTGGAGCCAAAAAAATGCAACAAGCGGTTATCAAAATCGTAATCTATGATGAATTCTAAGAATGTTTGCCGAAGAAACCATGGGTCTAAAATCAAAATGGAGCTTCCCATTTTTAACGCGAAAATTTTCCTTTCGTATTTTATAATTTTGTTTAAATATGCTAACATTTCATTAAGCCTTTTAAGAAAATTGACTATGTTTGGGATTGTTCGAAAGGAAAGAATGGAAAAAGAGATGAATCTTTGCAAATGGAGGAGATTATCAATAAACTATGTAGCATGTAACCTATTTCAATTTGAATAACTTTTATGTTCAAGGGTTTTAATGGCTTCAGCATGCATTTTTTTCCAGCTTCTTGCTCGTCGGCTGATGGGGGAATTCGTTGCCATTATATATCTTGTTTAGCTACAGTAATTATTTTAATTTAGCATGCTGTATTTAAAAAGAAAGGGAGAAGATAGATGGGACAGAAAAGGAAGCAAAAGCAAAGAATTATAGAATTCTGAAAAGTTTACCTTCTGCGTCATAGGTGTTATTACGCAATAAGCCCTCCCAACCATGATCATGAACCAATTCATCCTAAATTTTGATAACATGATCCCATTTCTACAAACCTACCTAGATAGAAACTCGGAAATCAAAACTAAAAGAATTTAGAATTTCATTTCATGAAAAATTTATTCCAAAGGAAAAAGATATTCATAAAGTTTATAATACTTATAAGATACTAGCTGAACCCGGTCCGCGTTGCTGGTCCTTAGAAAACATCTGTTTTATATTGCATCTCGATTTTAATATACAGTTTCGGACAAAGTCGGTGATCCAATGAATTCAAAAATTCGGTAGGATAATCGACGGCTTGTTCTTCGTTCATTACTGTGTCAATCTATTTGTATTTTATTGTTTTGCCAGGCAGTTACAATTATATTTGCTTATTGATCTTGTTAACATCATAATTTGTTGGTGCCAAAATTGCATGTTCCCACTGACAATCCGAATTGTTGTAGTTCGTTGTAAGACCTTGGAATACTTTGACAACGTCTTGAATATTCATTTGCATTTGGCAGAAGTCCGGAAGTGAATTCTAATTTATGGAGGGATCAAGCCGATGTCATTTGAAAGCATGTGTTGTACTTTTGGATATTTTGAAGGAAGTGTTTGGAAATAGGATTCGCGCCGGAAATGTAACTTAGTAGCAGCTCAGACGGCTCAATAACTGGTGGCAGAATAACTTTACCGTTCGAACAGCACATTCCCGGGGATTCCTTAGGAAACTTCAAAATGCTGCATTGTAAGTAATGTTTGTTCATTGATTTCTGTAGTCATCATACTTATTGTAATAAAATCCGGGCAACTTTAAATCGATTCTTTCTCTTGATCGAGCCATTCGGGAGTGAACAACTATATGCTGTTGAGGTGTTTCTGCAGCACTCGATGAAGATGTAATGCGACACATTTGCTGAAGCTGTGATACTCGTTCTCTTCCCGTTTCTGCGACTCTAGACGTAGATGCTCTTTCGAAAACAAATTTTATTTGAATAAAACCTTTATTTTTTATTAAAAGTGATATGCGGAGAGTTATTCAAAATATTATTTTTTTAATAGATTTCATATGGAAATTTTTTAATCATGCACCTAATTTGCAAGAGTAAACAAAATTGTTTATCATCGATTGATAATATAAAAGAATGGAATGTATTCCTTTTTTCGCTTACACCAAATCATTAATTTTTAGAATGATGTTAAGCAAGAAAATTAAAATTGTCATTGTTTGAACGTTAGAAATAAAAAAAGTATTTATGTATATGACTTTGCAGTGTTACTTTTTCTGAAGATTCCGTGAAAATTTTATCAAAATCGGTCCAGCAGTTTTTTATATATATATAGATGGTATTAGCGGTATAATGTAAAAATTTGATAATGCCACGCCCCTCCGCCCACAGACCGAAAATCCAAATTCTGACTTTACAGTGTTACCCACCAGGCTATTCTGAAGATTCCCTGAAAATTTCATCGGTGGAGCCGTTTTTGAGTTCATTCGGAACATACATACACACATACATACATACCCACATACAAACATCCATTTTTATATATATAGATTTGTCGAAAATTAGCTTATTTTTATCTCTGATATATAATAACAGAAAATCTTAATCATAATAAAAAATTTTAAGAAAGTTTGAAATCTTAACAATAAGCTAATTTTAACGTTAATATGTTAACAACAAATTTTAACAATAAAAAAATTTGCTTTTAATTTCGTAGAATGTCGAAATACTTTAATTTAATTAAATCCAATTCAATTAACTTTTGGAAGAAAAAATATATGGGGCATTTCACGTCAAGTGAACCAACTTTTGAAATCGATGTCTTCCGATCGCGATGAAATTTGCACCAATGTTAGTTCTATTGGATAGTAATTCGGACACCATTTTTCAACAAGATCGGTCAAGAACTCTCTGAGTTATAGGAGGTCAAAATTTGACATTTTGGCCAAACAGGTGTTTTTTTTATCCATATAACTTATTACCTATTGTTCTTAGCAAAATGTTTTTAGATAGCTATTTATGCAATCTTTCAAAAAAAAAAATTAAAAAAATTTAATAAAATATTTTTGATTTTTTTTTTTAAATCAAAAATATTTTTGACTTTTTTTTTCAAAATGGGCCCTTTTTATTTTTTTTTAAGAAAGCTTAGGTCTTTTCCTAAGCGACCTATATGGTCGCTTAGTGGGATGCGAGTGGGATATCTATCAAAAAAATATTTTGTAACTCAAGATTTAAAATTTTTTAATTTTTTTGCAAAATCAAAAACTTTGTTGACTTTTTTTAAAAAAATGGACCCATTTTTTAATTTTTTTTTTGCTCAGAAGAAAGCTTATGTGTTTTCCTTTAACACCCTTTTTGTCGCTTAGTGGGATGCGAGTGGGATATCTATAAAAAAAATGTTTTGTAACTCAAGACATACAATTTTTTACTTTTTTTGAAAAATCAAAAACCTTTTTGACTTTTTTTTCCAAAATGGACTCTTTTTTTATTAATTTTTTTTTCTCAAAAGAAAGCTTAGGTCTTTTCCTTTAAAACCTTTTTGGTCGCTTAGTGGGATGCGAGTGGGATATCTATCAAAATAAATGTTTTGTAACTCAAGACAAAGGTTTTTAAATTTGCACTATTTTAATTTTTTTCATATTTGTGTGTAAACCTTAAAAATTAAACTTACGCAGAGAAACTAGACACATTAGCCTTTCCGATGGTATGAAACATACCCAACTAAAATTTCATAGCATCGATACTGTAATACCCATAATATGTTAACCTCAGGAATAAAAATCACTTTTTTTCTATGGAAATGTTGAATAATTTAATTTTGTTATTTATTTGTAATAATAATTAATTTAATATATAATAATAATAATAATAATAATAATAAAAAGATGAATAATTTAGTAAAATTTAATCTTAATCACAATAGATCAATTTATATAATAACTATTTTTACACTTAATTTATGAAGTTTTTAAATTTTCAAATATCCATACTTTTATCCTCCTTATTTGTCACCTTTATTAGCTGCTTTTTTTTTGTCAATCCTTTCTTGGCGTTATTAGATTCAGCTACTGATTTCGCTGCTGGCTTCTTTTTTGGCTTTGGAAAGAAATCGCATTGAGTAGATGCAGAAAACTTTTTTAATTTGAGTCTTCCATCGACAAGCGGTATGAAAGCATGGTATTGAGCAGTGCCATCGATTGTTACCGCAGCATCGAATCTGCTCTTTAGTGTTTTCAATGTTTCCTCATGATCCTCTTTGCTACTAAAAACTATTTTAGTTTCTTTACAATAATTCTTTGCCCAATGGAATAAAGCAGTCGCATCTAAGATGCGATCTTGATGAGAGCACTGGAGGCTATACTTCGCTGCATTTCTTTTGAGGTTTGCTCCAATACCATCACATGCTCCTTTACCATGAGCAGTAGGATGAAAATGCCACTCAGCTGGCATTCCAAAATCTTTTTCATGAGCTGTAAGATTTGCGAAGCTACTTTTGTTTTTAAAATGTTGACGAGCTCTGTCCGAAACGTAGTATACCTTTTCTACTGTAAATTTTGATTTTAGATAATTTAGTATTATCTTCTGGTACTCATAAACTGCAACGGTGTCATGTTTTAAATCGTCGGATATGATTGCCATACTTTTGTGTTCCAGGTTTTCTTCTTTCATGTAGTAAATAACTACTGTGAATATAGTTGCTTGGTCGTTATTGAAGTGGATTGCTTGTATGGAATCCTGAAGAACATATTTATAGTTCTCTGCGAAATCAAATGAAATAATGAATTCACCAGACTTCAAATGTGTTTTCAAGTCCTTGAAGAATGACCACTGCTCTTTGACTAAAAAGTCATGGGTTCTCAAATTTAGCAATCCTCTACACAGTTCTTCCACAAAATCATCCACATTTAAAATTATGGTTTTCAGTGTGCATCTTTCAGTCTGTAAAATTCTTGTAGAAACAGACAAGTCTTTACTTTTTGAATGTTTGTAGGACATTAAAATATTTATTTAATTTTACTTCTTAAGAGCTAAACATAAAAATCTTAAAGTTAACTAGAACTAATATAAGATCTCAAGTACTCTTGTGTACTTTAAACCTTATCAATGTAATATTTCCATCAAAGCGTGGGGTAACAAGAACACTAGTGATAAGAATATATTTTATTGCCTATTTTTAACTCTCACTTAATTGTCTATGCATTACATAAACAAAAGAATTGATGTGCCTCTTACAACTAGTATTCTTATCGCTACTTGGGGTTGACATAAAAACTAAGTGATAAACATTTATTTGTAATACAAGTAAACTAATCGAACAGTTATTTATGACTTAACCCATGCACTTTTACTTATGATTTATGATATTTATTTTCCCATACTTGAGATAAAATATACTTAAATAAACCCGTGTTCAATTCTGAACATTCTGCCGGGCCCGCAATGGTAATGGTATAGAAAAATCTATTTTAACTACTTCTGTTTTACTACATTTGTGCTTAATAATTAAACAAATCAATATAAATATAAGAACAATAATTAATAGTAGAGATGTATGTCCGGATATCGTGTGAAATTGCAGTCTCTTAAGCTCGATTTTTGTCTCCTTCATATTCAGGACTTCCCTTCTAAGATAATCGATGTCTTTGGTGTTGTTAATAATAGTAACATCAAATGGTTTGACCAATTTCGCTTCAATTTCTTCCGGATCTATGCCCCATGTTGACGCCTGAATAACAGAATTTACTTCCGACTCCAAGCGTTGTGAAGCTGACATGGTTATTCCTTCATATGTAGCAGTACATCCTTCTGATAGTTTTAATATGCCTTTTGGTGGCAATGTTATCCAGCTTCTATTATCCTGACCGCAATCCACTGTTAAAACCCCATTGTCAAATACTGAAAATATCCAATTGTTCTCTGAAGACAGCAGCTCCCAAACGCTTTTCCTTGGTACCGCTTCGAATGTACATTCAGCATGCCGGGATTGTTTTAACGCCGATACTTCACAAGATCGTTCTATGGCTGGCTTCCAGGGTATATTTCCGATGCAATTGTATTGACCTTGAAGATTTTTATCGCACTTATTTAGTTTCGCTTGTGACATTAGAAAGTACATATTAGATGCAAAATTATAAACTATGTAATCATCTTCTACTCTTGGCATAACGGCGCTATTGTTGACGTCTACAGGAAGTGTGATTAATTTATATACTTCGGAATTATGCTTCTGGATTAATGGTACTTCCAACTGAACCACGAGTCGGTTATCAATGGTGCCCTTCGCCTTCATCCCATGGTATACCTCTTTGAGTTCAGTACCACATTCCTTTCCAGGAAGAATCAGGTTATTAGGCAAAACATTTTCTATATGCAATATTTCTTTCTGCAGTTGTGTTGGTCGGTATTTATATGTCCATGGTTGATATCAATCAACATATTTATAACTGAAGATTGTATCTTTTGGCAGTCATCAACCATCAAATTCAATTGTGTGGCCAATACGGAAAATAGCAAGGTTAACCGCTCTGCACTGGTTTCATTTTTTGTTTGATCATAGAATAGCTTCAGTTGACCGTACATTTGTTTAAAGTTGACATTAACATCTTCTGTTGTCTTTTTCATGACATTCAACGTCGAATCAATAAGAGATGTTTGTTGTTTAATTAATTTATTTAAATCTTCTTGATTACTGAAAATATTTTTCATATTTTCCTCCATCTGCTCTCGATCGTCTGCGTCCATCATTCCAAAGAGGACGTGATAAATAGAACCCACAAACTCAAATGGTGCTCTTTTCTTCCGGGGTTTGCTAATGAGCAGCTCATTATTTTGATCAAGAAGTTTATATCTCCTCTCCATCACTGTCATCACCATTTCACAGGAGTCCTTAAATAAACTTAATTTTGGACATTCTTCTCTTATTTTCACCATCAGTTTACCAATCCTTTCAAGCTCTTGGTAATACAGAGATAAGTCGTAGTATACTACAATATTCCACTTCGAATTTATAGCGTTTAGTTGTCCAACCTTGTCGAGATAAAGCGCCGTGTTTGTCGATAGATTGGTTATTGAAACAGCGTTATTTTTGTTAATTGGTAATGTCTTAACTGGTTTCAATAACATCAATACCGTCAGCATCAGTTGTAACCAATATAAATTCTTCTTCTTTCATCTTCGTATAGTGGCTTTTTAACGGTGACGAATTCTCATCATTTGTATCTGAACATACTAATGGACACAATTTATTAATATGCCTTTTCAATGTGTTATTTGCTAGCTTCAACGTTGCGAGTCTAACTTTGCCATCTTTGCCGCTATGTATTTCTGCAACTCTCGCAAGTGGCCAACTAGCTGGATGTGTATTATCATCTTTAATTAGTACAACACTACCTTCTTTCAAATTCTCTGACGGAAACTTCCATTTGTATCTTTGTTGTAGAGTCGTAAGGTACTCATTTTTCCATCTGATCCAAAAATCTTTTCTTAGTTTTTGGATTAACTTCCACCTATTTAGGGAACTTACATGAGTTTCTTCAACATGTTCAGGACAGGCATTCAGTGGTCGTCCAATTAAAAAATGGCCAGGAGTTAAGGTATCCATTTGATCATCATCATTACTGTTTATAGCAACTAAAGGTCTCGAATTCAACACTGCTTCAATTTGTATTAGAAGAGTGCTCATTTCCTCATATGTAAGTTTGGCTTCCCCAATGGTTCTTTTCAAATGGAACTTAACTGACTTGACGCCAGCTTCCCAGATTCCTCCAAAATGAGGAGCTGCCGGGGGAATAAAATGCCACCGAATTTTTTGCATCGCAAGTATAGGAATAACCGTCTGATTATTACGAACTGCAGCTTTAAAATCATTACATAATTTTTTATCTGCGCCAACAAAGTTTGTTCCGTTATCCGAGTAAATATCGGAACTGACACCCCTTCTTCCAAAAAATCGTCTTAAGGCGGCTAGAAATGCTTCTGATGTCAGATCGCTGACTGCTTCTAAGTGGATCGCCTTTGTCGTCATGCAGACAAAAACAGCTATATACGCTTTGTATGATTTCTGTCCTCTACCTTTTGAAAACTTCATGTGTATAGGACCAGCATAATCTACTCCGACATGTTGAAATGGGGCTGATACTGACACACGAGACTCTGGAAGATTGCCCATAAGTTGTTTTGCTCGTTCTTGGCTATATCGAATGCACTTTGAACAGCTTCTTATACATTTCTTAATAGAGTTTTTCATATCAAGAATCCAATATTTACGCCTTAGCGTTGCTTCAACTAACCTGTTACCACCATGTAACGTTGAAATATGCGTTTTTTCTATAAGTAAAGATGCCAGAAGAGATTTTCGCAATATTATCGGATGTTGTTGATTAAATGGTAACTTTGAATTTTGCAATCTACCACCGACACGAATAATTCCATTCTGATCTATAAATGGAAACAAACTTGATATTCTGCTATTTTTGTCTACTACACCAGTTTTTCTTAATTCGGATATCTCCTCTTGTAGTTCTAATTCTTGGTGACATCGTATAATATACACTTCAGCTTCTTCTAATTCCTGAGAGCACTAATTCCACGAGATGCTACGTCTGCTGGATTATCTTTACTGCATACATGACTCCATTTGGCATTGGGAATCATATTTATAATTTCTGTTACTCGATTTCTTACGAATTTGTCCTTATTTGTTTTATTAGCTATCCAAGCCAAAGTAATAGTTGAATCGCTCCAGGCATACAATGAATGCTGCCTTTTTATTGTAGCTGAAACTTTATTTAGTAGTTTCGCTAAAAGATGTGCTGCACATAGCTCCAGCTTCGGTAATGTTTTCCTATTTTTTATAGGATTAAATTTCGTTTTAGCAGCCACAATTGTAATCGACTCTTCAATTTTCAGATATACCACTGAAGCGTCTTCAAACCCATGTAATTCAAATTTTTCATTTGTTTTTATCTGCAACCATCTAGGCACACGAATTTTTTGTAGTTCGGTTAGATCCGTTGTAAACTGCTGCCATTCTTCTTTTAATTCTGCTGACAATTCTGCATCCCACGTACACTGTAGTAGCCATAACTTTTGAATGTATAACTTTGCAACAAGAGTTACTGGTGACAACCATCCTAATGGATCAAAAATTTTAGCGACTTCAGATAGAGCATGTCTTTTTGTTAAATTTCCATTATTCGAAAAATTAATCTTAAATCTGAAGTTGTCCAATACAGGATCCCACTGCAACCCCAAAGTTTTAATAGATTCATCGTCTTCAATTTGGATCATAGCGTTATTTTTTGAACTGCAGACATCTTTAATTATTTTGTAATTATTTGATAGCCACTTCCTTAAGTTGAAGCCATAGTTTGCTAGATGGCTCATAATTTCCTGTTGAATATTTTTGCATTGAAGTATTGTATCAGCTCCCGTCATAAGGTCATCCATGTAGAAGTCTTCCTTGATGATAGATTTTATTTCTTCATTTGGGCATCCATCAGCAATAAAAAATAACGACCTTACCGCTAAAAACGGTGCAGAGGCAGTTCCATATGTTACCGTTGTTAATTTATATTCTTTAATTATCTCATTCTTGCTTTCTCTCCATAAAATATGTTGATATGGTTGGTGTTTTGGTGCGACTTTAACTTGTCGATACATTTTCTCAACATCTGCTATAATTACGAACTTCCACAGCCTCCATTTGGTAAGAATATCAAAGATGTCATTTTGTAGCCTAGGACCGATATGCATGACATCATTTAGGCTTTTTCCATTTGACGTCTTTGCGGATGCGTCGAACACTACTCTCAATTTTGTAGTCAGACTGCCTTCTCTTATAACTGTTTGGTGAGGTAAATAATATTTACCACTGTTCGCAATATTTACTTTCTCCATATGAATTTATGGTAGTCTTCCTTCAACTTTGGATTTGCTTCTAGTTTTCTTTCCAGTGATAGAAGTCTTGCTAGCGCCTGTTTTCTGGAGTCACCAAGTTCATTGTCATCCTTTTTAAAAGGTAGATTAACTACAATTCTATTGTCACCGTCTACTTCGGTGGTTTCCTTGAAGAGGTCTAAACATAGTTTATCTTCTTCGTAGTCTTCGGAATTTGTAGGTAGTTCTTCCAGCTCCCAAAATCGCTCCAAGTTCGTAACTGCTACTATAACTTTTCTAGGATTCTCGTTTTTATGTATGACACCTGATAAAATCCATCCAAAGATTGTGGATTGAGCCAAAATACCATCTCTTTTATATATGCCATCTTCAATAATGTTGGTTATGATATCCATTCCAATCACGATATCAATACGATCTGATTTATTTAATGATGGATCTGCTAACACGAAATTATTCCATTCGTTAATATTGAATTTAAACGAATGGTCAGGTTGTGCTCCAGTCAGTTGTGGTAATATCAGCGCATCTGTCTCCACGGACCGGTCGCTTAAAAATCGTGGTTTCATTGTTAATCTTATTTTTGATTTTGAAACGCCAACTATTACACCTCCAAGACCTTGTATTTCGGTTCTGCACTTAATTCGCGGAAGCGCCAATATTTGAGATGCTTCCTCTGACACTGTTGTTACCTGGGAACAATGGTCTATTAAAGCTCTTAGAACTACATATTCGCCATGCAGAGACTGCACTTTCACTTGTGCCGTAGAAAGTAACACATTCGCTGGTGAATGTGTACTCATGGAACTAACAGTATTATTGGCTGCTGTTCCTGTTGATTTTACAAAATTGATATGTAAAAGTGTGTTATGCATTTTGCCGCATTGTTGGCATTTCGTTTTTTGGAAGCATCTCTTATCCATCCTGTGGTTTAGGCAGATGTTACAAATTTTTCCTCCACGAACCCAGGAATTACGATTTTCCACTGTTAATGCAATGAATTTTGTACACTCTCGGATTTTATGGCCGCTTACTTTACAATAGTTGCAATAACTATTTTCTGTTGAGAGTACCGTTGCTCGAAATTGTTGTTTTTTGTGGTTATCCATATTGTTGAATTTTTTAGTTGTAGATGCCTCCAATGCTTCACATTGCAATTCTATAAATTGCATAACATCTCCCAGAATTTGAATTTCTTTTGATTTTCGAGTATTTTGCTCACATAACATGAGCCCTTCTTTATCAAGTTTTCTTATAATTATTCTTGCGAGTATTGGGTCAGCATCTTCTAAACTAACTCCCATCGCCTTTAGCGCCTGAATACTTTCATTGGTAATGTTCAGCAAATTCCTCAGGCTGCTTGCTGACATTGTATTTGTACTTGGTTGGTCTAATATTTTATCGACCAACTTAGTAAACAAAATTCTTTTATTACCATACCTCTGGTTTAAAATCTCCCAGGCTGCAATATAGTTGTTTTCCGTAATTGGAAGATTCTGTATAATTTTCAGAGCTTCTCCTCTGACATGAGTTTTTAACCTCACTAGCTTCTCCACAGCTGGAAGTTTGCTCATATGCACAAACCGGTTGAACATGTTGCGAAATGAGCACCATTCTTCCACATCTCCATTGAACATTGGTATTTTTATTGTTTCCAATGCCACTGCTTTCTTCTCTTCCTGCATCGTGAATATTTTCATTAATACCAATGTTACCGCTTCTGCATACTGCCTGTCAATCAACTCCAGCTCTTCATCAATATCACATTTAACTGAGTGATTGACCACAAGTTCGCGATGGATTTGTTTAATATCCACCATGATTTTTTCCCAGGAACTTTTTTTATGTTCCAAAATCAGAATGTTTTCTGCTTTAATGTCAGATAAACATTCCTCCAATTTTCTTATTTCTCTACGAAATTGTATTAAGAGGTTCGACGTCACCTCTTCTTTTTCATTGTTTATGCCGGATTCTTCATACTGTTGTGTCTGCTCTTTTGGATCTTTTTCTGGATCACTTTCCAGCTCTCTTGGAGCATTTTCTGGCTCTCTTGGAGCACTTTTTAACTCTTTTACAGAGTTGTCTTGCTCTTGTGGAGCACTTCCCTGATGGATTGGTTTTAATTGATGCAGAAATTTTTGCACCATCAACTCCATTTTTTCCATCATTCCATTACTCAGGGTTTCCATTATTTCCTCCTTTAGGGATATACTCATGGATTCTACAGATTTTTTCACAGTAGTTTTTAGATCTTCCTCTTTTTCCGTCGCCAATACAGCATCTGCAGAAGTTTGGCCATACCTCTGCATCGCAGCTCTGCACAGTTCAAATAGCTTTACTCCTGACTCAAAGAACTTGTTCTGGAAGTAGTCTTCAGACGTTCTTCCTAACTTCTGGAGCTTGCTGTCGTTATTTAGAAATTGAAATTCTAAGCTCTCCACGTGGTTTTCGTAATGTGCAATTGATGCACTCCGAACTTCTGTGTTTTCTATCTTTGATAAAATAGTGGTGACTTCATTTGTTATCTCTTTCTGAGCTTCGTATAACTAACTGATGTCTTTGAGCCATGTTTTTTTTTTTTATTTTATTTATTTTTTTTTTTAAATTAATATTTATATATATATTTTTATTTAATTTTTTAATTTTTCCGCTGGTTTTTCTTGCGTTCGAAGGACCAAATGTAAAATTCTTCAAACACTTACGATTTTTCTCTTTTTTTTATGCTATTTTATTTCTCACAGGGACACAGATTGAAGGATTCGAGCTTGGTAACTTTTCCACACACAGAGTCTTCACTATAAATTTTTCCTTCAGAAACACTTTCTGCTATAGCACTAACAGTTCACTATTATCTTTTTTTTGTTCAACTAACTACAAATTTGCCTCACACCAGCTTAAATACCCAGATTTACTTTCCCCTACACCTAATTTAAATTTACCCGCGTTTTACCAAATTACAACAAAAAACTATATTGAACTGAAATCCTTATTTACCATTTTCCCCTTTTTATCATGTAATTTTTTTCTCTATGTATTTTCCCCTATTGATCACGACATAATTATATGTGATTCGCTCATTTGTTTACTATTGGTCACCGATCACGTCATTTAATAGTTTTGTTAGTGTACTTTCTACTATTGATCGCGACATTATTATTTTCCCACAAAAATTATTATTTCTTTAGTAATGTACTTGATTTTTGGCGGATTTTCTTCACTACTGAACCGCCAATTCTTTTACCTAAGAGCCATTTTCATCTTTCAGCGCTTTCCCACAATTTTCATCCTGCCTTACCACCCAGTCTACCAGGCTACCATGAATTTCAGCAAGTAGTATTTTTCATTCATTTATTTCATATTTTTCCTTACATGAAACAACTACGCATTCCCATATCTGAATGAAATGCAACTCTACCTAGTTTTACTACTTGAATGTTTTTAGTACTAAAACAACCCTGATATGCACACACACATATACAAATTACATTATTCTTGTGTGAACATCTGGATGGACGAAGAACGCGTGTAAGTATATTTACAATTTTTTTTTAACTTTTAATTTTTCTTTTATTTTCAGGTTCCTAAAATTAGATGACCAATTATTAAAGTAAATTATGTATCGTTCCTAACATTGTTTTATTTGTATTAATGTTTTTCTCTTTCTTATCTTTTCAGCTCAAAAACAATCAAAAGAAAAACTCAAACATCAAAACAAACAAAAAAAAGAAACAAAATCTAACATAACAATACTAACCAAAAAGAAAACCAAAATTGACTACCAAAAAATACTAACAAAGAAAAATATAAATACATACACTGGGACCCGGGTAGGAGGTAGTGACTCCAATGGCCGCAAGCCCCTCCCCACTAAAATTGAAATGAACAATATAAATTCACTGGGACCCGGGCAGGAGGTAGTGACTCCAATGGCCGCAAGCCCCTCCCCACTAAAATTGAAATGAACAATATAAATTCACTGGGACCCGGGCAGGAGGTAGTGAATCCATTGGCCGCAAGCCCCTCCCCACATTTTACAAGACAGGGAGTTGAGGTCAAAGTAGTTTCTGGCCTCCTCCCGACAGTTTCCCTAAGGTCCCCCCACGCAAAATTTTTTTTGGGGTCCAGTGTTGTAAAATCATCGGTGCGGTGAGGTGAACCGCAACAAAACTCCGAGGTTACTGTTGTTAAACAGAGGGATCGGTGTGCGGTTTGGATACCGAGCAAGCCCAACGCGGGGAACACCCATGAACCTGAAAAAGAGTTTTCTATTGCAGAGCTAGCCGGGCAATTACTAATATCTAAATTTTTTTGCTTTCATTTTCAGGAAACCTCGCAATTTTCACATTTCGCATCTAGACAGCAAACTGCAGTATTCCCTGTGACTCAACCTAAGCAAAGCACTCTTTCAAATTTTTTTACTTTAATAAAGAAAAAAACCCATTTTAATAAATAAAGTAAGTTTCTTGTTACTGGTTGTGCTTTTTTAAGTCGAACGCCTGCAAAAAAAAAGATTTTTGAGGCAAAAATTATTTTAAAATCTAAGTTCATACGAACTACGTCAAAGTTTAACTATTCGGGTTACGCCTCTATTCTATTTTCTTTATTATTATACTACTGATGTTGCGTAGGATTTGTCACACATCTCTACAAACCTTTTGAGATAAAAGGAATAAGAGATTTTTTTCTACTATATGTCTTTACGGGAAGTATATTCTATGACACAACAATAAGAATTCTTACTTTGTGATTTGTTTTCTTCTTTTCAGGATTACTAAAATCATAATTTTATTGACCTGGCGCAATATAGAAGACTACTTTATATTGCACTGGCCCTAGAATCTTAAATTTAAACATAAACAAAACAAATTCTACAAAATAATCACTCTTATAAACTACATTGTATCACAGATTGAAGTATGGTTATATTGCGGTTTCTAAATTAATATTGCACTAAACATTGGTGAGTATACTTGCTCTCTCTAAAAACGTTGGTCTCTAAAACTAACAGGTACTTGGCTCGACATATATCACAGATAATTTATTAAGTTGTTAGTCAATTTTAGGATTTCAAAAGCGAAGAAAACTTGTTTTGTTCAATTGCTATCATCCTATAATTGCACATTTTCCCAAATTCAATATTCGTTTGGTTGATTTTGTTATACTTTGATATCTTTTACGTGATATATCCCTAATGTTTTCCCCTGTAACGTTTCCAGTTCGTACATATTGTTACCGACAGGTCGAACCACTCTACATTTCAAAAATTTTCTACAAAACTTGGCGTTACGATTTTTAGAAAAGTCACTTAAGACGGTATTTCGGCGATAGACTTCTTGGCCTGGGACAAAAGTTACCACACGCGCTCTTTGATTGTATCTTTTCGCACTTTTTTCGTAGGCTTTTAGCATATTTTGTTTAATTTGTTGTCGTACCATTTCCAATTTATCGGTTCGATCAATATCCAATATTTGGTGATCAGTCAGTGATTGCAATTTTCGTCCCAATTTATATTCCGCTCCGCTAGAAAACATATGGTAGCCGAATAGAGCAAAGAAAGGTGTATAACCTGTAGCTGAGTGGACAGCGGTTCGCAACGCACATTCTATTTCAGAAAGGTATATATGCTCTGATGGCTGATAAAACCGACTGGTTTACCCTTTCACTTGCGTTACTTTGAGGGGAGTATACCGCAGTCTTTATGTGTTTGATCTTATACTAAAACAACCCTGATATGCACACACACATATACAAATTACATTATTCTTGTGTGAACATCTGGATGGACGAAGAACGCGTGTAAGTATATTTACAATTTTTTTTTAACTTTTAATTTTTCTTTTATTTTCAGGTTCCTAAAATTAGATGACCAATTATTAAAGTAAATTATGTATCGTTCCTAACATTGTTTTATTTGTATTAATGTTTTTCTCTTTCTTATCTTTTCAGCTCAAAAACAATCAAAAGAAAAACTCAAACATCAAAACAAACAAAAAAAAGAAACAAAATCTAACATAACAATACTAACCAAAAAGAAAACCAAAATTGACTAACAAAAAATACTAACAAAGAAAAATATAAATACATACACTGGGACCCGGGCAGGAGGTAGTGACTCCAATGGCCGCAAGCCCCTCCCCACTAAAATTGAAATGAACAATATAAATTCACTGGGACCCGGGCAGGAGGTAGTGACTCCAATGGCCGCAAGCCCCTCCCCACTAAAATTGAAATGAACAATATAAATTCACTGGGACCCGGGCAGGAGGTAGTGAATCCATTGGCCGCAAGCCCCTCCCCACATTTTACAAGACAGGGAGTTGAGGTCAAAGTAGTTTCTGGCCTCCTCCCGACAGTTTCCCTAAGGTCCCCCCACGCAAAATTTTTTTTGGGGTCCAGTGTTGTAAAATCATCGGTGCGGTGAGGTGAACCGCAACAAAACTCCGAGGTTACTGTTGTTAAACAGAGCGATCGGTGTGCGGTTTGGATACCGAGCAAGCCCAACGCGGGGAACACCCATGACCCTGAAAAAGAGTTTTCTATTGCAGAGCTAGCCGGGCAATTACTAATATCTAAATTTTTTTGCTTTCATTTTCAGGAAACCTCGCAATTTTCACATTTCGCATCTAGACAGCAAACTGCAGTATTCCCTGTGACTCAACCTAAGCAAAGCACTCTTTCAAATTTTTTTACTTTAATAAAGAAAAAAACCCATTTTAATAAATAAAGTAAGTTTCTTGTTACTGGTTGTGCTTTTTTAAGTCGAACGCCTGCAAAAAAAAAGATTTTTGAGGCAAAAATTATTTTAAAATCTAAGTTCATACGAACTACGTCAAAGTTTAACTATTCGGGTTACGCCTCTATTCTATTTTCTTTATTATTATACTACTGATGTTGCGTAGGATTTGTCACACATCTCTACAAACCTTTTGAGATAAAAGGAATAAGAGATTTTTTTCTACTATATGTCTTTACGGGAAGTATATTCTATGACACAACAATAAGAATTCTTACTTTGTGATTTGTTTTCTTCTTTTCAGGATTACTAAAATCATAATTTTATTGACCTGGCGCAACATAGAAGACTACTTTATATTGCACTGGCCCTAGAATCTTAAATTTAAACATAAACAAAACAAATTCTACAAAATAATCACTCTTATAAACTACATTGTATCACAGATTGAAGTATGGTTATATTGCGGTTTCTAAATTAATATTGCACTAAACATTGGTGAGTATACTTGCTCTCTCTAAAAACGTTGGTCTCTAAAACTAACAGGTACTTGGCTCGACATATATCACAGATAATTTATTAAGTTGTTAGTCAATTTTAGGATTTCAAAAGCGAAGAAAACTTGTTTTGTTCAATTGCTATCATCCTATAATTGCACATTTTCCCAAATTCAATATTCGTTTGGTTGATTTTGTTATACTTTGATATCTTTTACGTGATATATCCCTAATGTTTTCCCCTGTAACGTTTCCAGTTCGTACATATTGTTACCGACAGGTCGAACCACTCTACATTTCAAAAATTTTCTACAAAACTTGGCGTTACGATTTTTAGAAAAGTCACTTAAGACGGTATTTCGGCGATAGACTTCTTGGCCTGGGACAAAAGTTACCACACGCGCTCTTTGATTGTATCTTTTCGCACTTTTTTCGTAGGCTTTTAGCATATTTTGTTTAATTTGTTGTCGTACCATTTCCAATTTATCGGTTCGATCAATATCCAATATTTGGTGATCAGTCAGTGATTGCAATTTTCGTCCCAATTTATATTCCGCTCCGCTAGAAAACATATGGTAGCCGAATAGAGCAAAGAAAGGTGTATAACCTGTAGCTGAGTGGACAGCGGTTCGCAACGCACATTCTATTTCAGAAAGGTATATATGCTCTGATGGCTGATAAAACCGACTGGTTTACCCTTTCACTTGCGTTACTTTGAGGGGAGTATACCGCAGTCTTTATGTGTTTGATCTTATACGTCTTCATGAGATTTTCAAAATTTTTTGATACAAATTGTGCTCCACTGTCACTATGTATGACTTCTGGTACTCCAAACTTATGGAAAATTTCTCGAACCAAAAAATCTACCACATTCGTTGCGGACGCTTCTCTCATCGCTTTCAGGAATGTGAATTTCGAGAAATGATCTACTACTATGAAGATATAACAATTTCCATTTTTAGATCTGGGGTATTTTCCCATAAAATCAATGTATAGCTTTTGAAACGGTCTTTCTGTGATCACTTGCTTTCCGATATCTGGTCTTAAGTTTTGGTTTGTATGTTTGGTTTCTTTGCAGACTTGACAATGGTTAATAAACATTTTAACTTGAAATGCCATTTTGGGCCAATAGAAGAATCTTCTTAGCCTTTCCAAAGTTTTTGCTATTCCTCCATGTGCTGTCGTTAGCTTTGAATGTGCTTTTTCTATCAATGGTTGTGTTATGCTTGATGGTATCCACATTTTCCACTTACACTCATCTTCTTCTTGTTCAAAGGACATTTTCTTGTATACAATTCCATTGTCGACTTTCAGATCAGGCAGTTGTTGGCTATTATCTTCGATATGTTTTATTAGTTCGAGATACTCGTCACTTTGGAATTCGGTTGTTTCGAAATCGAATATTTCCTCCATATTGATTTCTTCGATTTGTTCATTGTTGGGCAATCTGGACAGCAATCCTAAGTATTTTAATTGCTTAAAGCAAAATTGTGATTTCATCAATCCAATGGTCAAATTGCTGTTGTTAAGGCACTGAGCAACTTCTTTTAAAAGTACTAGATGTTTCTCAAAGCAATCAGATATGATCAGTAGATCATCCAGATAGATGAACACATTTTCCTTTAGTCTTTGTGGGATAACTTTGTCCATAAGCCGACAAAGTCTTTGCCGACCTGGTACGGTGAATGCGGTGTAAGGTTTACTTTTCTCGTCTAGTTCTATTTGCCAGAATGCAAATTTTAGATCCACACTACTAATGAAGTATGTTTCATCTATTCTGCTAAGGATGCCATCTATGTTTTGTAAAGGATATGCATCCTTAACAGTGAGCTTGTTTAATTTTCTGGCGTCTAGACAGAACCTATTTTTACCTGGTTTTCTAACTACTGTAGTCCGATGACTCCAGGGACTTTCACTTTCTTCTATAACTTTTAGTTCTAACATGTGATCTATTTCCTTATAAACTATTTCTTGGACTGCTGGGGATATAGGGTAATGTCTATCTTTTACAGGCTCAGCTCCGTCAATTAATGTTATGGTATGTGTTTCTAACGAAGTACATCCTAAACCTTTTTGTTCAAATGTTGGGAACATTTCTACTATTTCCTTCAATTGTTTTTGTTGTAGATCGGTGAGTTCATGGGGATCGGTTTTATGGTTCTCACTCTTTAAATTTTCTACGATTTTTTCTATGTTTAATTCAGAAATTCCTACGATCTCGGGAGCTAGTTGAAAAATCTTCCAAAAATCTATCCCAAGATAAGCTGGCTGTTCCAGATCAGGACACAGATAAAATGTTAGAGTAACTTCGGGTATTGTGGACTATGCGTCTAATGTGGACCAGTGTCTTTTTTCAGAAACTATTGAAGGTATGATAAAACTGATTTGTCGTACATTTTACAATTTGGTTGAAACGACAATTGCACATTTGCTTTCATGAGTAATTGATATGTTGGCTTTTTATTCTTGTATTGAAATTAATGCGCCTGCTCAACATTTTTTTCGGCTCAAGTAAGAAACAAAATTTGGTACAGTTACTTGGTAGAATTTAATGTTTGGTTGTTTTATATAGTTAAAGTGGACACGTAGGTTTGCATATATTTGGTAAGAATTTAAGCGCATTTAGATTATTAGGTAAAAATAATTTGTTACCACTGTAACCCAAGTTCGTGTAATGTGGACCACTTAAATTACTTGATTATGTACTACTGGTCCATATTACCCGACAATAACTATGTACTTTGTAAGCAATCTATCTAAGCCACGATCACGACTTTTTAGTTTGTATTAATAAAAATATATTGAAATTAAATTTTTTAATCATTCATGATTAGCTGGTTCATGAATTTTATGTATTACATACTAGTCCACATTACCCTCATATAGTGGTCCATATTACCCTCCAATTTTTTTAATGCTAATTTTTGGGTTCCTTACAATATTTTCACATAACTTTTTTATCCTTTGACAGAAAAAATTTTCAACAGCAAAATCAATTAGAGAATACATTAACTAATTTACTGCTTCACAACATTTTTAATATCCATATATATTGTGGCCAAAATTTAGAAAAAACAAAACGGTAGTCCACATTACCCGAAGTTACTCTATATTACCTAATCTGTCATTATACTTAATATCTAATATTATTTTTCCTAACAATCTTTGTTTTTGTCCATTAGCTGTGGTTACTATGGAATAAATTGGTACTATCGGAATGCCTAACTCACCAACGAGTTCTCTACAGCCTTTTCCTAAAATGCTCACCGAAGCACCAGTATCAAGAAGACCCATTAGTTTGACATCGCCGATCATGAATTCTGCGTATGGTCTGGGATCAGATTTTGCATCAGCTGTTAGGATTGCTTCAATGGTAAATTTTCTGTTTCTTTTTCTTTTGGCGAACTTCTGTCTCAACATTTTTATTCTTCTAGATAATACCGGTTTTCGGACAGCGATTTCGGAATTGAAGATTTTATTGCGTACACTTTCATAATGTTGTTTTCGTTCTTCGAAAGTATACAAGTGTTTTTGCTGGGGTAAATATTTGTTGAATCGTTTTGCTTCGTGGACTAGATTTGTAATTTTGTTTATTCTGGCTGTTTTGACGGCGGGTGCAGTGGTGAACGATGGTCCCCCGCTCTGCCCTCGTTCCTGGGAAAATTCCTATTACGGCAATTAGAACAATTTGGGGCTATAACGTCAGGTTTCCCGCACCGATAGCAGAAAATTGTTCTTTCGTCTGCTGGACAATCCATGAACATGTGTCCATTTTGGCGGCAATTCCAGCATACTAAAGGTGGTCTGGAGCCGGGACCATTTGTAAATCGAACAGCAGCGACTTCTTCACAATTTTCTTCCCGTATTGGTTGGATTTCTTGCTCTTCATATAATTCATTAATTTGCCTTGGATATCGATTCGATGTCGGTGGCTGCTGTCGAAAATCTCTCTTCAGGAATGTTTTCTCAGCGTCCAAACAACTCATTCTTAGTTCTTCCACAGAAGAAACTGCCATTGGGTAAACAATTCTGCCTATATTTTCTCTTAGATTTTTCTTAATAATTTTTACCATTTCAGATTCCGGCATAGAAATGCTTAAACGCGATCTAAATTGGGTCATGACGAAGAAAAATGCTTCGATCGATTCCCCCGGCAATTGTCTTCTTTCGACCATATCTCTCATGAGTTCGAAGCTAGATCTGGTTGATTGGTATTGCTTAAGCAATGCAGATTTCAAGGTTGACCATTCTGATACATAATTGGTCTGAATGAACAACCAGTACCATTTTTCGGCTGCTCCTTTAACTAGAAGATGGAAATTATCTAGAACCTCTTTCCAACCTACTCCATATTGGCTCTGGAGACGTTCCAAACGAAAGACAAAATCTTCGACAGCTAGCTTGTTGTTATCGCCATCGAACTCTAATCCCCATTTATCGATGCGGGGTCTGTTGTAGCTTCGTGAATCATCACTACATATAGATGTGGCTCTCGATGAATGAGCAGATTGAGCTTGAACACCTGAGATGTCCATGGGTATATTTCCTTCAATGGGCGTTTTCAACACACTTGCCTGCATCAATTTTCGATTTTCTTGTTGGGTTTGTTGGACAACAATGCTTAACCTGCTGATGGTCGAAGTCAACTCGGCCATCGTCTTCTTAATATCTGATACTTGTAAATTTACATTCTGATCTACTAATTTGATAATTGATTCCTCAAAATTATTTGCTTTAACTGGCTGTTTGCTAGTACCCTGAGCTAATATATCAGTTTGTAAAACATTGGCAGCTTGGGGCATATTGGGAGCATTAGAAATTATTGTTTTGGACATATCCCTAATCTGTTCGCTACTATTTTTCTCTGCCATTTTTGGTTTAGATTGAGTTTCTGACTGTGATTTAGGAGTATTCGGTTTAATTATTTTGCGCAACACGTGCGGTGAAGATCAGTTTAGATCAAATTGCACTTGTCTATTTCTTTTCCTTGATCTAGTAACCGGTGGGCTATTGTTCATTCTATTTTCCCGAAAAATTTTGCATCTAATTAACACTAGATGTAATTAACGCAATTGATTATTTTAATATTTATACGACACTCAAAAACTATAATCATGCAAAAAGTTATAGGATAAAAGAAGTGTTTGCGATTGGTAAAATTTATATGATAAATGAAAATAATATTATAAATAATGAATTAAACAGTTAGTATAAAAGAATATAAGCTAAAAATAAATAAAATAAAAAAAATACAAAATTAAAGTTGTTAATAATGAAATATAAAGCAATAACTAAAAAAATATAAGAATAATATAACTACAAAAAAATAAGATTATAAATAAGATTTTAATTCAAAAATACTTAAAAATTATAAAATAACTATATACCTATGAAATATAAGTTTTTAAATGATTTAAAGGAAATCGTATTAACTCAAATCAAATTATATTTTCTTTCAGGTTTTGGCAATGATGAACGGATGGGTGTGTCAAGGCGGTTATTAATTTGAAGGCGTTTAATGTGGTTTGGACAACTTTGATATTCAAAATTTCATCTTATTTTTGATACGATCAATCGGCTTCATCTTGATTCAGGTGAGACAACGATTGGTTACGAACATTATCAGATACTACTAACCTCGTCTTTAAATTTCTAACGAGAGGCTATCTGATAACATATCGTTTCTATATCTTCAAATAAGTTGAATAAGGAAAACTGAATTCTTTAATTCTCTCACAAACTTATAGTAAATCGGAAATACTTTGCCACACAATTAGCGAAATTTGGAATTTCATCTAAGCTGCAGCGATTTGTCTCCGTAAGTATTACTAAAATTGATCTAAATTGTTGATTTTATTATTCATATACAACACTCTAATTATTTTGATTCAGGCGGCTATATGGATAAACATATCAACAATATGAGCAATCTTTTGGGCTATTTATCTCTCTATTTGGGCTATTTCTACATGCGTTGATGTTTCTACATGTCACATTTTATAACTTGGGATATTTCCACTATACCAATGAAAATATTCTAAGTTATCGCATTTGTTTGGGCGCCATTTATGTTACGGACCAGTTGACAGACGAGGTTTCCGGCTATTTTTTTTATGGCTCAACCTCAGGTTTTAAGATTCAAATTATTAATTTTAAGATTCAAATATAATTAAACATAATTTATTGAATAAAAATATAATAATTGTATATTGCTTAAAATTAAACATATAAAAACTTTAAAAAATCTTATTTCTAACTGAATCACAATTAGTTTTTCCTCTGAACGTTGTATTTTTATTTGCCGTCATTTTCAAATATGTATATATATCTTATTTCCTCTTTATCTTTTCTATAATTTTTTTTTCTTTCAGGGCTTAAGTCTATTATTCCTCAAAATTAGGACTCACGCGACTACTTCCTACAGCCAAAGGAGCTCCCTGAGTTGTATTAACACTGTTCAATATCTTATTTTTTTGATTTCCTTAAGCTCTGGAATGGGCTTCAAGATATATTTATATATTTCTATTATTTATTTTCTTTTCAGGCTTTTCTAATCTTTGAGGACTACGGTGATTCACAAAACACACATATTATACACTCTCGCGGTTTTACAATATTTTTTTGACAATAACACAACAAAAACAATTAAAATTCTTGTTTTTGTTTTCTTCCTTTTTTTGTAATATCTAACTTATTTTTTCTTAATTTTTTTTTTTTTGAATATTTAAGTTTTTATAGTTTTCTTTTTATATGTATATGTATTTTAATTTGCGAATATATTTTTTTCTGGTTTTTGTACCATATGTTGGCAGTTATATTTGAACTTCTTTTAGTGCTAACATGTATAGTTAAATAATAATAAGATACTTATGATGAATTCTAGTATTAACGTATACGCAATTTATGATGATAATAAAATATATTAAAAAAAATAAATCATCAATTTCTTCTTTTAAACTTTCGGCACGGTTTGATTATGGTTTGTATAATAAACAGAAAAATGTTACCTGGCTAATTTGTATTCATGTGTGGATTCCGAGGCAAGGTTCCTAGATTCCTTTTTTCGCCCTTGTATAATTAGCCAGCTATTGGAGATAAAATTTACCAAATCACTATAGGAAACTATTCCCTGATTATAATCAAACACTTACGATTTTTCTCTTTTTTTTTATGCTATTTTATTTCTCACAGGGACACAGATTGAAGGATTCGAGCTTGGTAACTTTTCCACACACAGAGTCTTCACTATAAATTTTTCCTTCAGAAACACTTTCTGCTATAGCACTAACAGTTCACTATTATCTTTTTTTTGTTCAACTAACTACAAATTTGCCTCACACCAGCTTAAATACCCAGATTTACTTTCCCCTACACCTAATTTAAATTTACCCGCGTTTTACCAAATTACAACAAAAAACTATATTGAACTGAAATCCTTATTTACCATTTTCCCCTTTTTATCATGTAATTTTTTTCTCTATGTATTTTCCCCTATTGATCACGACATAATTATATGTGATTCGCTCATTTGTTTACTATTGGTCACCGATCACGTCATTTAATAGTTTTGTTAGTGTACTTTCTACTATTGATCGCGACATTATTATTTTCCCACAAAAATTATTATTTCTTTAGTAATGTACTTGATTTTTGGCGGATTTTCTTCACTACTGAACCGCCAATTCTTTTACCTAAGAGCCATTTTCATCTTTCAGCGCTTTCCCACAATTTTCATCCTGCCTTACCACCCAGTCTACCAGGCTACCATGAATTTCAGCAAGTAGTATTTTTCATTCATTTATTTCATATTTTTCCTTACATGAAACAACTACGCATTCCCATATCTGAATGAAATGCAACTCTACCTAGTTTTACTACTTGAATGTTTTTAGTACTAAAACAACCCTGATATGCACACACACATATACAAATTACATTATTCTTGTGTGAACATCTGGATGGACGAAGAACGCGTGTAAGTATATTTACAATTTTTTTTTAACTTTTAATTTTTCTTTTATTTTCAGGTTCCTAAAATTAGATGACCAATTATTAAAGTAAATTATGTATCGTTCCTAACATTGTTTTATTTGTATTAATGTTTTTCTCTTTCTTATCTTTTCAGCTCAAAAACAATCAAAAGAAAAACTCAAACATCAAAACAAACAAAAAAAAGAAACAAAATCTAACATAACAATACTAACCAAAAAGAAAACCAAAATTGACTAACAAAAAATACTAACAAAGAAAAATATAAATACATACACTGGGACCCGGGTAGGAGGTAGTGACTCCAATGGCCGCAAGCCCCTCCCCACTAAAATTGAAATGAACAATATAAATTCACTGGGACCCGGGCAGGAGGTAGTGACTCCAATGGCCGCAAGCCCCTCCCCACTAAAATTGAAATGAACAATATAAATTCACTGGGACCCGGGCAGGAGGTAGTGAATCCATTGGCCGCAAGCCCCTCCCCACATTTTACAAGACAGGGAGTTGAGGTCAAAGTAGTTTCTGGCCTCCTCCCGACAGTTTCCCTAAGGTCCCCCCACGCAAAAATCATCGGTGAGGTGAACCGCAACAAATTATGAAATCTTCTAGGCAAAATACATTTGATTCACGATTCACTTTATTAGAAGTAAAGTATTTGATACTTTATTGTTTTAACTTTTCGATTAATAAGATTTCCTTTGAAATTTTTAAGATTCATGTGTAAAAGATAACTTGGGAAAAAATAGAATTTCATAACTAATTGGTTTTAAAATATGGTCGCTACATGTACTCTACAACTACACCCGAGGATGGTTACAAAATCTCATATTGTGGTTGTTGCAAAATGCCAGTAGTTGTTTGTAACTTGTTTATAAATATAAATATACATGTACATCTTTTGGTTATTAATTTATGTAACTTACTGTAACTTTTATACTGAGTGAATTAAAAACACTCATTTGCTCTTATTATTATGTATTTATTTTGTATAGCTAGTAACTCAATATAGTAAATGGAGTAAATGAGAATAATTATCATAATCTCCCAACTCTCACTATACGATATCGATATTTACGATTTTTGTATACATAATTACTATTTAAGTGTTAATACCTATAGTAGTATAAATATGGGGTTTCTGGCGTGATTTAGAGGAATTTTTTTCCTCTAAACTGGCAGTGAAGAGGAATATTGAAAAATTGTTATGAGGAATTTTTGGCAGAGAAGAGGAATATTGAAAAAAATTTGATGAGGAATTTTTGGTAGAGAAAAAGGCAGCGAAAATTTGATGACGAGGAATTGTTGGCAAAGAAAAAGGCAGCGAAAATTTGATGACGAGGAATTTTTTGCAGAGAAAAAGACAGCGACAATTTGTAAATTTTTGTTTTCTTGCTTCAGGTAATTTGAGTAATGTATAAAAATGCTTTGTGTGTTGTATTGTGTGGAATTGATTTTGTTTTTTTATTTCATTAGTTTTGTTGTACTATTGTGTAGAGGCTTTTAATGCAGTTTTAATAGGAGGGTTTATTTTCTTTTAATTAGTCTACATTAGGGTATACAATTTTTAATGGGATAATTTTTTTGTTTTTATTCGCATTTAACATATTCATATCTAGAATACTTTTAAAATTAGTATATGGCTCAATATTTACACAACGAACGTAAATTAACATTCTTCTCAATTTGAAATTACAAAATGAAAATAGAATTTTAAAGCATACGCCACTTAAATTGTACATCATAATGGCAAATATAACCACAAAAATTAAAAATCTCCTCAGTATAACATAAAATCTAAACAATTTTCATAGAAGCAAATATAACCACGAAAAATCTCTTTATTCAAATAAAAATTTAAATAACTATAACAGGTCTCACTAAGCCTTTAATTCACAAGTCTCCACTAAATATAACTTTAAAACGAAAATAAAATGTTAATAAAAGTCTTTACTTTAACCAAATTTTAAGAAAAAAATATGAATTACCTACTTAAAACAATATAAAATAAATCCCTACATCAGTTTTACAAATTTCAAACATTTTAATTTCAGAACAAGGTCTCAGATATAAAAATAAATTCACAAAATAAATATTTTAATCCAAATTTCATCCAAAATTTAAGAAACAATTACCAATTATTTAACTGCTACAAATCAATAATAAATTATATTCAAACTTAGTTTTTAGTCTTTATTTGGGAATTGAACTTTCAACCTCCTAATTGATAGATTAGCTCATTACCAAATAGCCTGTCGAGTCATCTCAACTATATAATAATAACTTAATAAAATTCTGGTTATTGAAATTACTTTTTAAACCCTAAACAACAATACTAGATGTATAACAAGGTCTCATTAAAAATAATTACAAGTCTCCACTTATTATAACTCCACTAAAACATAATTTTAACAATCAATGAAATCCCCTATAAAGTAAATAAAATTATCAATTAATGAAATGAAGAATAATAAAAATAGATTAATAATTTTTAATTCAAAATCAAATAAAGATTTCAAAATACAAAAATATAAATTTTAATATTAAACTACCTCAAGAGCATTAACGATCGAAATAATAATAAGGATTCAAAAAGAATTTTCCAGAATTTTCAACACAACATCTATTATAAAATTCTCCACTCAAACCTAACTTTGTCAAACAAATTTTAATCTCACATTTCTAACACAATATTTTAGATTCAAAAAGCTAATTAAGCAGATAATAAAATTTATAATTTTTAAAACATAAAATTAAATCAACAACAACTTTAACCACAACTTCAAAAATCCAATATTTTCAAAGTTTTGATGTAAACTACATAAAATAATATGGTCTACAAAATATTTCAAACTATAAATATTAAAAATTTCTACAATTGCATAACAACTAATGAATAATATATTCAATTCAAGTTTAAAAATTTTCTACTTTTTTACATTTCTACTTTTATAATTTTTTACTTATCTACTTTTTACTTTTTTACATTTTTACTTTTATAATTTTTTACATTTCTACTTTTATAATTTTTTTGATTTTCTACTTTTTACTTTTTTACATTTCTACTTTTATAATTTTTTACTTTTTACATTTTTACTTTTATAATTTTTTACATTTCTACTTTTATAATTTTTTGCATTTCTACTTTTTACTTTTTTACATTTCTACTTTTATAATTTTTTACTTTTTACATTTTTACTTTTATAATTTTTTACATTTCTACTTTTATAATTTTTTAATTTTCTACTTTTTTACATTTCTACTTTTATAATTTTTTGCTTTTCTACTTTTTTCTTTTCTACTTTTCTATTTTTTACATTTCTACTTTTTTTACTTTTCTACTTTTATAATTTTTACTTTTTTACATTTCTACTTTTATAATTTTTACTTTTCTACTTTTTACTTTTATAATTTTTTACATTTCTGCTTTTATAATTTTTTGCTTTTCTACTTTTTACTTTTTTTACATTTCTACTTTTATAATTTTTAGTTTTCTTCTTTTTACTTTTATAATTTTTTACATTTCTACTTTTATAATTTTTTACTTTTCTACTTTTCTACTTTTTTACATTTCTACTTTTATAATTTTTTTCTTTTCTACTTTTTTTTTACATTTCTACTTTTATAATTTTTTGCTTCTCTACTTTTTTTACTTTTCTACTATTTACTTTTTTACATTTCTACTTTTATAATTTTTTGCTTCTCTACTTTTTTTATTTTTCTACTTTTTACATTTCTACTTTTATAATTTTTTGCTTTTCTACTTTTTTTTACTTTTCTACTTTTATAATTTTTACTTTTTTACATTTTTACTTTTATAATTTTTTACTTTTTTTCTTTTCTACTTTTTACTTTTTTACATTTATACTTTCACAATTTTTTGCTTTTCTACTTTTTTTTACTTTTCTACTTTTATAATTTTTACTTTTCTACTTTTTACATTTTTACTTTTATAATTTTTTACATTTCTACTTTTATAATTTTTTGCTTTTCTACTTTTTTACTTTTATAATTTTTTATTTTTCTACTTTTTTTACTTTTCTACTTTTATAATTTTTTGCTTTTCTACTTTTTTTACATTTCTACTTTTCTAATTTTTACTTTTTTACATTTCTACTTTTATAATTTTTTGCTTTTCTACTTCTACTTTTATAATTTTTACTTTTCTACTTTTTACTTTTATAATTTCTACTTTTATAATTTTTTACTTTTCTACATTTTTACATTTCTACTTTTATAATTTTTTGCTTTTCTACTTTTTTTAATTTTCTACTTCTACTTTTGTAATTTTTACTGTTATAATTTTTTACATTTCTACTTTATAATTTTTTGCTTTTCTACTTTTTTTACATTTCTACTTTTATAATTTTTAGTTTTCTACTTTTTACTTTTTGCATTTTTACTTTTATAATTTTTTACATTTCTACTTTTATAATTTTTTACTTTTTACATTTCTACTTTTATAATTTTTTTCTTTTCTACTTTTTTACTTTTTACTTTTTTTACATTTCTACTTTTATAATTTTATACTTTTCTACTTTTTTACTTTTATAATTTTTTACATTTCTACTTTTATAATTTTTTGCTTTTCTACTTTTTTACATTTCAGAACACATTAATCATAATGAAATAATCCAGACACTTCGATTACATGAAAAATTAGGTTTTACATATAAATTTACATATAAAAACATGGGTTTTTATAATACATATTGCTTAACAATTTCTATATTACATATGTATGTACTTATTTGAATTGAAATAATTTTTTTATTTTAGAAAACTCGGTCAAGCCCGACCATATAATACCCTACACTAAGTAAATGACCAAAAAAATTGGGTAACATGACTTCCGTATATATAAAACTTATTTGCAGAGAAATTTGTGTAGATACCTATAAAAATTAAACATTTATGATCGATAAAGTCCAATTTCTGGTGGACATTTGTATGGGGGCTAGGTAAAATAATGGACCGATTTCAGCCAGTTTCAATAGGATTCGTCATTGGGTGAAAAAAATGCATTTACCAAATTTTATAGAAATATCTTCAAAATTGCGACCTGTACTTTGCGCACAAGGTTTACATGGATAGCCAGCCAGCCATGAAAACTGAATTCAATAAATGAATCAACAACCCAACTCTGATTCATATTTGAAAATATGTTCAAGGTTAAATTCAACGGAAATGAAAAAATTTATAAAAAAACATAATTTTGCTTTCAAGAAAGCAAAACCAACAACAAAACCCAGTAAATTTACTTGATTTTGTTTGAAAATAAGTATGTGAAATCTCATGATAATTACGATTTTAAAAAATCGAGTGTATTTGAATATAATTTATTTTTACACTCGATTTTTTAAAATCGTAATTATCATGAGATTTCACATACTTATTTTCAAACAAAATCAAGTAAATTTACTGGGTTTTGTTGTTGGTTTTTCTTGAAAGCAAAATTATGTTTTTTTTTTTAAATTTTTTCATTTCCGTTGAATTTAACCTTGAACATATTTTCAAATATGAATCTTTAATGCATTTCCACCATGTTGGTTATTGACCCGCATTGTGTTGTTACTTCACTTATGCGATTCAGTTTTCATTTCATAATTTTTTTGCAATCCCAAATTATTTAAAAACAAAAAAATAAATGAATTTATAAAAATCTTAAATTGTGGCGTAAGCAAAATGTATTTTCCCATAGAATGCATAGTTTTTTTTGTTTGTCGCGTGCCGGTATTAAGTTGTAATTTAAAACACATTAATATTTAAAATAAAATTTCTTCGAATTTAACCTTGAACATAGTATCTGATAACGAATTTTCAATGCATTTTTACAGAGTTGGGTTGTTGATTCATTTATTGAATTCAGTTTTCATGGCTGGCTGGCTATCCATGTAAACCTTGTGCGCAAAGTACAGGTCGCAATTTTGAAGATATTTCTATAAAATTTGATAAATGCATTTTTTTCACCCAATGACGAATCCTATTGAAACTGGCTGAAATCGGTCCATTATTTTACCTAGCCCCCATACAAATGTCCACCAGAAATTGAACTTTATCGATCATAAATGTTTAATTTTTATAGGTATCTACACAAATTTCTCTGCAAATAAGTTTTATATATACGGAAGTCATGTTACCCAATTTTTTTGGTCATTTACTTAGTGTAGGGTATTATATGGTCGGGCTTGACCGAGTTTTCTAAAATAAAAAAATTAGAAAAAATTAGTAGAAATTATAAAAGTAAAAATGTAAAAAGTAAAAAGTAGAAAAGTAAAAATTATAAAAGTAGAAGTAGAAAAGCAAAAAATTATAAAAGTAGAAATGTAAAAAAGTAAAAATTAGAAAAGTAGAAATGTAAAAAAAAAGTAGAAAAGTAAAAAATTATAAAAGTAGAAAAGCAAAAAATTATAAAAGTAGAAATGTAAAAAAGTAGAAAAGTAAAAAATTATAAAAGTAGAAATGTAAAAAATTATAAAAGTAAAAAGAAGAAAACAAAAAATTATAAAAGTAGAAATGTAAAAAAAGTAGAAAAGCAAAAAATTATAAAAGTAGAAATGTAAAAAATTATAAAAGTAAAAAGTAGAAAAGTAAAAATTATAAAAGTAGAAATGTAAAAAAGTAAAAAAGTAGAAAAGTAAAAATTATAAAAGTAGAAAAGTAAAAAAGTAAAAAAAGTAGAAATGTAAAAAATAGAAAAGTAGAAAAGAAAAAAGTAAAAATTATAAATGTAGAAAGCACAAAATTATAAAAGTAGAAATGTAAAAAAGTAGAAAATTAAAAAATTATAAAAGTAGAAATGTAAAAAATTATAAAAGTAAAAATGTAAAAAGTAAAAAATTATAAAATTAGAAATGTAAAAAAGTAAAAAGTAGAAAAGCAAAAAATTATAAAAGTAGAAATGTAAAAAATTATAAAAGTAAAAATGTAAAAAAGTAAAAAGTAGATAAGTAAAAAATTATAAAAGTAGAAATGTAAAAAAGTAGAAAATTTTTAAACTTGAATTGAATATATTATTCATTAGTTGTTATGCAATTGTAGAAATTTTTAATATTTATAGTTTGAAATATTTTGTAGACCATATTATTTTATGTAGACTTGATGTAAACTTTGAAAATATTGGATTTTTGAAGTTATGGTTAAAGTTGTTGTTGATTTAATTTTATGTTTTAAAAATTATAAATTTTATTATCTGCTTAATTAGCTTTTTGAATCTAAAATATTGTGTTAGAAATGTGAGATTAAAATTTGTTTGACAAAGTTAGGTTTGAGTGGAGAATTTTATAATAGATGTTGTGTTGAAAATTCTGGAAAATTCTTTTTGAATCCTTATTATTATTTCGATCGTTAATGCTCTTGAGGTAGTTTAATATTAAAATTTATATTTTTGTATTTTGAAATCTTTATTTGATTTTGAATTAAAAATTATTAATCTATTTTTATTATTCTTCATTTCATTAATTGATAATTTTATTTACTTTATAGGGGATTTCATTGATTGTTAAAATTATGTTTTAGTGGAGTTATAATAAGTGGAGACTTGTAATTATTTTTAATGAGACCTTGTTATACATCTAGTATTGTTGTTTAGGGTTTAAAAAGTAATTTCAATAACCAGAATTTTATTAAGTTATTATTATATAGTTGAGATGACTCGACAGGCTATTTGGTAATGAGCTAATCTATCAATTAGGAGGTTGAAAGTTCAATTCCCAAATAAAGACTAAAAACTAAGTTTGAATATAATTTATTATTGATTTGTAGCAGTTAAATAATTGGTAATTGTTTCTTAAATTTTGGATGAAATTTGGATTAAAATATTTATTTTGTGAATTTATTTTTATATCTGAGACCTTGTTCTGAAATTAAAATGTTTGAAATTTGTAAAACTGATGTAGGGATTTATTTTATATTGTTTTAAGTAGGTAATTCATATTTTTTTCTTAAAATTTGGTTAAAGTAAAGACTTTTATTAACATTTTATTTTCGTTTTAAAGTTATATTTAGTGGAGACTTGTGAATTAAAGGCTTAGTGAGACCTGTTATAGTTATTTAAATTTTTATTTGAATAAAGAGATTTTTCGTGGTTATATTTGCTTCTATGAAAATTGTTTAGATTTTATGTTATACTGAGGAGATTTTTAATTTTTGTGGTTATATTTGCCATTATGATGTACAATTTAAGTGGCGTATGCTTTAAAATTCTATTTTCATTTTGTAATTTCAAATTGAGAAGAATGTTAATTTACGTTCGTTGTGTAAATATTGAGCCATATACTAATTTTAAAAGTATTCTAGATATGAATATGTTAAATGCGAATAAAAACAAAAAAATTATCCCATTAAAAATTGTATACCCTAATGTAGACTAATTAAAAGAAAATAAACCCTCCTATTAAAACTGCATTAAAAGCCTCTACACAATAGTACAACAAAACTAATGAAATAAAAAAACAAAATCAATTCCACACAATACAACACACAAAGCATTTTTATACATTACTCAAATTACCTGAAGCAAGAAAACAAAAATTTACAAATTGTCGCTGTCTTTTTCTCTGCCAAAAATTCCTCGTCATCAAATTTTCGCTGCCTTTTTCTCTGCCAACAATTCCTCATCAAATTTTTCAATATTCCTCTTCTCTGCCAAAAATTCCTCATAAAAATTTTTCAATATTCCTCTTCACTGCCAGTTTAGAGGAAAAAAATTCCTCTAAATCACGCCAGAAACCCCATATTTATACTACTACCTATGTACAAATATTAATATATTTAAATATTTTTTGCCTATGAATATTAATCCCGTTATTAATTTCAATAGAAAAGAATTGTTAAGCTCATTTATTATTTTTTAATAGCGCTTGAGTATTCATAGAGAGAAGTCTAATTTAAATAAAGATTTATTTTTATAATTGATTTTTTATTTAAAGAAAATTTCTAGAACATAAAACGAATTTGGTGCCGAAACCCGGGAAATAGTGTGTTAAAAGTCAAATAGTTGTGAAGTGTTTTTTTTATATAAAATAACTTCGATTTTAATAAAATTTTTAAATTTATTTTAAATAATTTGGTATTGAAAAATATTCTTGGAAGTTTGATAGTTTAAATTTTTATTGGAATCGATATTAACTTAAATTCAAAATTAAATGTTTCACGATTTTATTTTAAACATTATTTTTCATTTATTTAAGTAACTTAGTGTTCCTTTTTTCTTCTTGATAAATCTGTGAGATTTGTGTAGTCAAACTAACGCGATGCCCAATTTAGACCAAATCATAGAAAGACAACGTGGTTACTTAGAGCAGTTAACTCAACTACATTTAAGATTTTTGGCAAAGGCCGAGAAGACTAAAGGCTATCTATCTAGTATTCTTCAGGAAATAGATGACCTAAATCTCCATTTTATGGAGAATCATGAGGAGGTTTGGGGTATTATCCGCGAATCTTCTATGAATACTCGAGATGTTCCACACATTCAGGAGGATTGTTTCTATTCTTTCTCAGACTTGTTTTTACGTTTTAAGGGCGAAATACTTGATTCCTTTCCTGAACGGACAATACCTTTTCCTGCTTATACGAGCACATTTGCACTACCTTCTGGTCATGCAGATACGTCTGCGAGCGTAGATGCAAAGTTACCGAAGATTTCTTTACCGAAATTCTCCGGAGATTACATGGAATGGATTCCATTCCAAGATATCTATATGAATCTTGCACATCGAAATACATTCGGATGGTACTTTTCAATCAGTGAAAACACTCCTCGATACTACTCAAGAGTGCATCAGTTCACTCAAGAATTTAGGTTTTGATACATCCACATGGGATCCACTGTTGATTACCATTATTGGACAGAAACTTGATTTACTGACTCGTAGGGATTGGGAACATTCTCTTAAATCATCTACTGTAGTACCCACCCTTGGGGAAATGTTTAATTTCCTTGAGAGAACTTTTAGAACTCTCGAATCTTTACATGAAGATATACCATCTTCAACTAAACCTAATCGGTTTTCAAAGGGAAATCATTCAAAATCAAGGAAGACAGTTCTTCATACAAATCAAATTACACAGAAGCAACCAGTTTTGTGTTCACTCTGTAAAAAGCCTCATGCTTTATCAAAATGTTACAAATTTATTGCTTTCCCCGCTAAATCAAAGGAAGAGTTTATTTCCAATAATGGCATTTGTCGTAATTGCCTCACATGTGGTCATCAACACATTAATTGCACATCTACACACCGTTGCAATATATGTAAACAACTTCACCATACGATTTTGCATCAAGATAATCCCGACAGCTCTGTAAGTCCTTATCTTTCGAACGCGAGTCCTAGGAATATGGACAATGCTATATTTTCAAATGCTCAAATTTTATCCAACAATGTTCATTTGTTTGGTAATGTTATTCTTTCGACTATACGTTTAATAGTGAATTGTGAGAATGGTAAATTTCCATTTAGGGCACTTTTGGATCCGGGTTCTCAGGGTACTTTAGTGTCTGAGAGGGCAGTTCAACTTTTACGTCTTAAGAGATACAGATCTGATTGTGTCATACAGGGTGTAGGTGAAACTAGAGTAGATAGTTCTATATCATGGGTACCACTTGATATATGGTCAATCGCCTATAAACCTATAATTTCTTGTGCGGCTCTAGTTCTTCGTAAATTGACAAGTTATACACCTAATACTTCTCTTGGAAATAATACTTCACAGGGTATAGTTGGATCATTAGCTGATCCTAAGTTTGATCATTCTGATCAGATTGATATCATTCTTGGCTCAGATATTTTGAGTTCGATAGTCATACCTGGCAAATCATTCAAGTTTGGAAACTTATTTTTTCAAAATACTCTGTTTGGTTGGGTGTTTTCTGGTCCTACAAATGATCGACCACATGGCAATATAAACGTGAATATGGTTAACTTGGATAATACTCTCAGACTATTTTGGGAGCAAGAGGAGGTTGAGGTGAAAAGGGAATTGACAGATGATGAATTGCTTTGTGAACAATATTTTACGAAAACGACAAAACGTAATGAAAATGGTTGTTACATCGTTAATTTACCCTTTAAATCTTTAGTCAGTGGTTCATCTTGCATTGAGTTAGATAACAACCACATCAATGCATACAGAAGATTGTTACACTTAGAACGTCGGTTTGCTAGTCAGCCACTATTTTGCGAAAGATATAAAGCTTTTATGCGGGAATACGAGTCATTGTGTCATATGAGTAGGGTAGGTAGTTATCCCGATAATATTCATGGGAACTGTTATGTATTACCCCATCACGGAGTATTAAAGGAGGAGAGCACAACAACAAAGTTGCGAGTGGTTTTTGATGGCAGCAGTCATTTAGCCGGTCGCCCCTCCCTTAATGAAAAACTCTGTTCCGGACCTGCTCTGCAGAATGATTTGCCTCAAATAATAAATAGATGGCGTCGTCATAGGATAGGGTTTTGTGCGGACATTGAGAAAATGTTCCGACAAATTGAAGTGTGTCAGGAACATAGACGGTTTCAACAGATTTTATGGCGTTATAGCCCTGATGACGAAATTTCAGTTTATGAACTGAATACCGTTACTTATGGTACTACTCCGGCACCTTATTTATCGATAAGGGTTCTGAGAAAACTGTCTGAGGATTACAGCACCTCTTTTCCAATTGAAACTAAAATTCTAACATACGACTCCTACGTTGATGATATCATATCTGGATCTGATTCAGTAGAAGAGGCAATTTCTATTCAGACAAATTTATGCACCTTACTTACAAAGGGAGGTTTTAATCTTAGAAAATGGATTTCTAACTCTCCAGAATTTTTACTTCAAATACCTGAAGAATTCAAGGAAAATTCAGTATCATTGAATTTTGACCATGATAATGTTGTAAAAACGTTAGGTATTCAATGGATCCCTATTTCTGACACTTTTACATTTAAAGTGAAATCACTTCTGACAGAAAACGTTACGAAGCGTATAATTCTATCCGAATCCGCAAGTCTTTTCGATCCATTAGGATGGCTTGCACCAACAACCATTTTGACGAAAATTCTGTTCCAGAAGTTATGGTTGGAAGGGCTGGATTGGGATTCTGAGGTTCCACCATATATAAGAACTACTTGGCATAAATACAAAAGTACTTTAAAATGTCTTGAACAAATTAAAATATCAAGGTGGTTGAATTACGATCCTGAATCCATTGTAGAACTGCATTGCTTTTGTGATGCGTCAAGCGAAGCATATGCTGCAGTAGTATATATAAGGGTATGTAGTTTAGATAACGTAAACATTCATATATTGCAGGCAAAGACTAAGGTTGCTCCAGTGAAAACTGTGACAATACCAAGGCTGGAACTTTGCGCAGCGGCTCTTTTGGTTAAATTGGCTCAGAAGGTTATTAAATCCTTATCAGATATTTCAATTAAAAATATAGTTTATTGGAGTGATAGTACCACAGTGCTAAGTTGGATAAAGAAGCATTCCTCACGATGGAGTGTATATGTATCTAATCGGGTAGCAGAAATACAACGCCATACAAACACTCATCAATGGAGATATGTTCCCTCAGCATCCAATCCAGCAGACTCTGCTTCAAGGGGTATATTACCGGAAGATCTCGTAAAAAATAAGATGTGGTGGCATGGGCCAGAGTTTTTAAAAGATCCCTCTTATTGGCCAGAAAATATTGGTAATGTGGAAACCTCGTTAGAAGAACGTAAGTCAAAAGTTGTCTGTAATGTTTGTAGTGAATTGACATACCCAGATATTTTTAAAAAGTTTTCTTCATTAAATAAATTAATAAGGGTTTGTGCACTTTGTTTACGTTTTTGCTATAATTGTAAAAGGAACAAAGAATTTAGAATGTTAGGTGCGATTACTGCCATAGAAATCAGAAACTCATTAAAAATACTCATAAAAGTAACCCAAATAATAGATTTTCACGATGAATTTAAAAGTTTAAATTCAGACATAACTATTAAAAATAAACATATTTTAAAATTAATGCCTTTTTTGGATGACGTTGGGATTTTACGAGTAGGTGGAAGACTGCAAAATTCTAGTCTTGGATTTTCTACAAAACATCCTGTTCTGCTTGGTAAAACCAATCCATTGTCCGTTTTGATAATTCTGGAATCTCACCAAAAAACTCTACATGGAGGTTTGACATTAACTATGTCTTATGTTAATCGAAAATTTTGGATTGTTTCAGGTAATCAAATAGCTAAAAAGATAATTAATAATTGTATTTGCTGTTTTAGATATAGAGCCAAAACATCGCAGCAAATTATGGGAAACCTACCATCGGTTCGCGTAAATATGACCAGACCCTTTAAACATAGTGGGGTTGATTTTGCTGGTCCCATTTCACTAAAAAATTCAACGTTACGGTCGGCAGTTTTATCCAAAGGGTACATTTGTTTATTTATTTGTATGGTCACAAAAGCCATACACCTAGAAGTGGTATCAGACCTTAGTACCAACGGATTTTTGGCTGCATTTCGACGATTTGTGTCTCGTAGAGGAGCATGCACAGACATATATTCAGATTGCGGAACTAATTTTGTGGGGGCTTCAAAAGAGTTGCAAGTTCTTCACAATAGAAGCCAATCGTCCTTACCAGAAGAACTCTGAGAAAATTTGTCATATAGCGGTACAAATTGGCATTTCATACCACCAGCCTCACCACACTTCGGAGGATTATGGGAGCCTGGCGTTAAATCAGTCAAATATCATCTGAAACGCATTATGACTGATCGTGTTTTTAGTTATGAAGAGCTTTCTACATTGCTGTGTCAGATAGAAGGTTGCCTAAACTCGAGGCCACTTTGCCCTCTTTCTACAGATCCTACCGATAATGACGCGTTGACGCCCGCACATTTTCTAATTGGAGAGCCAACTGTTTGTCTACAAGAAGAAAATCTACTTGAAGTAAACGCTCAACATTTAACACGTTGGAAAGCCATAAAAAAGATGAAGCAATCGTTTTGGAAACGATGGTATTCGGAATATTTAAACCGCTTACAATCTCACCCAAAATGGTTAGATAATCTGCGCAACGTACAGGTAGGAGACTTAGTTCTACTAAAAGATGAAAGGTGTGCACCAGGGAACTGGAATCTTGGAAGAATTCATGAAATCCATCCTGGTATGGATGGACGCGTAAGAGTTGCATCAATTTTATCAAAACAAAAAATTTTTAAAAGACCAATAACAAAATTATGTTCACTCCCTACAGGTACTATATTTCCACCTAACAAAGAGAAAAATTAATCATCCATAAAATGTAGGCTTACATATCTCGCTGTGAGTAGAAGCATAGCGGAGTCCATGGGACTCGACTAAAATACTTCCACCGGTAAGCCTGCATTTCATCGGGTTTAAGAACAGTAGTTCTTGGGGCGGAGTATGTTGCAAAATGCCAGTAGTTGTTTGTAACTAATTTATAAATATAAATGTACATATTTTGGTTATTAATTTATGTAACTTACTGTAACTTTTATATTGAGTGAATTAAAAACACTCATTTGCTCTTATTATTATGTATTTATTTTGTATAGCTAGTAACTCAATATAGTAAATGGAGTAAATGAGAATAATTATCATAATCTCCCAACTCTCACTATACGATATCGATATTTACGATTTTTGTATACATAATTACTATTTAAGTGTTAATACCTATGTACAAATATTAATATATTTAAATATTTTTTCATTTCTTATTTTTTAATAGCGCTTGAGTATTCATAGAGAGAAGTCTAATTTAAATAAAGATTTATTTTTATAATTGATTTTTTATTTAAAGAAAATTTCTAGAACATGGTTGTGCGAGAACCTTAAACCGATTTTTGTCACAGTGGGGAAATGAAAAATAAAAAAGGTGGAAATAAACTTGTAAGTTCTAAACCAATAATCCGATTTTAATAAAATTTCCCACGACTATCGAGGAGGTGTTACTATGCTTATGTTTTGAATTTGGACTTTCAACATTAAGGTTGGGCGGAGTCTCAAGAACCCAAATTGGGGTGTATCGGGTATATTACAAATTATGCAAAATTGTTGTTCCCTATCCGATTTGAAATATTTGTATATATGTGGAATCTACTGGAAGAGAGCTACAAAAAATATTACCATAACATTATTTTATCTTTAATAGTTTACGAGATATTCACCATTGAAAATTAAAATTTTATGTTTTTTACTTACCTTGGTCTGTATTTTTGCAAATTACGGATCCAAATCTCTCCCGATTTTTTGAAATATATATTCTTTAAGTAACAATAAATTTATTAGTATTATAAGGAAAGAATTGCTTCAAAATCGATACCAAGTCAAAAGTTATGTACACTTAAATTAAAAAAAAATAAAAATATTGTAAATTGTTTTTTCGCGATTTTTTTTCGAAAAAAATACTTACATTAATATTTAGTTATACAGAAAATAAAAACAAAATAAATAATGCGTTTATATTTTTCTCAACGGTAAGATTTTGGAAAGCATTATAGAATTTTTTATCTAAATTTTAAATTTATGCCAAATTTTCTACTATCGCATAGCTGATTTCAAAAAATTAAATCCTCTTTTGTAAGCCCCAATATATTCTTAAATATTTTGCAAAGGCAATTTATAGCCCGCATCTCGGTCCCGTCGGGATTTTTTAAAAAATCGCGAAAAACAATTCTTTTTAATTTTTTTAAAATTTTTTTTAAAAAATATACAATTTTAAATTTCAATGGTAATTATCTCGTAAACTCTAAAAGATAAAATTTAGTTATAGTAGTATGTTTTGTAACTCTCGTCTTGTAGATTCTACATATGTACAAATCTTTCAAATAGGATAGGGAACAAAAATTTGGCATCATTTTTAATTTTTAATATACCCGAGACACCACAATTTGGGGCCTTGAGGCTCCGCCCCACCTTAATGTTGAAAGTCTGAATTTAAAACTTAAGCTCAGTAACAACTCCTCTATAGCCGTGAGAAATTTTATTAAAATCGGATTATCGGTTTAGAACTTACAAATTTATTTGCACCTTTTTTATTTTTCATTTCCCCCACTGTGACCCAAAAAATCGGGTTTAGGTTCCCGCACAACCACAATATGAGATTTTGTAACCATCCTCGGGTGAAGTTTATTGTTAATTTTCTCCATTTGCAAAGATTCATCTTTTTTGCCTTTCTTTCCTTTAAAAAAGCCCAAACATAGTCAAGTTTATTAAAAGGCTCAATAAAATGTTAGCATATTTAAACAAAAATATTAAATACGAAAGGACAATTTTCGCGTTAAAAATGGGAAGCTCCATTTTGATTTTAGACCCATGGTTTCTTCGGCAAAACTTCTTAGAATTCATCGTAGATTACGAATTTGATAACCGCTTTGTCGAGAAATTGACCCACTCTAATGTACATACATATTGTATAAAATTCAAAGTCTATTATTTTAATTTACCACTTGAAATATCTTCATAGTTTCTTTATCACTTTTTCTTTTTATACCCTTCACCTTCGTGAGAAGGGTATATATAAGTTTGTCATTCCGTTTGTAATTTCTACATTTTTCATTTCCGACCCTATAAAGTATATATATTCTGGATCCTTATAGATAGCGGAGTCGATTAAGCCATGTCCGTCTGTCTGTTGAAATCAATTTTCTGAAGACCCCAGATATCTTCGGGATCCAAATCTTCAATAATTCTGTCAGACATACTTTCGAGAATTTTGCTATTTAAAATCAGCAAAATCGGTATATCTTGATTACTAAAACATTAATATAGATTAGAGTGACAATCAGTTAGTAGTATAAATATGGGGTTTCTGGCGTGATTTAGAGGAATTTTTTTCCTCTAAACTGGCAGTGAAGAGGAATATTGAAAAGTTGTTATGAGGAATATTGAAGAGCATTTTCTGAAATTAAGGCAGCTACAATTTGATGACGAGGAATTGTTGGCAGAGAAAAAGGTAGCGACAATTTGATGACGAGGAATTATTGACAGAGAAAAAGGCAGCGAAAATTTGATGACGAGGAATTTTTGGCAGAGAAAAAGGCAGCGACAATTTGTAAATTTTTTGTTTTCTTGCTTCAGGTAATTTGAGTAATGTATACAAATGCTTTGTGTGTTGTATTGTGTGGAATTGATTTTGTTTTTTTTATTTCATTATTTTTGTTGTACTATTGTGTAGAGGCTTTTAATGCAGTTTTAATAGGTGGGTTTATTTTCTTTTAATTAGTCTACATTAGGGTATACAATTTTAATTATAGGAAAGATGATTTTTTTCAAGAATTTGTGAGAGAAAATTTAGTTTTGAGTTACATAATTTTTTTTTGTAAATTGTGTTGTTTGGTTTGTTTTCCTCTCTTTGAGTGTGAGTTGTTTTAATGTATTAATGTAAAACACCTCCTTGAGTGTTTTTTTTCAAATTAATGTGCGGTTTTTCTATAGCGAACGAGTACTTTGAGTGGAAATTTAACATGTGTTTTGTTATTGTAACAAAAACAAAATACATGTAAAACGTCCACTCAAAGTACTCGTTCCCTATAGAAAAACAGCACATAAATATGTTAATAGATAATCAGTTTTCTTCCCTCAACTGATATAAAAAGCAATTCTTTAGAATAATGTAATCATTCATTCTAAAAACTCCACGAATATGAGCATTGCAATAGTTACAAATGCCGAGATTATTGCGGCTTTTAATAAATTGAAAACAAAACCATATATGTCCACTAAAGATTTACAGTCATCAAAACCACATAAGGTTTAATCATTGTTTCGTCATAGGACCAAATATGGAAATGTTGTAATTGCAGAACTTGAAGATGCATTTTTATACCTCCCAAAACAATACAACAATTTGAATGATAGCGTGCTTGAAGGAGTTGCTACTGAAAAATTTATACTAACGAAGAAGTTGGAAAACAACAATAACATTTTAGAATTGGAAGAGTCAATCCCCGCCGCTGAAAAGGATAAGGATTTCGATGAAACCTTTTTCATTCCTAATTCTCAACCGTTTTTTAGTTGGGAGGCATCAAAAGTATCTAGAATTAATTAATATTTTACATTAAATAAAAATATTTTAGGTGTAAATATATGTACACAAATTTATATAAATATTCAATTTAAATAAAAAATTTTTTCATTCAATCTAAAAATATTGTAGAAGTTAGTAGAATTCAAAAAAAAAAAAAATGTTTAAAAAAATTCTTATATTTTTAAATGATTTTGATGATTTCATTTTTCCTGAGCATAAAAAATTGGTAGATGACTTTTTAATTTTGGATAAAAGACGGAATCACGATGAGATGATAAATTCAATGTATGGTGTTCATTATACAAGTTGTCCATGGTCGAGGAATGATGCTACTGAGGGTCCGGATAATTGTAGTTGTATGATGTAATAAACTAAAATGCAATGTAGAGAATATAATGAACAAATATTATTTGTTATCAAAACGTATATAAAACTTTATAGTTGTATTTATTATTAAACAAATTATCTAATAGTTTATGAATATAAGTAAATTTTGAAGAAATGAAATGATTTGAAAATAAATGTTGTATAAAAATTATTAAACTTTGTTTTATTTTTATTACTAACTGATTAAAGCACACAATTTCTTAATATTTTCTTTGAAATGTAAATATCAAACTATTGCAGGTTATTAACTTCTGCTTCTCATAATATTGTAACCTAATGTGACTCACATTACAACATGTGTTGTAATTGTTTAATAAAAAAATACTTAGTTGGTTTTAAAACATATTTCCACAATACTTAATTATAAATTAAAAAAAAAAAAAAAAAAAAGTTGAATAAGCAAAATTTTATTTTTGAAAAATAATGAAGGATTGACTATTGATTTTAATTGAAGTCTAGCACTCAAATTGAACGTTTATTAATTTCACATATATTATAGACTTTAAATTCACTTATTTAAAATCAACATTTTTTTAAAAACCAAAAAAATAACTGCAAAAATTAAAAACTTAAAAAGTGTGAAAATTTACATATGCTATAATTATTTATACATTACCAACAAACATTTAAAAAGTTTAAAAACAATACTATTTAAAATGGCTGCTTCCTTCAAGTGTTCCGAATGTCTAAAATCTTTCTCCAGCTTAGAATTTCTAGAATTGCATGAAAGGACTCATGCATCAACTTCCAGGAGTAAAGTAAACCCATCACCAGTGGTTGTGAAGAGAACAAAGAGCTCATTCAAATCGAGAATTGTAACTCTCTCATATAAATATGCTAATGAGGAATGCCTAATACCTGAGGTATTTTTAAAAGAATCATATGAGGCATTTAGGAGCGAAGTTAGCTACTTCCTTAAAATGCACAATGCCTTAAAATTCAACATAGAGCTTCATGGATTATATGCTAAGCCAAATTTGGATGATTTGGAAAATACACCATTGGAAATTAAAACATTCCAAACTAAAATGGTTCGAATTTATGAAATTGGAGAATTTGAGGAAACCTTTACAAATAAGATGGAAAGTATTGTTAAAAAAACAGAAGAGTTCCAGGAAAAGGATAGTGGTTGGACTCTAGTTCAATTGATAAAAGTTGAACTAAATCTGAATAAATACGCTCCACTGAAAGGATCAAGTTTCATACCTCTTCCCAAAAAACTGCATTTAAAAAAAGCATGTATAAATATCAAAAATCAGGATGAATTTTGTTTTAAATGGGCTATAATTTCTACAATTGGTGATGTAAAACAAGATGCTCATCTTCCGTGTAAATATAAAGTAAATATTACAGCAAACATTATTAATCTAAATGGACACAATATAAATTTGAATGGGTTATGAAAAAAATAATGCAACATTTAGCATTAATGTTTTTGGATATGATTCCGAAAAGGATTTAGTGGTGGGACCTCACTATAAAACGCATCAAACAAAATCAAACCACATCAATCTGATGTTTCTACAATCAGCCAGTGGGGAAAATTCACATTATGTGTGGATAAAAGATATGTCTAGGTAAGTTTAATAATATAACTAAATATAAATACATACATATATGATTTTTTAAAAAATTATATAATATTATTTTTAGATTAATCAAAGCTCAAACTACCAAACATAAAGAAAGCATTTTCATATGTAATGATTGCTTGCAGCATTTCCACCAAGAAGAGAAGTTGGAATCACATAAAAAGAATTGCGGCCAAAAGGTTTCATACGTTCCCGAAAAAGATAAGTGCTTTTTAGAATTTAAAAATTACAACAATACATTAGATGTACCTTTTGTAATAAGTATATGCAGATTCGGAATGTATATTTGAAAATATTCAAACATGCATTCCGAATGGGGATTCTTCATCAACAACACTAGTTGATAGACATCTCCCCTATGCATTTTCCTATTTTTTAAAATGTAATTTCAATAATAACTTAAATAAGCTACATAGTTTTAAGGGGATAGACTGTAATGATCAAATTTTGTAACATCCTAGGTCTTAGAAAAAAATAACTATTGTTCAAAACATTCACTCCTTATGACTACTTCATATGATGTGTATCTTTGTTCGAAAACCTAATTCTTGTTATACTTTGAAAATAAAGGGAAAATATATTTGTTAAAATTTTCATAATTTAGAAAAGCATTAGTTTAATACAAACATGAACTCATTTTAAAATTCTAGTTTGTTATTAAAATTAATCATTTCTGTTTTTGCTGTATTTTTTTTTCAAAATTTAAATTTTCCACCACTAGACATTGTTGTTTTTATTGATAACATCAATAATAAAATTTCCCTTAAATTTCCCCCCTACTTATCATCACTATTTTACCCATCACTGAATGAAATCGCTGATATTATCGATCTTCGATCTCTACATTGTCATCATTGATGTGATACCGTTTTTATTGCCTATCTTTTCTATTATTTACATTTACATAGTAATTGTATCGAATTATGTAAAAAAGCAACTATGACAATATTATAAATGTGAGGTGTAAAAAAGACAAAAATATTTTTTTTTCTTTAAAAGAATTTATATTAAAGGTTTTGAGAAACCACGTTCTTTCAAAATTTAACCATAGAAAAAGTGTGATCGATAGTTCAGTGAAATTTAAGTATTAAAAATATAATTTCAAATACATAGATGTTATAAAATTGTCAAATTTATTTCTTTAATACCGAGTTGGAAGGTAAAATTTCAAATAAATATTTTTTTAATCAGTGCAAGACGACTGAAAACTTTAATTTTTTTTAGGCATACAAGTTTGAGTCTTAACAAAATTTTAATTTAAATCCATCCAGTTTTATAAGCTGAATTGAATAGAGATTCAGAATTCTAAGAATTCAAAGCAAGGTAAAGTTATTTGAGTATAAACCATCAGAAATAAATATATAACAGACATTTGTAATATAATAGGAAAACTTATTGGAAAAACAAAAATTGGTGATATTGAGTCTCTCGGGTACAACTACGGGTTTGGGTCCGATACGGGTCCGAAGTTAACAAGGCACGTTTCTCCACCCGAGGGACTAATACCTTTTAGGAAGTCTCGCAAAACACATTCATCAGTCATGGGCGAATTGAATAATTTATTCCCGACACTGTAATCCTTTGAAAACCACATGAAAGTGCTGTAGAACATAACATCACGTTGCTCAATAACCTCAAATTTAACACTCAGCTTGGCAAAACCTATAACCAGTATAGGAATTAACTTTAGTAGTATTTCCTAATTCCAACACATTTTTAAATCAAGAAAACTAACGAAAGAAAAGTTGATATTTATTTAAATTAATCGGTTTACCTGGATATATGAATTTTATTTTTAAAATAATCAAAACTCGATTCCAAATTATACTAAAGTCTAACAACAACCAAAACATTTGAATCTTAATATTTACAAATCGTTAACAATTACTCAGAATTTTACATCATTGTCCTATATATTATTCATAACCTATCTAACATAATTTTACCAACTATTATCTACATTTACTTATTTACATTAAAATCTTACACTACTAAACTTTAACTACTTATTTACTAAATTTATATCACAGTTTTAGTTACATTTATATCACAGATAATCCTAAATTTCAGTCAAGTTAAAAACAATACATTTATATCAAGTTAATATGCAAAGTTTTATTATTTTTCTAATTAACCTAAATCTAAATTTCTAATTAAAAGTTTATCGAAATCACTAACCCTAATTATTATACTAAAATTTACAAATATTCATCGAAAAAAAAAAAAAAAAAAACTTCACCGAAAACCCTACAATACCAATGGTTATGCAGAAGGCCTTCAGCAGCGTTGGAAACCTTTGAATTTGTAAGTTCTCTTATTTTTTTGTTTTTTGTATTTTTATTTAAGAAATCAACAGAGATTTTATCGCATACAATAGAATTTATAATGCTCTCTTTGAGTGATAATTAAAAGCAATTGCAATAAAACCTCTGTTAATTTTATTTACTTATTAACATACCTAAATATGTTAGTTTGTTGTTGTTTTACAACACTAATAGATCGCATTTTTTTTTTTATTCTTCCTACATATTCATATTAAGTTCTTTTAATTTTTTGTTTTTATTATTATCTTATTTTTGAGTTCTTTTGATTTGTTTTTATTAACCCTTTTGTCACCGTAAGAAACGAATTAATTTTTTTATAATGTAATTTTTTTATAATAATGCTAAATGAATCTTATATAAATTTTTTATTGAATAAATGTAAAATTTGATATTATAATGGAATAGATACATTTATATAAGATTTCTTTCTGATTAATGGTATGGTAATGTGCTTTAGGGGTTTTTTTTTAAACATATTTGCCACTAGAAAAAAAAACCACAGGACGGGTGGGTGAAGAGGCGTAAAGCAGGAACACCTTTGCTTTATACAGTATGAATAGTTGAATCTAGTAGATGTTTGTTCTTTAGTATATATATATTTTTTTATAATAAGGGCATTTAAGATACGCACGTGATTTTTTTTTAATTGTACGCATTAGGTTCTTTCGCGGAACAAAAAAAAAAAAAACCCAGCCCACATCTCCCGAACAAGCTAGCTTAGCAAGCGCGTGCGTACAGTTCCAAGTAAAGAGCATTAGGAAAGATAGGGTTAGAAAGATGAAATAAATCGAAAATAGATGGCCACCCCTAACCACCCCCTCTTAAACTAAAATGCGTATTACAATTAAATGGCGCCCAACGTGGGGCCCAGAGGCTATGTGATTGCTGATACCTGTCAGGTAAAAATCTAAATACCATAACATCAAGTATAACCATAGTTTTTGGGACCACTCATAACATCTTTGTAATATCTGAACAAAGAATCTGGATGATAATTTTTAATTCTTACTTGATGATAGTGTTTTGTCTTTATTTTCTTTTGGCTTTTGTCAAGAATGTAATATCTTTAAGACATAGTTGGTAATATTGTATTTAAATGAAAATATATTCTTTTACAATCCAATATGTTCTTCACGATTATTCATTCCTTTATGTTTCATTAAGTAACATATTAAATATTATCTATGAACGTTTTTCAATATACTTAATGGATATTTATTAGTTTTTGAGTAAATAGCTTTGGAATTACGTTTAGGATGCAGTTTATTTCATGCACTTATCGTCCACTATAAGCTTATTAATTTGTTTACATTTATTCAGTATATAGTATATGTTCGAAAGATTAGATTCATTATTTATCATACTTTTCATATTTAATTTTATTAAATTTTGCACAACCATACCAAAAATCAATAAGAAGTTTTATAAAATATTTATTTTTGTTCTGAAAATTTTATATAATGTCAGTTAAAAGTAATGAGAACAGTAACTTTCAAAACGAGAATAGTAAATTACCCAAATGTACTATTTGCAAGAAAGATTATGAACTAGATGATGTTATAGTTTCAACTCCATGTGAACACATATTTCACAAATCTTGTATCGTTAACGTATTAAAAGATACTTTAGGTTGTCCCATTTGCGGCAAAGCTTGTAGACAAAATAAGTTAAAATCTCATAATATTTTGTCAGATAAACCAAATGAATCCGGTGTTACACCACTTCATTCGGTTGTTGATAGCAGAGGAGCTATTCCAAAGGTTCAAAAACCAATTAAACGTCCGCTTCGTGGGAATTTATTTGACTGGACCATGAGTCAAACTCCATTGGGTACACCCCCTACATTTGCTACAAATCCTAATATTACTAATGTTCAAGCATTAGATAACTTAGTAAATATTTCGCATAATGATTTGAATAACTCACAGAGAAATTCAGATGTTCACAACATTAGCGACAACACTCTTCAAAACATAATTAATGAGGCGATAAGAAATCAATTAGCTTTACTAAATATAAACCAAAACTCAAACGCTCGAAGTAGTTTTGGAAATCATTCTTTTAATCCTGGTATAAATAGAAATTTGCAAAATAGACCTTTTTATAATCAAAATAGAAATAATCAATCAATAAATTTCTCGACAGACAAAATTTCTTCAATAATTTCGGGATGGCATTTGAAATTTAGTGGCCAAGAAGAAGAAGGTTTATCTGTGGACAATTTTATTTACCGTGTACATGCGTTAACCGTGCAGAGTTTACGTGGAGATTTTGAAATCTTGTGTCGTCACATTCATCTTTTATTTACCGGCAAAGCAATTGATTGGTTTTGGCGTTTCCACCGCACAGCTCACAGTGTGGATTGGGAATCACTATGTAGGGAGTTAAGAAACCAATTCAGGGATAGAAGGACAGATTTCGACTTGCGCGAGCAAATAAGAGGAAGAAGACAGAAATTAGGCGAAAAGTTCGATAGTTTTTATGATTCTGTGTTACAAATTCTAGATCGACTTGAAACCCCAATACGCGAGGATGAATTATTAGAAATTTTAAAGAGAAATTTGCGACCAGAAGTCCGCAAGGACATTTTACATTTCAAAATACGTAGTATTTCAGAATTAAGAGAGTATGTCAGGAAGATTGAAATTTTAGATGAAGAATTGAATAGGTACCGCCCCCATAGAACACTTGTTCCACGAAAAATTATTTCTGAATTGGAAACAGAAAACTCAAGCGATACTGATACGGCAATCATTGAAGAAATCAAAGATTTCGTTTGTTGGAATTGTTCTGAAAAGGGACACAAATTTGAGAACTGCTTAGGGGAAAGAAAAATTTTCTGCTACGGATGTGGTAGCCCTAATGTGTTTAAGCCAAATTGTGCACAATGTAACAACTTTTCAAAAAACTACAAGCCCCCCAAGAAACAAGTGCAGTCAAAGGCAACACAATACTAATTTCTTTTGGATGTCAAACTGATCGAAATGAAGATAATATTAAACAAGATGTTAAAAATGAAGTTTTAAAACCAAATTGTCTTCCTAGTTATTTAAAGCCATATCATGTCCGTCTGAAAGAATATAGGGAAGCTAAGTTTAGAATTTTTAATAGTGAGTTATTTGTAAAGCAATCAGAAAAGAAAACAAAGAGATCCACCTTAAGATTGCGAAGTTTCTGGAAAAAGGTGTTAGAAAACCGAAAAATTTATTGTTCTACTGTAATTTCTGATAAAAACAGTTTTGATTTAAGACCATTTGCTACAGTTAAAATATTTGATCAAGATATTGTAGGAATGATAGATACAGGAGCTACTGTATCTTGCTTTGCTTCAAATTATGCTAAAAAGTTTCTAGAAGAAAACAAACACCAATTTAACAAGTTTAATATACCTTTGAGAACTGCTGATGGTAGTAAACATCTAGCTGTAGGTAATGTTAGAACTTCAATTACGTTTAGAGGTATAACTAAAATATTGAATTTTCTTATAATACCAAATTTGACCCAAAATCTTTACTTAGGTGTTGATTTTGTTCGAATTTTTTCCTTAGCCAAAGATTTATTTATAGAAAACGATTTAAATAGTAAAAATGTGTGTTTTGAGGAAGTAGAAGTCGACGCAAATATCCATGTTTTAACAGACGAGCAGGATAAGAGACTCAAAAAAGCTATCAACTCGTTTCCTTCATATGCACGGGAGGGATTAGGACGAACAACCTTAGTATCACATACAATTGACACATCTGATAGTAAACCTATCAAACAGAGACACTTTGCCATATCTCCTGCAGTAGAGAAAATGTTATTTGAGGAAATTGACAGAATGATTAAGTTAGGTGTAATAGAGGAATCCCAAAGTCCATGGTCATTGCCTGTAGCGTTGGTGCATAAGCCAGGGAAGGTACGACTGTGCCTGGATGCCAGAAAGGTTAACAATGTTACAGTGAAAGATGCCTATCCCTTGCCTTTGATCGACGGGATTCTGAGCCGGCTCCCGAAGGCAAGATTTATATCAAGTCTTGACCTAAAGGATGCCTTTTGGCAGATCCCGTTAGATGAAAGTTCTAGGGAAAAGACTGCTTTTACTGTACCAGGGCGTCCACTATATCAGTTCGTTACCATGCCGTTTGGATTATGTAACGCGCCACAGACGATGTCCAGACTTATGGATAAAGTCATTCCAGCTCATTTACGTACCCAAGTTTTTGTATACTTAGATGACTTGTTGCTTATAACAGAAAGTTTCGACGAACACCTTATTTTACTGCATGAGATAGCATTACAAATGAGAAAAGCGAATCTGACAATAAATATTGAGAAGAGCAAATTTATGCTTAAAGAAGTAAAATATTTAGGGCATATAATCGGCCATGGAATGATTAAGACCGACCCGGACAAAGTTAAAGCGATCCAAGAATATCCGTTTCCAACGTCCGTCCGACAATTAAGGCGATTTTTGGGAATTTGTGGGTGGTATAGGCGGTTTGTCCGAAATTTTGCGACTGTAACAGCACCACTTACAGACATGTTACAGAAGAATAAAAAAATTATCTGGTCCGAAGAAGCTAAAAGCTCATTCAACGCACTCAAACATTCACTCTGTTCCGCACCGGTGTTACATAACCCGGATTTCTCCCGTCCGTTCTCAATCCAATGCGACGCAAGTCAATATGGGCTAGGGGCTGTACTAGCACAACAGACAGATGACGGTGACGAAGTCCCTGTAGCTTACATGAGCCATAAATTAACATCAGCACAGAGAAATTATACAGTTTCAGAGCAGGAATGCCTTGCGGCAATAATGGCAATTAAAAAGTTTCGTGCCTATGTTGAGGGTCACGAATTTGAAGTGATCACGGACCATGCATCCCTGAAATGGCTGATGAGTCAATCAGATCTTCATGGTAGATTAGCTAGGTGGGCCTTGAAGCTACAGGGATTTGACTTTACGATTAGACACAGGAAAGGAAGCCAAAATATTGTGCCAGATTCGTTATCTCGAATGTTTTCGGAAGGCAATGATGAAGTTCAGGTGGACCATACAATTGATTATTGGGTTAGTGAGTTAGAAAACTCAATTGAAATTGATTTAGATTCAGTGGAGTTTAAGTCTAAGGATTATTTGGATTTAATAGCTAAATTTCAATCAAATATAAAATATTTATCAGATATAAAGATCATTGACGGTTTTATTTATAAGCGAGTTGAACACGCAACGGGAGACGAAATTCAGGAGCAGTTGTCGTGGAAACTTTGGGTCCCTTATTCTTTAACCGACGACTTAATTAAAAGGGCCCACGATCATCCCCTGTGTGCTCACGGAGGCGTAGGTAAAACCCTAAGTAGATTAAAAACATTTTTCTTTTGGCCAAAAATGGCAAAACAAGTTCATAGTTATGTTCTTTCATGCGAGATATGCAAGCAAACCAAAGCCACAAATAAAACTTTACGACCACCAATGGGTGAACAAACGACCTCAGTACGAGTTTTCCAAAGACTTTATTTGGACCTACTTGGTCCATATCCCAGATCTACCTCCGGTAATGTAGGAATAATCAATCAATTTGAAAAGGCCAAAGTTGTTGATAAGTACGGATCATCCTATTACGAACTTCAGGACATGTCAGGCAAAAACCTTGGAAAATTTCATGCTAAAGACATCAGAACATAGCTTCAGCTCTTGCCTTATAGTTTAAAAACTATTCGTCAAAACCTGTTTTGTAATGATCAAATTTTGTAACATCCTAGGTCTTAGAAAAAAAAAACTATTGTTCAAAACATTCACTCCTTATGACTACTTCATATGATGTGTATCTTTGTTCGAAAACCTAATTCTTGTTATACTTTGAAAATAAAGGGAAAATATATTTGTTAAAATTTTCATAATTTAGAAAAGCATTAGTTTAATACAAACATGAACTCATTTTAAAATTCTAGTTTGTTATTAAAATTAATCATTTCTGTTTTTGCTGTATTTTTTTTTTCAAAATTTAAATTTTCCACCACTAGACATTGTTGTTTTTATTGATAACATCAATAATAAAATTTCCCTTAAATTTCCCCCCTACTTATCATCACTATTTTACCCATCACTGAATGAAATCGCTGATATTATCGATCTTCGATCTCTACATTGTCATCATTGATGTGATACCGTTTTTATTGCCTATCTTTTCTATTATTTACATTTACATAGTAATTGTATCGAATTATGTAAAAAAGCAACTATGACAATATTATAAATGTGAGGTGTAAAAAAGACAAAAATATTTTTTTTTCTTTAAAAGAATTTATATTAAAGGTTTCGAGTACGATGGTTTTGAGAAACCACGTTCTTTCAAAATTTAACCATAGAAAAAGTGTGATCGATAGTTCAGTGAAATTTAAGTATTAAAAATATAATTTCAAATACATAGATGTTATAAAATTGTCAAATTTATTTCTTTAATACCGAGTTGGAAGGTAAAATTTCAAATAAATATTTTTTTAATCAGTGCAAGACGACTGAAAACTTTAATTTTTTTTAGGCATACAAGTTTGAGTCTTAACAAAATTTTAATTTAAATCCATCCAGTTTTATAAGCTGAATTGAATAGAGATTCAGAATTCTAAGAATTCAAAGCAAGGTAAAGTTATTTGAGTATAAACCATCAGAAATAAATATATAACAGACATTTGTAATATAATAGGAAAACTTATTGGAAAAACAAAAATTGGTGATATTGAGTCTCTCGGGTACAACTACGGGTTTGGGTCCGATACGGGTCCGAAGTTAACAAGGCACGTTTCTCCACCCGAGGGACTAATACCTTTTAGGAAGTCTCGCAAAACACATTCATCAGTCATGGGCGAATTGAATAATTTATTCCCGACACTGTAATCCTTTGAAAACCACATGAAAGTGCTGTAGAACATAACATCACGTTGCTCAATAACCTCAAATTTAACACTCAGCTTGGCAAAACCTATAACCAGTATAGGAATTAACTTTAGTAGTATTTCCTAATTCCAACACATTTTTAAATCAAGAAAACTAACGAAAGAAAAGTTGATATTTATTTAAATTAATCGGTTTACCTGGATATATGAATTTTATTTTTAAAATAATCAAAACTCGATTCCAAATTATACTAAAGTCTAACAACAACCAAAACATTTGAATCTTAATATTTACAAATCGTTAACAATTACTCAGAATTTTACATCATTGTCCTATATATTATTCATAACCTATCTAACATAATTTTACCAACTATTATCTACATTTACTTATTTACATTAAAATCTTACACTACTAAACTTTAACTACTTATTTACTAAATTTATATCACAGTTTTAGTTGCATTTATATCACAGATAATCCTAAATTTCAGTCAAGTTAAAAACAATACATTTATATCAAGTTAATATGCAAAGTTTTATTATTTTTCTAATTAACCTAAATCTAAATTTCTAATTAAAAGTTTATCGAAATCACTAACCCTAATTATTATACTAAAATTTACAAATATTCATCGAAAAAAAAAAAAAAAAAAACTTCACCGAAAACCCTACAATACCAATGGTTATGCAGAAGGCCTTCAGCAGCGTTGGAAACCTTTGAATTTGTAAGTTCTCTTATTTTTTTGTTTTTTGTATTTTTATTTAAGAAATCAACAGAGATTTTATCGCATACAATAGAATTTATAATGCTCTCTTTGAGTGATAATTAAAAGCAATTGCAATAAAACCTCTGTTAATTTTATTTACTTATTAACATACCTAAATATGTTAGTTTGTTGTTGTTTTACAACACTAATAGATCGCATTTTTTTTTTTATTCTTCCTACATATTCATATTAAGTTCTTTTAATTTTTTGTTTTTATTATTATCTTATTTTTGAGTTCTTTTGATTTGTTTTTATTAACCCTTTTGTCACCGTAAGAAACGAATTAATTTTTTTATAATGTAATTTTTTTATAATAATGCTAAATGAATCTTATATAAATTTTTTATTGAATAAATGTAAAATTTGATATTATAATGGAATAGATACATTTATATAAGATTTCTTTCTGATTAATGGTATGGTAATGTGCTTTAGGGGTTTTTTTTTAAACATATTTGCCACTAGAAAAAAAAACCACAGGACGGGTGGGTGAAGAGGCGTAAAGCAGGAACACCTTTGCTTTATACAGTATGAATAGTGAATCTAGTAGATGTTTGTTCTTTAGTATATATATATTTTTTTATAATAAGGGCATTTAAGATACGCACGTGATTTTTTTTTTAATTGTACGCATTTTATTAGTTATAGATATTAAATTCATAAATGATAATTATTTAAAGAAAATTATACCTATGACACCCTTAACCGAACAGGAAAATTTAGATTTTACTTTGAATGATATATGTCACATTTGCTCTAAAACTATTTCAAATGAAATTAAAGTAAGGGATCACTGTCATTTAAGTGGCAAATATAGAGGACCAGCTCATAATTCTTGCAACATTAATTACAAAATACCAACATTTGTACCAGTAATTTTTCATAATTTTTCATCATATGATTGCCATTTATTCGTGAAAGAGCTTAATAATATTGACGATGGTCCCATTAATATTATCCCGCTAAATAAAGAATTATATATATCTCTATCAAAAACTGTAAAAAGTGATAACGGGAGTAATATTGAAATTAGATTTCTAGATTCATGTAGATTTATGCCATCAAGTTTAGATAGTTTAATAAAAAATTTAACAAAAGATGAATTGAAAATTGTTAAAGGCTTTTATTCAGAAGATGAAAATAAATTCAATTTATTAATAAGAAAGGGCGTATTTCCATACAATTATTTAAATTCTTTAGAAAAACTCAAAGAAACTTGTCTGCCAAGCATACATGACTTCTATAATAAACTAACTGATTCAGTATGTTCTAAAGAAGATTATGCACACGCGCAAGAAGTATGGAGTAAGTTTGAATGTAAGACAATAGAAGATTATTTAATGTTGTACTTAAAAAGTGATGTATTATTATTAGCAGACGTGTTTGAAAATTTCAGGTTAGTCTGTAAAAGCATTTATAATTTGGATTCATGCCATTATTATACAGCACCTGGCCTATCTTGGGATGCTATGTTAAAAATAACAAACATAAAATTGGATTTGCTTACTGACATTGAAATGATTTTATTTATACAAAAAGGAATTAGGGGAGGAATAGTTCAATGTTCTCAAAGACATTCCATAGCCAACAATAAATATCTCTCCGATTACGATGAGAAACTCCCATCTAAATACTTATTTGGATGCAAATAATTTATATGGTTGGGCTATGTCTGAAGCTTTACCAGAGGGTAATTTTGAATGGGTTACAAATATTGATAATTTCTCTTTGAAAACAATTCCAACTGATTCGGATATTGGATACATATTAGAAGTTGATTTAATATATCCAATAGAAATCCATGATTATCATAATAATTTACCCTTCTGTAGTGAAAACAAAACTCCTCCCAATTCCAAAGAAAAAAAATTACTCATTGATTTAAATAATAAATATGATTATGTAATTTACTTTAAAAATTTACAATGTTTAAAACATGGTTTGAAATTAAGTAAAATTCATCGAATATTAAAATTTAAGCAATCCAGTTGGCTAAAAAAGTATATTTCATTAAATAATTTCCATAGGACGAATGCAAAAAACACATTCGAAAAAAATTTCTTTAAATTACTGAATAATGCGGTTTATGGAAAAACAATGGAAAACGTTGATAAACGTAAAACCATTAAAATAGTCAGTAAATGGGAAAATGTTGGTAAAAGACTTGGAGCTCGTGCTCTTATTGCTAAGCCAGAATTTCATTCCTATAGCGTATTTGAAGAAAATATGCTAGCAATCGAACTGAATAGAAGTTATTCATTTTATAATAAACCAATCTATCTAGGTTTCACAATTTTAGAATTATCAAAGTGGAAGATGTATGACTTCCACTATGATTATATTGTGCCTAAATATAAAACTAAAGCACAGCTTAATTATATGGACACAGATTCATTCATTTATACAATAGAAACGGATGATTTCTATAAAGATATATTGAATGATATCGATACAAGATTCGATACATCTGAATATGAAATTAATAACCAATTTGGTATCCCACAAAAGAATAAAAAAGTGTTAGGGATGATGAAAGATGAAAATAATGGCATAATTATGAGTGAATTTGTGGGTTTAAGAGCAAAGATGTATTCATTTAAAATAGAAGACTTAAAAGAAACTAAAAAAGCTAAGGGTGTCAAAAATAATGTAGTTAGAAATTTAAGTCTATCAGACTATAAAAATTGTTTGTTTAATAAAAAAGTATATTATGGCAATATGATTGTCTTCAAGTCAAAATTACATGAGTTGTACACAGCACATATAAATAAAATTAGTTTAAGTTATTTAGATAATAAACGTTTCATATGCAATAATAATATTAATACCCTAGCTTGGGGTCATTATAAACAACAATTTTTAATAAATAATGATGAAGATCATTTTATCTTAGATTTAGATGAAAAAACGAACGAAAACTGCAAAGAAATATTCATGAATATTGAAGATGGAGATGATTTATTGAAAGAAATAGATACAATTAAAGAGTCATTCATGAATGATCAAAATTGCGATGAATATTTTATGGAAATAGAGTATTAAGATTTTTTTATATAAACAAACAAATTATTATTATTTATTTAATAAGACCTTAACTGTATAAAAAAAAAAAATTTATAATTTAGTAAAAATAAATTTAAAAATTTTAAGTAACTTAAAAAAAATGCCCGTTAAATAAAACATTATTATATATTTTAATCATTAAATGTGTTTTTATTTTTTAAATATTTTTCCATTGTACATTTTCTATATCATAATCTAATTTTTTACGATTTCTAGTTAGTCGAGGTGAATATTGGTATGGTAAAGTTGATTGCTTCAAATCTTCGTGTTTTTCATCCTTTGACAATATTCTTATTTTTGGTGTTCCATTATTTGAAAAATGTTTAAGTCGTTTAGCTACTGAAGAGGCAGAAGTAGGATTCAGTTTTTGTACTGTTGTATCCATATCAATTTCATCATAATTATCATTAGCATAAATATCCTCAGGTAAATTTATATTGGATTGAGTTGCTGCACTACTTGACTCTGGTTGCATTGTTTGAGTTTCAATATGTTTCTTATATATTTTCCTTGTTTGTGTTTCATTATCACGTAGGTTATTCAATTTCGAACTCTTAGTTTGATGAGAAGATGGTATTTGGCTTCCAATTAAATATTTGGCTAATTCTTGTTTAATGTAATACCATTTATTAATATCTTTTAGTGTGTGTGAACCATATAATGGTAGTAGTTTTCGATGTAGAAAATCAGAATCAGAATATTTAATTTTAAATTTATCATAAGTTGATGGATTAAGAACAATTAATTTGGATAAATTATTTGACATTTTCTAAAATTTTTCCAATAACTCCACTTAAAACTGATGAAATAATAATTGGTAGAAATCCTCCTTTTTGAATTAGATGTTTCCTCTTTTGTTTCATTGAGGTTTCTGGTGAACAAACTTTTCTAATTGTATTTTTATATGGTTTTATTTTGTCAAGAACTGATTTATTGATTTTATGGTGCTCATTAATTATATTAAAAAGTATTTCATTTATTGTTTTAATAACAACATCATCAACATGTTTAAGTATTGCATTTCGTAGTTTAGGATCTGCTTTCTTAAGAACATAAAGAATATGTTTGTTCTCCTTCAACAGTTTTAGGTTCGAGGTCATTGTTTATATTTGCAAATATTAAATAGTGATTTTTTATTGAAAATTTCAGTTCTGAATCTTAATGCGTTGTGTATTTGTTGAGTAAGATCAATTAATAAATAACCATGGGCTTGTTGCGTACAGTTATTATATACATCAACGAGAGCTTTTGAGTTTTCTGGGTATACTTGGCGAGCTAAATATTGAAATTGTATCTTATCCCTGGGATTTTTAAACATGACGATATATTTTGAGTTTAAAGAAATATCTCTGGAATAAGCACCTTTATGAAAAATGTTTTGTGTTACTAAAATCACAGCTAAATTTCTATGATGAGATCCCTTAGTAAAAAGTTCACACACTTTTTTATTAGATGATTCAAGCATTAAATCATCCAATATTATTAAAGCCGATTCATTTTCAGCAGTAGCAAAATCCTCTGGAATACCTTCAATAAACTCTACATTGTTAATTCTCGGAAGTGAATTTTTTTCAGCAAAACACCAAATAACTCGATCTATGTTTTTAGATATTAAATGTTGATTTTTTATCAAATTCATAATAAATGTAGATTTCCCACAACCAGAGGGACCACAAATCATCATAGTGAATGGATATATAAACTGTTGAAACATGTTTACACTTTAGTACACAACATTTAAATGAAGTGAAGCATTAATATTCTATAATTATAAATATGAGTAAAAAAATTCTTGTTAATGAACTACATCGTTAAGCGAGAAAGAACTTTCAGCGTCGACGATTTATCCAAAAGGGTATTTTAGATACATGGCAGATTGACTTAGTGGAAATGATACCATATGCAAAATTTAATAAAGGTTTTAAATATATGCTTACTATAATTGATGTATTTTCAAAGTATGCATACGCATTACCATTAAAAACTAAAACAGGAATAGAAATTTCGAAAGCATTAAAAAATATCATAAAATTTAACAAAGGAAAATCTCCAAAAAATATCCATTCTGATCAAGGAAAAGAATTTTATAATATCAACTTCAGAACTCTTATGAAAGAATATAAAATTAACCATTACCACACTTTTTCAAGTATGAAAGCATCAATAGTTGAACGGTTTAACAGAACTTTAAAAAATAAAATGTGGAAACAATTTAGTATGCAAGGAAATTATAAATGGATAGATATATTAGATAAATTAGTAAAAGAATATAATTCTTCATATCATCGTTCAATAAAAACAACACCCAATTCAGTTAATAAGAAAAATGAACAAAAGCTTCTTAAAATAAATGATTTAGTTCGCATTAGTAAATATAAAAATCAATTCGAGAAAGGATATACACCAAATTGGTCTACAGAGGTTTTTAAGATAAACAAAATTTTAATAACCAATCCTATAACCTATCAACTTGTAGATTTGAATGGAAATATAATTAAAGGTGGATTTTATGAAGAGGAATTGTTAAAAACAAAAGCTTCAAAAATTTTTTTGATAGAAAAAATTTTAAAGCGAAGAGGAGAAAAACTATTTGTAAAATGGCTTGGTTTCGGAAAAGAATATAATTCATGGATTCATCAGAAGGATATTAGTAAATAATATATGTATAACAAACAACATACTATATTAATCATTTCTTTTAAAGATGGCTTCAAGTACACAAGAAGACGATATTTATGTTACTTTAATAAGTAATAATTCAATGGATATTTATAAAAATACTCCTAACACTTTTACAAATTTGCTAACACAATCTCTAAATTTGGATGATCACTGGGTAGTTGGATTATCAGATATTTCATTTTCGTTACTGGAAAGAAATAATCAAAATATTGTCAAACGTAGAAAACGAAATACTTTAAATGTCGACACACAACCTACGGTACATGGAAAATCAAAAATAGCAAAGCATAGTGCAAATAATGAATATGAAGGCGTCAAGTTAAAATTTCATGAACTCTTAGAAAACTCTGATGATTTTATGATAACAAACCCCAATCTAAATCATAAAACTAAAATTTTGAATAAATTAAATGTTACTCCAAAAAGTAATGTATCCACAGAAAAAAATGATTTAGGTGATAAAAAATCAGATTCTTTAAATAAGTTAAAGAATGATGCCTCACAAACAAATTTTAAAATAGAAAAGAAAGATAATAAACATACTAGTAGACATGAATTGGAAAACGTTGAAAAAGATTCAATTTTAACATCAACAAACCACATTATGCAAAACTCTTTAAACAAATTTTCAGATAATATGACACATTATTTTACTAAAGCTTTATCACCAGATATAAATGAAATTGTATTTATTTACACTGATATAATTAAACCACGACATGTGGGTAATATAAAAACTAAATGTTTAAAAATATTTTCAACATCAATATTGAAAAATTATATTCATTTTAATCGAATTGAATATTTTCCTATTGAATCTTATAACATTAATAATATATCTATAATGATCCGAAATGATGAAGGACGAACAATAAATTTGAATGAATTCTTACCAGTTTATTGTACTCTGCACTTTAAAAACAAACAAAAATGTATAAAATAAATGTTCAGTAAAATAATAAATCATTTTTATTATAACCATGGATGTGTTGTATACAAATTATTATAATAACCAGTCTGGAAATAATGTGCAAAATATTGGTGAAATATATCATACACCAAGGTTTGTGCAATATGGACGTGGTATTGGATCACTGTTTTCATCTCTGTTCTCACACCTAAAACCATTCTTGAGGACAGGATTAAATTATTTAAAAAATAAGTCATTAGATATTGGAAAAGAAATTTTGGAGGAAATCGGAACAAAACCTGTAATCAGGGGAGAAAAATTATGAATAATATTAAAGAAGCTACTATTGAAAAAATAAAAACAATGCAGAAAGGTAAAGGGAAGCATATAAAACTTAAACGTTTAAAACAAAAACCTCATAATAAATCCAAACGTTGTAGAGGAAAGAAGTTCAAAGATATTTTTGGAAATTTAAAATGTCGGGATTTGTAGAATGTATGAAAAGTGAATTGGATTTATTTGAATCTCCCCCAATTCAAACTAGTGTAATTAAAACAGAAGAAATATGTTATAATCCAATTGCTACATTGGACAACTCTAGTACTATTGAATTTGTATCATTGGGGAATGGTGAAACATATAGAGACCTTAATAGTATTTATCTCAGATTAGTCGTTGAATTTAAAGGAAGTGGAGGTGTTGTTAATAACATGTTACATTCCATATTTAGGAATTGTACAGTTCATCTTAATAATAAAAATGTATCTCAGCCTGACAACAATTATCACTATAGAGCATATTTCGAAACATTATTAAACTATGGAAATGACGCTACATCTACACATCTAGAATCGTGTGGTTGGTTTACTGATGTTAATAAAATTAACTCATTAATCGAGAAAGAAAATCCTGGATTAGATAAAAGAAAAAAATATTTAAAGATGGAAAAAAGGTGGAGCTTTTTGGGAAACTTCATGTAGATGTATTTAATCAGCAAAAGTATTTGCTTAATAATGTTGATCTTAAAGTTACATTAAATTTGGAGAAGCCAGAATTTTATATTTTAGAAAGTGGAGAAAAAAATGAATCTCATCTAAGAATACATGAAGCTAATTTATATATAAATCATCTTACTATCAATAGTAGTATATTAATGGCACATCATAATGTATTACAAACCAAAAATGCTATTTATCCATATAAGAGAGTAGAAATTAAGACCTTCACTTTACATCCAGGAAATCACTCATTGAGTCTAGATAACGTTATACTTGGACAACTACCAAACTTTTTAATTTTTGGAATGGTATCTAACAAAGCATATACTGGAGATAGAAAAGAAAATCCATATAACTTTCAACATTTTAATTTACAAAGATTTAATTTGGTTGTTAATGGAGTACAATTTCCCGCACAGCCAATAGAATTTAATTACAACAACGGTGGAATATTAAGCACTCGTGGATATCAAACTCTATTTAAAGGCACTGGAATTCATCATTTCGATAAAGGTCATCAAATTACAAAAGAACTTTTTGATAGCGGTTATTTTCTACTATCATTCGATTTAATCATAATAATAACTCAAATTGTGGAAATTTAATAAATCAAGGAACTATTCGAATAGAAGGACGTTTTGGAAAACCAATTACGGAGGCAATTACCTGCTTAGCATATTGTGAATTTGACAGTATAATAGAAATTGATAACTCTCGCAATATAATTCAAACGCTATGAATTCAACAAATATTTTATACACTTTAAATTCAAATATTATAACTCAAAACAAATTTAAAGGTGTTTTTGCATGCAATAAATTACCAACGAAAGCAGTCACAAAACCATCATTTTATATTGCTAATACTGATCCTTCTTACAAACCTGGACAACACTGGGTTGCTTTTTACTTTCCTCTAAATAAACCAGCTGAATTCTTCTGCTCAGCAGGTCAACCACCAATTAAACCATTTATTTCATTTTTAAATAGAAATTCCAAAACATTCATATGCAATAAAAGACGAATACAAAGCGAGTCTTCAATTTTATGTGGTGTTTATTGTTGTATTTTTATTTTATTTATTTAAGATGTAAAAATATATCTTTTAAAAATTGTTTAGATATATTCAATTATTTTAATTTATATGAAAATGATATATTAGTCTTAAGTTTATTTAATAATATTTTTAGATAAAAAGATATATATAAAAAATAAATAACAATGAATAAATATTAGGTTGGTTTTATTTCCATTTTCCTCTCAAAATCTAATAAGGCATCTAAAATTATGTTGTCGTTCCCATCATAAAGCGCCAGGAATATTTGAAGATCGATGGGGGGAAGGATAAGAATCTCCCTTATTTCAATGACATCTTTTTTTGGTGTTATGATTTTAATTTTTATTGGTTGTTATTTATTGAATTGGTAATTAAACAATAAAAGGTTTTATACCAATTTTGTTTTATTCGTGTTGTTTTCGAGTATTTCTTGAAATTAACCTTGACCATACACAACAAAATTAAACAAAGTATTTTGTATGTATGTAAAAAATTGCTAACTACAATAATTTTTTATTTTAAATATTAAGGTGTTTTAAATTACATCTTAATTATGGTACGCGACAAAAAACTATACATACACATATCCATTTAATTTTTTATTTTCAAATAATTTGGAATTGCCACAACGCAATGAGGGTCAACAACCCAACTCTATGAAAATGCATTGAAGAATCGCTTTCAGATATGAATTCCTACTTGATATAAAATTTTGATGTTATATACAGGTATGTTCTGCAAATCACATTTTATAAAAGTGGTTTGAAATCACATAAATGGTGTTCTGAGCACATAATTTTGTGATTTTAAAACGTTCAACAAAGTCACTAATGTTTTCAAATCACTTGGTTATTTCTGCGGCTATTGAATGGAAAATATTAAAATAAATTATTTAAATAAATTAAACAATATGTCCTTTATTAATTTTCTTATAGAATTACTTGTTTTATTAAAAAAACACCTACAATTTAATAAAAATCTAGAGACACCTTTTCTGCTGTAATAAGTTTATTTGCTTTTGTGATTTCTTTTGTGGTTTCAGGTTTGTTTTCAGTTGTCAGCTGTTTATGATTTTCGAAAATACATGGAAGCTTGCCGGACTAAAATTTTTTAATGTTTGTCTAAAATATGTTCAATATCTTTAAATTAATTATAGAATTCGTCATAAAATTTATATTTGTTAGATTATATTATAAGTTATCAATATGCGTTAAGTTTTTTGCGCAAATTGGAAAAAAAAATGCAACAAAGTTGAAGCAAGTGGTAACCAAAAGCAATTGTGTACTGTGGCAGCTTTACTGTTTTGTTTTCTTTTTGACATAGTGGTTGAGCTTGCGCCATAGTTTTTGCAAAATTTTTATAAAATGTAGTTCCATTCTTTTTAATTCCATTAAAGATATAACAGAAGCTCCAGGCATTTTTTTATTTTCACTTTAATATTTCTACAAAATTATTAGCAAAACAAAACATTTAAAATAAACGAATCAGCTGTTTTCTTGTGCTTTCGAAAATTTAAAATCACACCGAAAAATATAACAGTGTGATTTACAGAACAGGCACAAATCACATGTGTGATTTTAAAACGGTATGTGATTTGAAATCACGTGGATTACAGAACATACCTGATAATAAGAGATATATTTAAAATAAAACTATAGTAATTAAATGGATATAAAAATGTGTTTTTATATAATTTTTTTAAAAAAAAAAGTTGAAAAGTATATTTAAATATTGACCAAATGCATTTTCCCACCAAAATATGTTTTAGCGGAAATAGTATGTTGCTTCGTTAAGCACTTTTAAATTATCAGGAATTATTGAATGGAAGTAATTATGTTGCTTCGTTAAGCACGTTTAAATTATCAGGAACTATTGAATTGAAAGAATAATTCATATTGCAAAGGTGTATTAATAAATAATTGTTAATTTAAAATTATTTTGAAAATGGTCAGTCACAAGTTTAGTTGCGAATTTTGTCTGCATAAATCATTTTCCACAAAGTGGAACAAAAAACGCCACTTTATGGAAGTACACAATTTCCATAGAAAGAAGGCGCGAAATTTTGACAACTCTATAGAGGCGGCGAAGGAGACCGCAGCTAATATGGAGAAGTCTATAAAGGTGGCGAATGAGACCGCAGCTAATATGGGGAAGTCTGTAGTTCCAGTGGAGTATGATGCCCTTATGATAGAAGATGAGGATCTTCTACTGCTTATTGATATATAAAAATGTTAATTAAATAAATAAAAAATAATACAAAATTTAATAAAGACTTTTTTTATTTAATATTAAACAAAACTGTTTTATTTATTTATAATATAATTTTAGCTATAATTAAGTTCAAATATTGCAGGACCATTTGGTGATTGACGACCTTTGTAAATAATTGTCCACTTTTTATCGCCCATTTGTTTAAATATGGATCTTCTTTATTTAAAAATTTGGTAATTCTTCGTGGAAGATAAAACCATTTATTATTTTCTAAGTATGCAATTACTTTTGATCCATATTTAGTTTCTTTCCATTCAAAACTCAAGATTTTATAAGGCTGCTCTATCGGAATGTCATCGATTCTTGTATACTCTGGCTTAATACCTAATGCGATGTTAATATTTGTTCAAACATCTGAAAATTGTTTATTAATTATTATACTATACTTATTAATTTTTAAACAAGGAGCTACTTACGATGATATTAAGTATTCTCTATTATATTACCAAGATTAATGATAGAAATATTCTAAAGAATGGCTTTTTATATCAGTTGAGGGAAGAAAACTGATTATCTATTAACATATTTAATTTGAAAAAAAAACACTCAAGGAGGTGTTTTACATTAATACATTAAAACAACTCACACTCAAAGAGAGGAAAACAAACCAAATAACACAATTTACAAAAAAAAATATGAAACTCAAAACTAAATTTTCTCTCACAAATTCTTGAAAAAAATCATCTTTCCTATAATTAAAATTGTATACCCTAATGTAGACTAATTAAAAGAAAATAAACCCACCTATTAAAACTGCATTAAAAGCCTCTACACAATAGTACAACAAAAATAATGAAATAAAAAAAACAAAATCAATTCCACACAATACTACACACAAAGCATTTGTATACATTACTCAAATTACCTGAAGCAAGAAAACAAAAAATTTACAAATTGTCGCTGCCTTTTTCTCTGTCAACAATTCCTCGTCATCAAATTGTCGCTACCTTTTTCTCTGCCAACAATTCCTCGTCATCAAATTGTAGCTGCCTTAATTTCAGAAAATGCTCTTCAATATTCCTCATAACAACTTTTCAATATTCCTCTTCACTGCCAGTTTAGAGGAAAAAAATTTCTCTAAATCACGCCAGAAACCCCATATTTATACTACTTCAGTTGTACATATGTATTTTGTTAAAATTTTAAAGAGTGCCGGGTGGAATATTGTGACACTAATCCTAAATGTTAAGTGCTGAAAATTTTAGCCAAATCGGGCAACGATTTCTGGACGCGCATCGAGGTCAAAGTTCAGATATATGCAAAATTTTACTGTTAACATGGAATAAATAGGTGAAACTCGTTAACTTTCTGCATTGTTTTCTAGAAATGTGTAGATTTATTTATGTTAATGAATATTACATTAAAAAAAAATTTTGGAAATTAACCCTGTATCTCCTTTGGTTCAAAATGACCCAAAAACTGTATTATCGCCAAAATTGGAGAAAAATGCAAATTTTTCAGTTTTTGCAAAAAATTTGCTACTAAATAAATACTTTTGCAATTGAATGGAAAAGAATCGAAATATGTACGTAATTATCGTTGTAATGAGATATAAATGACAAAAGTTGATTAAAAAATTTTAAAGTTATTACAAATTCGCCAGACCATTAACGTGTTTCAGGCCACTTAAACAAAAAATTTAGGAAAAAAATTAAGATATTTCGAGAAAAATTAAAATAAAAGCTCATTTTTACTTAAAATATGTCCATATTTACTTGTATATGTCCATATTTACTTGTATATGTCCGTGTGGAGTTATCAGTCTCCCATCGGACGCGTCCCAGGTGGCGGATAGGGGGAGCAATTGCCTAGTCTAGTGATACTGTTTTCTACAACAGGTCACTAGCCCTGTCAAATGCTCGAGCGTTGTCAATATTTTTAGACACTTTTTCTAAATGGTCTAAACTTCTTGACATAGCTAGGTCTGTAGAACGGTTTGCGATAGCCAACTATCATAATACTGTGATACTTTTTATGACATATGGTCACAGTATGATATAATTGGTGTTATGAATATGCTATCACAGGCGACACTTTTTACAACAAATGGTCGTCTAGTGATAGCACTTTCTTTCTCTTTCCTGTGCTACAACCCGCGGACCAAAACTGTTCTTTCCTCTCTCTGTTCTTTCCTCTTTCTCTCCTTCTTTCCTTTTTCCCCCACTTGTAAGGTTAACGTGGTTGGTAGCAGTGCCGAGAACCTGAATGGCTAATTAGTGGTTAAAGAAGATTAGTCGTTAACAGCTCCCCTCCGGTGCTTATGACACGGGCCGGTTGTAATCACTTCTGTCTAGTCCATGTACGCCGTCACTGCATGGATGGTCCATCCCCTTACGTGCCTACTCGTGGGACCAAAAATGAAACCATCAAATTATAAAGAAAAAAACAACAACAACAAACCCCTGATGAATACTGATGATCTCGGTTCTTCATCAGAAGACGACCTATTGGCCTCTAGCCAAGAGACCTTGGTCGAAATGTCAGGCAGCGTGGGTGACCGTCACAGCACTCTACTGCCCTCCAAAAACTTGACAAATGCTTCTCTTCAATCGGATGCCAAGGCAGGCGACCAATTGAAGAAGAAAAGAAAAAAGAGGAAGAGTCAGAAAGACATCCTCAAATCCCGATACACCAAGGCGCGATTTATTCTTGACAAGATTGACAAGAATGCTGCCAGCGGTGCTCCCCATGAGCGTGATGAGGAAGATCGCGCCAAATACCAGGCTGTGGTAGACGAGTACCAAAAGTTTTTGGATGCCGTACCCAGCACATCAAAGGCAGCAGCCGAAGAAACAGAGAGGTCCAAGCGAAATCGCTCTCAGGCAGAGGGAGAAAAATCGCCTAAACGGAGAAAGGTTGCCGAAAAAAAAAGCCGCTCCGGGACCTACATCCACCACGACTACTTCCGCCAGACGGCCTTTCAATGAGGTGGTTAAAGACCATCTTCTTATGGCTCTGGCGACCGAGAAAGACGGCATCATGAATCCTGTGGTAACAGAATGGGGTGCTATCGAGTCCAAATTAGCTGAACTCGTTATGGAACACTTGTTCGCTAATAGGACTGGTACGGCACCTCGCTTTGACTCTGGTGAAATCCACCGGGGCTACAGGGTGATCAAATGCATGGACGAGTTCTCAAAGGACTTTCTTAGCAAATGCATCGCTAAGATTAGCGACGCATGGGATGGTTTAAGCCTCAAACTGATCCCTGCTCAAGAAATTCCAATGAGACCGCGTGCACGTATTTGGTTACCGAAGATGGCAACCGATGCACATAAAATGTTGGAGTGTTTAAAGCTTCAAAACCCCAACATCCACATGGATGACTGGTCCATCATCCGTACTGAGCAAGGCGATGGCCATACATGCCTTATCCTCGCCATCACCGAATCTGGCTCAGTCGAGCTTGAGAAGGCGGGCCTTAAGCTGTTCTTCGGAGTGAGGGACGCTAAGGTTAAGGTGTTCCGGCCCTCAGGTACGGGTAGCGGTGAAGCGGATGAGGTTGAAGCAGCAAACTCTCTGCTCACAGAAATGAAGCTATCCGAACTCCCACCAAAAACCGACAATGGCGCTCAAGGTAGTGCAGATTAATCTGCAGCACTCGAAATGTGCTACAGATAACCTTCGGGTACTCTTAGCCGAAGAGGACCTGGACATTGGGCTGGTGCAGGAACCCTGGGCTTCAGACCTGGAAGTGAAGGGGTTCCCGGCCTCAGCATATAACATTCTCTATGCAAGAAACAATGGTAGGCCAAGATCATGTATTATTGCCAAAAAATCTATTAACATTTTTCTTTGTACGCAGCTTAGTTCAGAGGACCTTACAGTAGCAAAGGTCGAGCTACCGTGCAACAGAAGCCTCACGATCGCCTCTAGCTACATGGCACATGAGAAGACAGCTCCTCCAGTCGTAGTGAGTACTCTACTGTCCTCTGTTGGGGCATCGGATGACATTGTCCTGGGATGCGATGCCAATGCCAGGCATTCAATCTGGGGCAGCAGTGAAACAAATGAAAGGGGTGAGTCTTTACTTAATTTCATTAATTCCAACAAACTAAGCATATGTAATTCTGGTAACACGCCAACATTCATTTTTCCAAGTACGGACAATTATAATGGATGGGAGGAAGTATTAGATATTACACTCATAAATGATAGGTCTAAGGTATCAGTAGATAGGTGGAGAGTATCCAATAAAAGGTCATTTTCTGATCACAACTGGATTCTCTTCGAAATTAGACTTCAGAACTCGACAGAGAAAATACAATTTAGGAACCCAAGAAGGACTGATTGGTTCAAATTTAATGGGATCCTCAAACACAAACTTAAGAATATGCCAGTTGTAGTAGATTCGATCACTGGTCTTGAAAAAATAGAGGATAACTTTAGTAAAACTGTAGTCAAAGCTTTCGAAGTTTCCTGTCCAGTCACTAAGGCTAAGAAAAGCTTCCCTCCATGGTGGAATTCGGAGCTATCTAAACTACGTAGGGAAACTCGTAGGGCCTTTAACATTAGCTATAATAGTAAATCATGGCAACCCTATCGTGATCTATTGAAAACTTACAAAAAAGCTATAGCAGTCGCAAAAAGAAACTCATGGCGATGCTTTTGTGAATCTATAGATAACACAAAAGACTCTGCAAGACTAAGCAGAATTCTAGCCAAGGGGCAATCCAATCCTACCTATATCAAAAGGATGGATGACTCCTGGTCCGAATCCTCAGCAGAGTCACTTGACATCCTATTGAATACTCACTTCCCGGGCTGCAAGGATGTTGCTACGGATATTGGGAATGAAGGTAGGGCTCCATCCAATATCGATAGTAACATCATCTCCTATGACAGGATATCATGGGCGATTGACAGTTTCGCACCATTCAAGTCACCTGGGCCAGATGGTATTTTGCCAAAGATGCTACAAAGCGCAAAAAGGCATATCATTCCCTGGCTTCATAGAATTTTTACGCTCTGTCTCTCCCTCAACCATGTTCCGACTAACTGGAGGAGAGTCAAGGTCGTTTTCATTCCAAAAATTGGCAAAAGAAGTCATGAGAAGGCGAAGGACTTTCGTCCAATTAGTCTTTCATCTTTCCAGCTTAAAACGTTGGAAAGACTCATTGACGCTCACATTAGGCATCGCCTAGAGGGTACAACATGGCTCTCTAATAGTCAGCATGCCTACCTTAAGGGTCGCTCTACAGAGACAGCTCTGCATGAGGTTGTAAGAGTTATAGAGAGATCTCTCGAATTTAAACAATATACAATGGCAGCCTTTCTAGATATAGAGGGTGCTTTCAATAATGTAACTACTCTTGCTATTCAGCAAGCTCTTGCTAGCCTAGATGTTGAAGAATATATCAATAACTGGCTAGTTACCATGTTGAAATCAAGAATAGTCACAGCAAATCTTGGTAATAGCGTTAAGTCCAAGCAAGTGGATAGAGGCACTCCTCAGGGTGGGGTAATCTCTCCACTACTGTGGCTTATCGTTATTAACTCGATTCTCATTGATCTAGACAGAAAAGGGATAAAAGTTGTCGCTTATGCGGACGATGTGGTGATACTCGTATCAGGTCTGTTTCCGGACGTGATCAGTGATATTATGTCCACTGCTTTAGGGTTGCTCGACAACTGGGCCACCGTTAGTGGTCTCGGAGTGAACCCAAGCAAAACAGAACTTGTACTTTTCACGACGAAGACCAAGATTCCAAGCTTCAAACTTCCACGGTTGAAAAACTGCGAAATCCCCCTTTCAAATAATGCGAAATATCTAGGTATTATACTGGACTCTAAATTGTCATGGAAGCTAAATACTCAACATAGGGTAAAAAGGGCTACGGTGGCCTATTACACCTGTCGCAAGATGTTTGGTAGAAAATGGGGACTTAGTCCCAACATAGTTAAATGGATGTATACGGCTATAGTACGTCCAATTCTTACTTACGGATCTCTTGTATGGTGGACTGCAACTAAAAGGAAGTATGTCGTAGACCAACTATACAAAGTCCAGAGATCAGCCTGTATTGGTATAACCGGCGCACTAAGAACTAGTCCTTCAGAGGCACTGAACACTATATTGCACCTTGTGCCAATAGACCTTCACATAATGGCCACCTCTGCCTGTAGCGCAGCGAGGCTTCAAGCATCTGGTTGGTGGAGATCGAGAACATATGGCCACGCGGGGATTTTGGGCCAGTTGCCTTCGATCGTTCTCCAACCATCTGACTATATTACTCCATACACAGATTTTGATAGGGTATTCAAGGTCTTTATTCCCTCCAGGAGTGAGTGGGGTAGGGGTAATCTTGTGCGCGAATATGACACTAGGATATATACAGATGGTTCTAAAATGAGCTGTGGTGTTGGTTCTGGCGTCTTCTGTGACGAACCTGAGATAGGCATTTCGTATCGTCTTCCGAATGAGTGTAGTGTCTTCCAGGCGGAGATTTTTGCAATCAAGGCAGCTTGCAATACACTACATGATCATAATACCCGCGGCAATATAGGTATTTTTGTCGACAGTCAGGCGGCTCTTCTCTCACTGAATGCCTATACAATTTCATCTTCACTAGTTAGGCAATGTAGGAATTCTCTGTCAAGGCTAGGTCGTCTATCTGACATTACTTTGGTTTGGGTACCTGCGCACAGGGACCACTACGGTAATGAACAGGCAGACGAACTAGCCAGAATGGGATCTGCCTTAGATATCTCCAATGCGGTCTCAGTAGCAATTCCACTGGGGACTATTAAAGGTATCATCCTCAGACATTTTCTTACAAGGGCTGAGAATAGATGGCTCAATTTAGACACATGTAGGGTAGCCAAGTTGATGTGGCCATCTTTTAATGAGAAACGCACTATGCAACTGATAACCAGGAATAGGAAGAATATATCAAGGTTGCTGGCAGTATTAACGGGACACTTGGCGTTAGGCAAGCACGCAAATCGCCTGGGACTCCCTTTTAACGACCATTGTCGCAGTTGTAAGGATAGGGAAAAAGAGGAAACGATTTTCCACCTCCTCTGCGAATGCCCAGCTCTGAGTGTCAAGAGACATAAATTCATGGGCAACTATACATTGACCAACCTTAGTGAGGTAGCCGGGTCTAAACTCAATGACCTACTGAGATATCTCACGGCTACAGGTTGGGTCTAGTAAGCACACTTTAGTTACATTGCTATGTAATCGTCATTACATCTGACGAGTGGTGTGGTCTCATCAAAACGGGGTCCCTTCGACTCTACTTGATTGTTCGCACGTAGTGAACTACCACGTAAACCATAACCATACTTGTATATGAGTTTTTGTCTTCGTAGGATACCGTTAACCTATTCGCAGGTATGGCCAAAAAAAATATTTTTTTTTAACGGCTGTTTCAAAACTCCATTTTCAAATTTTTAAAAATTTTGTTAAACAAATTTCAGATTTTTTCGATCATCACATTGGGGTTTATTGAGATCAAAATAGAGAATAAAAATATGAAAAAATTATGTCAATACCTCTTACAATTTTTCCGTACCTGCGATTTAAATTTTGCGTTTTTCAAGAAAAACTAATTTTTTGTCCATATTTAGGCGAATGAGTCCAATTTCCATACTGTTATAAATTTTAAGCTAAACCTATTCATAATATTATAGTCCTTGTAATTTTAAATATGTTCTGAAAGTTTTACTAAAATCGGAAAACGATAACCTTTAAATAGTGAAGGTCAAAGGTAACATTTTTCAATATTTGGAATTTCTAATGAAAAGATAGCGAAATGTTATATATTTTTGGACCGATTTTAATGCAACTTAAGGAAGTGCTGAGTGCTCTAGTGAGTATACAAAACACACAGCCTATAGCTAAGAGCAATTACAAAAACAAAAGAGTACCAAGAGTATAGGGTTTGGGCATGACTGGTTTAAAAGTTTATTTTCTCTAGATTTGCAGAACATAATTTTTTTTTAAATTCTTTAAAAACTGCGCACCACATTTTAATTTTTACTTAATTTTTTTATTTATTTTTCACTATTTGTTTTGAAATTTCATATAAAAAGTAAGTATTTTACATTCAAAACATAAGAAAACAGTCATTGCTGACGGCACGAAAACAGAGTAAAAGAGTACACTAAAATAACGGAATTGTCGATGGCGCAATCTTGTTTTTTTTAAATTGATTTCAGTGTTACCGTTTAGCTGTTATTTTGCACTAAAATATTCAAATTTTTTTGTTTATGTATAAATATGAACTTTTGGTAACACTTAAATTTTCATACAACATTCGAAAAACATATGTAAAAATGTTGTAGGTGTTGTACAAAACATTTATATAGAAATTATCAACAACATTTGTACAACTATTGTACATTCAGACGACTTACAACTCATACGACTGTACAACGTCAGTTGTGAATTGAACAATTTTATTTTATTAAACATAAATAACTTTTAAATATAATTATTGACTTTTCCATTATAAATCACATACAATTTTCATATAATACAATCTGTTTTAGTCAATGTTGACGTCACTGAGCTTAAGAGAATTTTTTTAAGAGAGCGAAGGCGTAATCTTGTTTATTTTATTCATGGTTCATTCCATACAACAGTTGTTTAAAAAATTTACACACATTTGTTATGATCTTTTAAAAACATTTGTTTTTTTTTCTTTTCCTTAATATTTAAATTACATTCATTTAATAAGTTGGTTGTATCTGACAAAAATTCTAAATCCAAACTTTTCCATGTTTGTTTTATTTTAAGTATTTGGCATTATGTTTGCTTGGTTTTGCTATTTTTGAACATCACTGCTGTAGAGTCTGTAGACCCATGGTAGGCGTTCATATTGTTCAGGTTACGATGATTTTCGTCAAACAACCCGAATGTGAACAATAGAGCGTAAAAATACACGCATTTCATTCAGTTTCTTGATGTTGTTGTGAATATTTTATTCTTTATTAAAAAGAGCACACAAATTAAATACCTCTTTTTGCCTACCAATGCTGTAGACTCTACACTGTCTACAGACTAATCACAAAGTATACAGAGGCGTCACGAGACAGAAAATAATATAGTTCTATATTTGTTTCATTTTTAGTAACTGCCCTTTTCATTTTGTTTTAGTCTTAATTTTCTGCCGCAATAATTCAATTTCTTTCCGATTTAGTTTGATGCAATCATTTATTTTTGTAATATTTCACTTTTAATTGCCATTGTACATGTGGAGTTTTATTTTGCAAATGTAAAAAACAACAAAGAATTTTGTTTCATTTAAATTTACACGTAAACAATACACACATTTTTATAATTTTCCATTTTAAAAAAAATTTGTGCCACAGACTACGAAAAAATTGTCTAACAAATTTATTTGTTTTGTTCACATTTCTTTGTCTACCAAATTCGTGTTGTATATAGCGTTTTGCTTTCACACATCACTGATATTGTAGTACAAAATATATTGCTATCTCTTTTTATGAGAACTGCCCTAACATCTGATTTGGCGTTTTTTAAACGTCAAATTTGACACTTCTGTATATTCTGTGAGACTAATGCAACGCTTGACACCTATTTACTTTTGATTGTAAGAGATAGCATTATTTACAACAATCTATATATATAAAAGAGTAACGTTACTGACTGATTCATCATCGCACAGCCCAAACGGCTGAAGCTAGAACTCGGTAACCTTATATCTTCAAAACTAATAAAGATACAAAAAAACTTAAAATTGCATGTTACTCCATTTAAAAAATAAGCTGACAGGTGTTTCGTACTTTTTCGAAATTCGAAACATTTAGGGGAGAAAACGGGTAAAAACTGTATTTTGGTACTTTTTTTGCACCCTATGTATCTTTTAAACCAATAAACATAGAAACAAATTTTAAATCGTATTCTTTAATTATCAAGAAATAAAAAATATAAGTTTGGTACTTTTTGGAAATTCGAACCCTTAAGGGATAAAAATTGTGTTTATTTTTGGTATTTTTTCATAAAATATGTTTTTCTATAATCTGACATAGACATACGCATATTTTATTATGGTCTCCAACCACGATACAGAAATTTATTTGAATAAAATTTTACCAAAGCAATGGGGATAAAAAAGGTACCAAAAAGGGGATAAAATAGGGAAAATACATTTTATTTGAAATTATTAAGCCAATTTTGATCATTTTTTTAACATTGGTTCCTGGATTCATACAAAAATTATCTAACAGGGTGTTAGATAATTTTAAACAGTTTGGTACTTTTTTAAAACATATTTTTTCTTAGGCACTAACACAGATTTTAATATTTTGAGACATGTCTGCAGCATAAACAATTTTGGCAAAATGGATATTCTAGGAAGAAAAGGGAAATTGGTACTTTTCTCCTAATGGTACTTTTTTAATATTTTAAATTATTTCTGAGTGAAGTTTGTGTTAGGCATAGGGTACAATATTTAGGTACCAAAATGTGAGAACTGAACTATATGTACTTTTTTATTCATCTAATGGTACTTTTTGAATTTTATATGACAATGGACTTAGAAACATGAAATTAAGCATATATAGTCCTAAGTGAGTGTGAATTTTAGGGGTAGACTTTTTGGTATTTTTTCTTTAATCGAATGGTACTTTTTGTAATTTCTTCACCAATGAACCTAGAAACATGAAATAAAGCTTACATGGGCCCGAGTGGGTGGGAATCCACACGTGGCTGCTTTTTGGTACTTTTTCTATATTATAATGGTACTTTTTGAATTTTCTGTAATAATGGACATAAAATTATGAAATTAATCGTATATGTTCTAAAGTGAGTGAGAATTCTAGGGGGAGACTTTTTGGTACTTTTTCTTTATTCTAATGGTACTTTTTTGAATTTTCTATAACAATGAACTTAGAAACATGATATTAAGCATATATGGTCCTGAGTGAGAATTCTAGGGATATACTTTTTGGTACTTTTTTGGTACTACCAATAACCTAAAACCATGAAATTAATCTTATATGGGAGTGAGTGGGAAACAAGTGGGGCTTTTTGGTACTTTTTATATATTCTAATGGTACTGTTTGAATTTTGTGTAATAATGGACATAGAAATATGAAATTAGGCGTCTATGGTCCCAAGTGAGTGAAAATTCAAGGCCATACTTCTTGGTACTTTTTCTTTGTTCTCATATGCGTCTCCAAAAAACCGAAGAATTTCAAAACCGCAGTTTCGGTTTTTTTGGGTTTTGTGATAATTTTTAAACATTAATGTTATAGAAACAAAATTAGTTGATAATATAGGAAAGGCTATACAAATTTAAAATTCAAACTTGACGGGTTATGGTTTAGTGAATGCGAATTCAAAAGTGATAATCAATGGTACTATTTGTTTATTGCAATGGTACTTTTTGAATATTTTATAATAATAAACCTAAAAATTTAAATTAGGCACACATGATTCTGAATGAATTTGAATTCACAAAAGGTGACTTTAGTGGTAACTTTCTTTTGCATTTTCTATAATAATGGACCCAGAAATGTGAAATTAGACATTTACAATTAGATTCACAAAGGGAGACTTAATAGTACTATTTCATTCTTCTAATTGGGGTGGCGAAGCGCACCGGGTCAGCTAGTATTCTATATAAAAGGAAGAACTCTTAATAATTCTTTATAACAGAAAAATATTAGCATTCCACAATATTAATTGCACATAGAGCAAAATGTCCATTACTAATCAATTTCAAGATTTTGTTCTGAAATTTTGCTCTATACGCCACTGAATGACGTATAAGCAAAATGGAACAAAAAACTTGTGTTTTTAAAGATATAGAGCAAAATAGACACGCTTTATCTCAGCAACGAGACAAGATAGACGAAAACGGATTGCAGATTTAAAAAATGTTGGTTCGAAAACCTAAGGTGGCATCCTTAACTCAAAATTGTCAAAATGGCATATAGAGCCCTTAAACCCCCGGGCGACGATTTGTTAAAATCGTTTTTGGGATTTACATATTTGCCTGTTCTCAAGAATTCATTAAATTAGAAAATTTCACTAAAAAAAGAAATTGCTGACTTTGCTTTAATAATTTCATATATCCAATTCCTGGATAAATTAAAATCTGCGCAAGTGAAAATTGTCCATCATTTTTTCTATTGACACGAAGTGATCGTATTTGGTCCAAACAGCCCATAGTCCACTGTGACAAACCATTTGTCTTCATGTACGTTTTAAAAATCTTGGCCCATAATCATAGTCAGAAATAAAGTATATTTTAATAGAAATAAAGTCGTCTTTACTTAAGAGTGGACTTTAGGTCTACCATAGACAAGTTTAAGTATATTTTTGATGTTAAAGTCGACTGTAAATATAAAACAAGCTGAAGCTGTTATTAACTCATTTAACAACAGCATCGTCTGTTCTTCGCCATGTAAAAAAGTTATGCAAAAAGTAAAAAAAAATAAGTTACAAGAATTTGGCAGAGATTTTGCAATTATTGAATAGTTATCAATAAAATTAGTACCAAAATATTCAAAATATGATATTAATCTTTTTTTTTCCATTTTTCCACCACAAAAAACTTTTTTTCTTTAGATGTCCCGGTTACTTTTATTGTTTACCTTTTTGGTTTTTGTTTTAATTTTCTATGTCAGCTGTTCAGCGGTGCCACTTGTCTGTATTTTGCTGTATATTGTATGAAAACATTTTCTACATTTGAGGTGGCACCCAGTTAAAGTCGGTTCAATTTAAAACATACTTTAATTTTGACTATAGTTGGGAAATAATATAAATCGGGCTTTTAATTTAAAGTTGTTTTTAAAAAGAACCGACTTTAGTGTTTGACTATGATTATGGGCCCTTGTATTCGCAATAGGAAGGACAATTTCTACTATTGCGATCACGAAAATTGCATTTGTAATTTTTTCTCGTATGTGTAATTTAGGAATGAGGCATGTGTAGTTTATAATTTTCTTGGTGGCAACACTAGTAACAACTTTTAGTTATTGAACAGAGCTATTATTTTTTTATTTGAAAATAGTAATTTGTTGGAATTGATTCCAACTATTTTCATGTAAAATCGAAATTTAGTCCTATAATAACTAACTTTAATTCAGTATTTTATTTTATTTCCTTTATATTTTGTATTCAAAGATTTACTGAAATTTCAAACAGAAAAAATTTGTAAGTGAATATTTATTATTCGTTTTTAACTATGTACATATTTTTGGTTGTCCCGTTTGTTACCATTACATTTCCATTTGTCAAACATTGGCTTTATTCTTCCTTTATTTTGTCTTTAGATTTTGACGATTTGACGATTTCCTTCTCGAAAATGACGATTTTCTGCATTATGAAAATATGGTACTATTTTATGAAATAGGTAAAGAATTTTCTCATTTTGTTGTTGAATATTTAGATTTTGAATTTTGTCAATTAAATTTTTAGATTTTAAACCAATAAAATAAATTAAATTAATTACTGAAATAAAAAGGGAAAAATTCTAATGCAACTTTTTCTATTTTGACAAAATTTATTCAGAATATAATGACATTCAATTGAAGCAGCCATGCTTGAATTTATGCTTTCATCTCAGGCATTATTACCTTCCGAATTGACCACCTACAGCGTGGTGCTATATTTTAATGAAATTATCTTTAAAAAGTAATGTCAGAGATTGTTCTTTCGGGTCATAATAAAGATTTTGACATTAAATTCTATTTTATGTGTTTTATTTAAAAAAACTTCTGAATGAAATCTTATATTATAATTAAATTGATCTTTACTTTTTTATTTTAGTGATCCCTTATTTATGAACTTCAATTTTAAGAAATTTTTTTTGATAAATGTGATGTTTTTGTTCACTTTTTACGTAGAAATTTAAAATTCCTGTTAGAAATCTTGACCTTTTTAATTTTCCGATTTTTTTGACGATTTTTAAAATTCAAAATGACGATTTCTTTCTTTTTTATCGGGATATTGACGATTTTTTCCCAAATTCATCTGGCAGCCCTGGTTGTGTGGGATGAACATCACTGGTCTATAACAGCGAGCTGCAGTGAGCTCTCAAATGAGCTCTCTTGTTTTTCTTTTCACATGTACGCAAGCACACACATTGTATAAGAACAGTCAGTCTCGCATGAACATTGATAGAAGCAGGTTGTGTTACGCTTTTGTGTTTGTTTATTTCATTATTTCAGCTATTTGTTTTTGCCAGAGAATAATTCTCAACTCATACAACTACAATATCTAAAAACTGTAGTGGTGTGAGTTTGCATTTCGCTGGTCTATAACATAGACTCTATATTATAGGCACACAAACACCTATATACGTATTTACATGTGCACAATTTGTTGTTAGCGTTATTGTGTGTATTAGTATAAATAACTGCGTTTTGTCCATGAACTGATGGTATTTTTGTACCACAAACAGCGTTGCCGCTTTGGTCCAATTGGACCAAAATTGGTAGTTTGAAGTTAACAAATTGACTTTTGGTAGTTTGGTTGGTTTGTTCCGATATTTGTCGTATTTTGGTAGGCTACGATATTTCTGAATACAGAAGTATTTTTAAGAACAAAATAATTAAAATAATAACGAAAAAACTACTTATGTTAAGCCAAAATAATAAAACTACATATTAAATAATAAAAATTCATATATTAGAGATAATGTCATAAATAATGTGGTGCCAGCCCCACTAAAATTCCGGTTCTCTGCCGTGAGGACGACGGTCAAAGGTCTTAAGGCTGGAAAATCACCTGGTATAGATAAAATTACTACCACGATGATAAGTAATCTGCCCAACTCAGCACTGAGAATTATTTTGTTCATATTTAACTCAATACTACGTATTGGATATTTCCCATCCTCATGGAAAATATCTGATATAGTTATGATACCGAAACCGGGAAAAGATGTCACTCAAGTGACATCATACCGTCCCATTAGCCTATTGTCAATATTCTCAAAACTTTTTGAAAAGTTGTTACTTGAGAGACTTATAGTGCACCTTGACGAAAATTGCATTATTCCTGACCATCAATTTGGTTTCAGAAGGAAACATAGTACTATCGAACAGGTACATCGGATAACTACACTTATTCGGAAAACCTTCGAGAGCAAGCAGTATTGTTCCGCATTATTTATTGACATATCTCAAGCCTTCGATAAAGTCTGGCACGATGGACTAATACACAAAATTACTAGATTACTACCTGCGAACGTACATAAACTGCTTAAAAATTACATACAAGAAAGATCTTTCCAAATCAGATCAAAGGATGTGATCTCAACACGTCGAAAAATATCCGCTGGTGTACCACAGGGAAGTATTCTAAGGCCGTTCCTATATATTTTATATACTGCAGATATGCCCACGAGCGCACTGACTCACACATCTACATTTGCGGATGATACCGCTTTTTTAAGTACACATGAAAATCCCGTAATAGCTTCTGAACAACTCCAGTCTCACATCGGCGATTTGGAAAAATGGCTGGACAAATGGAAAATTAAGGTCAATGCAACAAAATGTATTCACGTTACATTTACTTTAAGACGAGAAAGTTGCCCTTCCATACAGATAAATAATATCAAAATCCCAGAACAGAGCCATGTGCGATATCTCGGTATCCATCTTGATCGCCGTTTAACATGGTCCCACCATATTGAAGCCAAGGTTACGCAAATAAAATTAAAGTCAGTCCAACTGTACTGGTTAATTGGCCCACGGTCTGCTCTAGACTTGGAATACAAAGTGCTTTTGTACAAAACAATTATAAAACCGATATGGCTATACGGCATTCAGCTATGGGGAACAGCCTCCTCATCTAACGTTGAAAAATTGCAAAGAAAGCAGTCAGCACTGTTAAGGACAATAACAGGTGCCCCATGGTACATTCGCAATAGTAATATCCATAGGGATCTCAATGTCCCCATAATACGCGAGGAGATCAAACTCTCCAGTCTAAAATACATTTCAAAACTAATGGATCATCCAAACCCCCTCGCCAGGGAGTTGCTGTCATTTGAGGGTCATAGACGACTGAGGCGATTGGAAACACTGGATCTGGCCAGATAATCATCGAGCACTCATGTTGGATATTGCAGCGGCAATAACAACTTTAGTTTTAGTTTAGGTTAAGATTTGAATACTTATTTGTAAATTTCTAAAAAGAAAGATCCAATAAAGAAAAAAGATACTGAAAAAAAAAAAAAAAAAAAAAACATATTTGCAAAATATGAAGATAGCATTTTCTAAAATATTTAGTTTAGTCAGGTAAATGTGTATTTATTTAGTAGTGTTGAGTTCAAAAAATGCCAAAAGGCTCTCAAAACTTTTATTTTATGGATAATTTTATAGCAGCAATAATATAAGTTTAAGCTAACTATTAATTTTGAAACGAATTCATATAGCATTTCTCAAATATTTTAAATTTGGTAGGTTTTGGTAGGCTTTGGTAGTTTTTAATTAGAAATTTGGTAGGAAAAATATTTTATGATTGGCAACGCTGACCACAAATGAAAAATATGTTTCTTATTGAAAAATACAAGAACAGTCACTTAGAAAAAATATAAAAATAACTATACGATATTGGTATACCAATACCTGGTACAAAATGGAGTTATTGCGAGAATTAGGCTTGCCAGATTTGAAATTGTCAAAAAACGTACATCGAAGTTAAAAAAGCAGTACAATTGAGTAAGAAGAAGAGTAAGAGAGTAAGTAAGAGAGCTGTATTAGGCTGTGCCGAATCTTATATACCCTTCACCAAATTATACTTTAAAATAATTTTTTTTAAATATTTTTAGGTAAACAAAATTTATTTTTTTTTAATTGTTTTAACATTTTTTTTCGAAATTGTTTTGTAATTTTTTAAAAAAAAAGTTATTTTCAAATTTTTAAAAAAAATTTTTTAAATTTTTTTTTTTAGTTTTTAATTTTTTGGAAAAAACATTTAAGACAAAAAATAATTTTTGATGAAAAAAAATCGGGTTAAAAAATATTTTTCTCGATTTTGACCCATTGTATGTCCAACTTACTATAGCCTTATCTACATCGTTGCAATGGACTTTGAAATATCTATCATTAGATATCCATATTGTCTATATTAATGACTTAGTAATCCAGATATATGTAGATCAAAAATAGGTCAAAAATCGGTTTTTTGCTCATATCTCCGTTATTTATGGACAGATTTTGCTGATTTTAAATAGCAAACTTCTCGAAAGCATGTCTGACAGAATTATTGAAAATTTGGATCCCAAAGATATCTGGGGTCTTCAGAAAATTGATTTCAACAGACAGACGGAAATGGCTTAATCGACTCCGCTATCTATAAGGATCCAGAATAAGTTAAAATATACATTTTTTACCATAGTGTCATCGATAAATATTAAATTCCCGACCCAAGTTGACGACATCGATCTCCACATCATGATATGGCCTCCATCGTATTTACAGTGCCACGTAGATTTTTAAGTTGCAGTTCCGTATTTGGTTAATCTTGATTTCAATTTCCAACTCAAAAATCTACGTGGCACTGTAAACACTATGGAGGCCATATCATGATGTGGAGATGCATGTCGTCAACTGGGGTCGGGAATTTAGTATTTATCGATGACACTATGGACAAAAATGTATATTTTAACTTATTGAAAAATAATTTATTGCAAAGTGCTGAGAAATTGGGTATAAGAGACGATTTTAGGATTTAGCAGGACAATGACTCAAAGCATACATCGCAACTTGTACGAACATGGCTTATTTGTAACTGTCCCCACATCATTAAAACTCCAGCTTTGTGGAGTTTTCTTGAGATAAATATTAGAAAACATTAGATAAATAATAAGCAGTACTTAAAAAATGCACTCCATTATGAATGGCAGAAGATAACGACGAAATATACACAAAAACTGGTTAACTCTATGCAATCTAGACTTAAATCAGTTTTAAAACAAAAGGGATATCCCACAAAATATTAGTTTTCTTTAAAATATGAATAAAATTGTATAATTTTATTGTTTTGAATAAATTAATTTAGTAATTTAATATGTGCGCGAAATAAGCTGTGAGGTTATTTTTCTTGAAATTTCGTTTTTATATTAAATATTTTTAATAAAAGAGTTGTTTTTAATTTTTTTTTGTAAATGCAATAAATAATACCATAATCTTTTATAGAAAGTCATATGCACGAAATAAGCTGTGAGCAGCTGTATTTGTATTTAATATAAGAAAATGAACTTAAATTTAATTTAAATCAGTTTTTGTGATTTTAAATCTATAGAATTTATATATATTGCAGACTAGACTAAAATCAATGATATTATGATAGTATTATTGGATTTTTAATTTATCTGAATAAAAACACAAAAACAATTTTCATTGTTTAATACTTCAAAATTAAATTCGGCTGTGCCGAATCTTATATACCCTTCACCAAATTATACTTCAAAAAAATACAAATTTTAAATATTTTTAGGTAAACAACATTTATTTTTTTTTTCCAAAGTTGGTTTTTTATTTTTTTGGAAACAATTTTTTCGATTTGTTATTTAAAATTTTTTTTTTGTGAAAAAAAAATCGGTTAACAAATATTTTTTTGATTTTGACCCATTGTAGGTCCAACTATGGTGGTTGCAAAGGTCTTTGATGACTTAGTAATCCAGATATAGGTCAAAAATCGGGGTTGTCCTGGTTTTTTCCTCATATCTCAGCCATTTGTGGACCTTGGGTCTTCAGAAAATTGATTTCAACAGACAGACGGACATGGCTTAATCTACTCCGCTATCTATAAGGATAAAGAATATATATACTTTATATGGTCGGAAAAGTATATTGTGGAAATTACAAACGGAATGACAAAGTTATATATACAAAATGGTTTGTTTTTTTTTTTTTGTATGGATGTATGGAAAAAAACATAATTTTAATGGTATACTTTGATATAAGTACATACATGCATGTATACATTTTTAATTTTTGAAAATTATTGACTTTAAAATTTACTGATACATTTAAATAAATTATAAATATTTATCACATTTTTGGGCGTTTCATAATATGGTTTGTTTTTTTTTTTTGTATGGACATGTTTACCTCTATAAAATTATGGTGAAAGTACAAAAAAGGTAGAAAAAAATACAAAAAGAAGTACAGATACTAAAAAGAAGTATATTTGCGTACTTCTTTAGGGGTTATGCAGTTAAAAGTACAAAAACTAAAAAAATGTACGCGTACTGCTGAAAACAGTACGTCTGGCAAGCCTAGCAAGAATGGAGCGCCATTTACAGAGGCCGTTGCAATGGTTCGTGTGCCTTTTTCACTTCAACGAGTTACCATTAAATGCGCTGTTGAGATCATTGCTTGGTAAACAGAAAGGACCTGGAATCTGGCCAGGAAGTATCGGAGAAGTCATTCAGAATTGCATGCACTATTCTGTAAGTGTAATATATTAACAGTTTTCAGCTAGACTTGATTGTGTTCCGCATATTTTACGTCAATGTAATTGTAAACATTTACTTAATTAATAATTCGGGTTTTTATTGCTTTTTCATTTGGTCAGGTAAAAACTAATTTCAAACCCATTCAAATGGGAGAAATGCCAGCGAACATAGAAGGCTGGAATATTCGAGGCGACCAGCTTTATCTGTACCATATAGTTCGAGCCGTTCATATCGGAGAATGCGATGAGAGATTAGCTAGCGATAAGCCCGGTGCTATTAGCACAGCACGCTGGCTAACAACAGGCTCTCGAATACTACGCTATTATGTAACGCGCACGGAGCCCTCGATGATATTGAAAAAACTGGCTCAGTTCGTTGTGCAAATTTATGCGCCATTCTGGTTTTTTGTGAAAAGCCAACCACTGGCAATTCACGGAAGTCGCTACGTTTTCCAATACATATCTTGGATTCGTCAGTTGCCGAAAGACGTTCAACAGGTCCTCCGTCCATTCATCGAAAATAATGCGTACTTTTTCCACCCATAGAATGTTTTGTTATCAATGATAACAGACCAAGATCCTCTATTACGTTCAGATGGCTATGCTAAGATTTTGTTTGTCCGCCCGCAATGAAGCAACAGGAAGCATTCGTCAAATGTTCGGTCCACAAGTTGATCATTTTATAAACATACGTTGATATGATCAATTGGAACAAATTCGAATTGACTGAGCCGCCATGCTTGCAGTTCTATACGCAAGACCAACTGGAAGCATTTCAGTGTTCCAACAAAATAATCGAAATACCAGGTTAGCACAAGGAAAATAACTTTATTTCATACTTTTCCTTGCTAAACTTAATTATTTTCACAGCTTACCCATGCCATTCACAAAACACCGAGCGTTTTGTTCATGTAGTACATCTTCCAAGGCAGTCACCGATGACCAACGCTTGGGCCACATTTTTTCTAAGCTTGAGAGCCGCCAAAAATACAGCCAACTTGAATCACGCCAAAATTTTATTAACTAAAATTTCCAACATTTTATTTTACCTTAATTTTTTTAATTCTTTTTGTAAAATTAAAGTTTTACATGTTTCTGTTGGAGTTATCAAATTACTTTGTTAGCAAAAGTTTAATGATTTTTTGCGAGCTTTAATTTTCTGACATTAGGGTGGTAGGAACAGACATCTGGTGGTGAATAACCTTTTTTAGTTTAAAAAAGTAGTTGTTAGTAAAAAAATTTAAAATAAAAGAAATAATTTTATTTAAGTTTTTATTTTTCAATAAAAATTTATATTGATGATACGTTTTTTTGTTTCAGAAAATAACAATTCAAAAAAACGTAAGCCACATATCTTAAAGTGTGCTTTGAAAAAATAATTTTTTTTTCATAAAATATATTTCTAGAGTCATTGTAATTCAGATTTGAAAATTTGGTTTCAATATCTCAAGTAATTTTCATTTTATATAGTTTTTTGCTTCTCCTATAAACTTATGAAAAGTGATGTTACGTTATTTTGCATTTTAGGTGACGATATTTACATTTTGGATCCTTATGAAACTTAAATACCATATAGCTATGTCCGTCGGTGTGTCTGTTAATGCTGCCTAGGCAAACAGGGTCTAAAATTCTCCAGCAAATGAAAAATATTTTTTGTCAAGAAACAATTTTTTTTTTAATAAAATTTTTTATTTTTTTGTTACTTAATATTATTGTTCGATATTTTATGTAACAAATAAAGATCATTTCATTTTAAAACTGGAAAAACACATTGTTTTACATTGGAACCTAATTTTATATTACAATCAAAGTAAATAATTTTAAATTTAATTTTTCCTACGCATATTGATGTTTTTTTTCATATTTTTGAGCATATTTGACAATTTTTGCTTGCATATTTTAATTTTTTTTTCGGCAAATTTAAACTTGCTTCGAATATTACTATGGTTAAGTAATATATTTGTGTCGATATCAATTACATAAATAGCTCGTTCGAGAGATTCAACCAAAAAGGTTGATACCGATCTACAACAACTGCAAACAAAATTAGAAAAAAAAACAATTTAAGAGTAGTTATACCGAATTGGACGTGCCTTTTGTTTTCTTGTCGATAAGTTGGAATACAAACCATTTATTATATGTATTTGTAATGGACTTTTCCGCTTACAGTTATTTAAACATTTTAATATACATATACATGACATATTAAACAAAAATAACTCAAAAAGCACTTCTAATTTACATAAATACGAGTGTGGGTCAATAAGTCCGAGACTTTTTGAATTTCCGGAATCTTAACTGATATAGGCAACACTTCTCCTTTCAACATGCATCTGTGAGTTGACTCCTGTCAAAATTTAATTTGTGGAGAAATTGAAAAAAAAGTGAAAGAGCTTTGACTCCAACGATGAAGTCATCTCACAAAATATACCTATTTATGCATGTTGGACAAAGTGCATAGAGCTCAAAGGAGACTATATTGAAAAATAAAATATTTTTTTATCCAAAAACCTGTGTTTCATTAAAAAAGGAACGGACTTTACGGTTTGTGCAAAATTGCTCTTTTACTATATTGCCAGGCTAAGCACTCTGATGATTTTCTTGTAATTGTTTTGTAGTTGTTGTCGAGTTATTTAGTTCAAAGAAATTACGCGCATTTAGGATTCCCGGTGAAAGCTAAAGTAAACTTAACAAGATAAGATAACAGGGGCCGAATTACCATATCCGTGATCGAATGATACTGTCGATTTCGAAAGGATAATAAAATGTACTACATTTCTTGTTCGATATCGAATACGGTAATTCGACCCCAGGCCTAAGTGGGTAAATTAAATTATTATCGCAATAGATTTAATCAGCTGTTACACATTGGGGAATAGCTCCGGACCATTTGCCATTTTTAAGACATTTAACAATTTTCGGTCCACGCAATTCGAGACCAGCATCACAATTGAATGTTATACTGTCTCCAATTGCATAATAGAATTGAACAGAAGACATATGACCACTGATCGCTGTTCCTGGATATGAACACGCTTGCACACATTTTGGCAACCCACCCGACCATCGACCATTATCTTGGCAAGCTATTATTGGTTGACCTTGCATCATATATTCTGGATTACAGTTGAATTGAACAACGTCTCCAGCTCGATATGGAGCCTGTCCTTGAGCATACCCGTTTTGTGGAGCTCCGGGATTATCACATTGAACTTCTACACATGTAGGAAAAGGTGTAGCCCATTCACCCGATGGCATACAGATTGCTTCCGAGGGTCCCCTTAATCCATAACCAGATGAGCACGAAAAAGCTGCCCGTCCACCTACTTCTCGTGACAGAACAGATACTCTTGGTGAGCTGATGTTGTTAGGTAGTGGTATATCACCACACTCGACACTTTCACACACGGGCAATGGTGCACTCCAATTTCCACTAGGAAGACAAAAGAGCTCTGATGCACCGATTAGCGAGTTGCCATTGGAACATGACATTAATACTCTAGTGCTGAGCTTTGTTTCGTTTGTGTTTACAATCAAACCGCGCCTTGTTGGTATTTCGGGACAATTGATACTCTTAACCACCACTTCGACAGAGTGTTTATGCCTAGCTGGAGTTTCACAAGAATAAGATCCAGAGTCGTCAGTTTGAGCTTCTGATATGGTAAGGCGATATTCTAGCGTAGCATCACGACCCTCATCTGTAACCCATCCTTCAGTATAGTTTCTGTAATCATTAAATAAATGCATGTGGTATGTGGTTTTATAGGTGAATATAGAAAAAGAATTACTCACTTGTAGTCATGGCTTACAGACCATTTTGGATTTCCAAAGCGTCTCATCCATAAACATTCCATGTGCAAAGTTGTACCAGGATATACAATTAGTTTTCCATCATTGCTTTGTGCAATTGGTCCATTTTGACGTCGAAATAATATTGTTGGAGCCTTTTCCACTTAAAAATTTACAAAAAAAAAAAATCAAAATATTAAAATTTGAATGCTTTGTTGCTAAAAAAATCTTTTCTGTATACACAATTTCCATATATTTGGTTATTTTTTGATTAATTCTGACTACAACCTGTAAATCTTGTTACGGATTTTTTTTGTTTTGCTAAATGTATTTATATTAACATGTGTGGAATACCACTACAGGTTTAACATACCCCGCCAACGATAACGCCACTGTAGAATGAAATTCAAACTACAGAGAAACGATAATGAAAAAGGAAACCTGTTTGTTAGTCATCTAAAGAATATATTTTCCCCAACCGAGTCAAACGTACTGCAGCTGAACCACTTCGTTTTGAGATTTCAGAGATCAACAAGGCTATTGTTGATTTAAACTCCAAAAAAGCACCTGGTATTGATAAAATCAGTAACAAGATGCTCTTCGAGCTACCCCAAATTGCATTAAGAATAATCCTATTTATTTTTAATGTTTTATTACGCCTTGAATATTATCCACCAGAATGGAGGGTTTCTTTAGTTACAATGATACCTAAGCAGGGAAATGATCACACTAAAGTAGAATCATAGCCTATTCGAAAATGCACAAGTTAAAGCCGATAGTGAATCATTTTGATTATATTCCAACTCATCAATTCCGATTTCGAGAAAAACATAACACCATAGAACAAACTCACAGGCTGGTAAATATCATATCCAAGACATTTGAAGAAAAAAATATTGTTCTGCGCTCTTCATCGACATTTCGCAAGCCTTCGACAAAGTATGGCATGAAGGTTTATCGATTAAAATAAAACAATATTTACCAGTAAACACACATAAGCTTCTAGAATGTTATTTAAGTCATCGAAAGTTCGTTCTTAAAGAGGGAGACTTCATAAGTTCACCACAGCCGATTGAAGCAGGCGTACCCCAATATGCCAACTAACAGTCGAACCCACATAACAACATTTGCTGATGACACAGCTATACTATCCATTCATGAAAACCCCCCAAGAAGCATCTGAACTAGCGTTGCCAAATGTCCCGATTTTCGCGGATTCGTAATTCCCGCTTTTTCGGATTTTCTTAATCTAAAAATACATCATTATGTTGAAAATGTATAAAAAACAATTTAAACAATTAAGTGGAACTGATATGTATGTATTTCCGGTGAGCGAATATTTATTCATCATTTAGAACTACTGAGTCAGCAATTTCAAAACGTTTGCAGGAAGCAGGATTCATCCAAATCAGGGAAATACGAATTGAAGCTGAGACACGTTGAAAGACGATTTTTTATATCTGAAATGCTGCAGTACCTGTTAAAAACCTCTTAAAACAAAGTGGTTGGGAAGTTTTGCTTCATCCGCTTTATAGTCTTAAATTTAACTCTATTATAAGATTTACACATTTATTGCGTAAATTTACAATTTGGGAAAAATACTGTAGAGGAGCAACCCTTATCTGTACTTTTACAAGACCATATACTCGACATAGAAAGGTGGTTAAAACAATGGAGAATAAAAGTAAACGAGCAAAAATGTATACAACTTTCACATTGCGTAGAGAATCGTGCCCTCCAACCTAATAAATAATCATATAATACCTCAACAAACTGAAGTTAAATATCTAGGTCTGCATCTAGACCGACGTCTTACCAGGAAGAAGCATATAGATACGAAATTGACTCAAATGACGTTAAAATTACTACAAATTTACTGGCTAATTGGTAAAAACACGAGATTGAGTTTAGATTGTAAACTTTTGCTGTACAGCTCAATAATAAAACCCATATCTATGGTGCTATGGAATTCAATTATGGGGCACGGCCTCAGCTTCTAATATTGAAAAAATTCAAAGATTCCAAAATAAAATATTAAGAATGATAACAGCAGCGCCCTGGTATGTGAGAAATATTAAAATTATTAAGGACCTAGGGGTCTTCCTGGTTAAAAATTAATTTTTTTTAAATTTAAATTTTATTAAAATTTTTTAAAAAATTTTTTTTTGATTATGTAATCTCAAAAATTCGACTGTTTAGATTGTTCAAAAAATAGTTAATTGCAACATTATACTAAAACTATTGCTATTTGGTACACTTGCATTTTTTGTAGTGTATGCTAATATATGTAAATAATAAATAAATGTTTATAAATTAAAGCTTTTTTCTACACAAAATTCTTACAACATTCTTCTAACTATTATCGCCTTGATAAATTTCATTTTTATTGCTAAACATTAAAAAAGGCGCATCAATAAATGTAGAAACCATGTATTTTTTACAAGAAATGGTAAAAAGTTGAAATAGTCGAAAATAGTCGGAAAGTCGATTAACTAAAAAGTCGAAAGTTCGAAAAGTCGACTTTTTGCTTCAGCTATAGAACCCTAGTATCTACATCTTATATATAAATAGTCCACACGTTTTATTGAGGTACACTTTTAAGTATTGATGAAACATATACATAGATATGCACAATAAAAAAATGTTTTAAAATTTGTACCATAAAAGTGGTAAAAAGCGTTTTAAAAGTGGTCGAATTTCGGCCATCGGCCGATCCTAGTATGTATTAATTTGTGATATCAAATAATAATGTACTGATTAGCATTTTTAAGAAAATATATAATTTTTGTTATGGATTCAGATGTTGGATTCGAAATAAGTTGTATAGGGTGTATTTTTAAAGGAGTTATTCAAAATTATTTGACGGAATGTTACAGTTAAAAATCGGCGCGGTTAGTAAACCCTGCAAAATCTTCTCTTACACTTTTAAATGTAACTAAAAATAATGTATTAAGAAATTCGTTATTTTGTAATTACAAGTATATTTAATTTAATTATTTTTATATTAAGTAAATTTAACATATGTAATTGGTTTTAAAATTTTGCATTATTGTGGACTTTATGATAGATTGAGGGTTTTGCTTTTCAAAACTATTCAATGTGTATGTATGAAATGATCAGTTAAAGGGTTTTGCACTTTAATAAAAATTAATTATTTTCTCAGTTTTTAACGTGATTTATTTAATAAAACTTAATTTATTTAAGATAGCGTCTAATAACACAATAATAAACAAATAATTATAGAAAAAATATTTTTATTTTGTTTTTGTAAATTTTTAATTAAAGAAATTATTTCAAAAAAATATTTGGTTTTGCATTCAGAAAAATTATTTGTGTAAGATAGAGAAATAACAAAAATGCAAAAAAAAATCAGCAAAAAAAAACATCTTTGTTATAAAATTCACAACATATGTATATGAGGGCTGTTTTACTGAACATTTTACCATCAAGAACTAACCTAAAAAACGGTTGGCACCACTGAATTCAGCGTACCCGAATCAGTTTAACCCACCGGATGCCCCGCTTCACAGTTTCTTCAACTAGCACATTGTTATTAATTCTGCCTTTATGAGATCAAACTACATTCTATTTTTGTCTTTGGTGTACAAATTATTTAAAATGCTAAATGTTCTTTCGCAATAAGCATTGCTTATTGGAATTGAAAATACAAATTATATAAATTTATATAGATTTTCTACATTTTTTCAATCACATTTTTTAAACATGTCAATATGTCTTTTGGTAATTCTTCAAAAACTTAACGAAACACAGTGGCTGAAATACCCAATTTAGCGGCGTTTTGTGAATAACTTTAAAAACATAAAAAATTGTGAATGAATTTTTTATTTTTTTTTAATTTATATATATTTAAATATATGACCAAGCAACAAAATATACATTGTGGACTTGACCATCTCCAATCTTGACGAAATTCGGTATAAAAATTTTATTTTACAAATACAAACTTTTGGATTACTGGACCAAATGGTTCCGGAAATACCATGTCCTGAAAAGTGAAAAAATCTTCAAAATCTTACCCGCTGTGTGGGCGATGGGCGTGAGCGATTTTATTGAAACTCGGCATGCGATCTTTGTTTTTTCAGAAAATGTATGGACCAAATTTCTAGACTTTTGCTTGGATAGGAAAAATTTTATGCGAAAAAATCGATTTGGATTGTATTCGCGGTATGCGGTGGGCATGGCCGATTTTAATAAAACTTAGCATGCGTTCTTCCTTTGTTTCAGAAAATGTATGTAACAAATTTCTAGACTTTTTCTTGGATAGGAAAAATTGTATGGGAAAAAAGTGGGCGACGCCCATCCGTGAACGATTTTGATAAAAAATTTTTTTTCTTAATTTAGTCCATATAATTCTCGGTGCCAAAATTCAATGGTCTACGACCACTCCTTATAATTTTTGCACAAAAATTTATGAAGCCATATTAAAAGAAGGGTGCTTTTACACTCTGCCATTTTAATTAAAAAACTAAAAACTTAGCAAAAACTTGCAGCCTATATTTGAACTTGACATAGATAACAACCCATTTAAACAAATTTGTAAACAGTTAACCGAATCCGATCGAATCCACCCTACTTTTATTCCACACAAAATTGGATTTCATATCTAAAAACACTTTCACAAAGGACATTTTCATTTTCCACTGTTAAGCACTAAAACATACAATCACAGATCACATGTGTTAAGTATGAACGCTTACAGCTGTGCGAATATTAGGAACAAAACAAAAAAGAAAACAGAAAAAAATCCGTTGAGGTTTAAATTTTCCAAAAATAAAAAAAGTTTGCCGAATTCTGAATTTTAAAATTTCGCTAAAGCAACGCTAGATTGGGTATTTCGGCCACTGTGCGAAGGCTGCAATAATCTGCATACAACATATTTTAAAAATATCAAATGAATTTGATATTTTTAAAATATTTTGCAGCTCTGCTAAATTATTCCATGACAACAACGAGTTTTTAATATTTAAAACAGTAATTTAAATCAAAATCATATCTTTTTTCTAAATATTTTACAGCATGTTGTAAAAATTGGTTAGCTTCTAACTCAAAAGTTTCCTTTTCATTCAAAGAAAGAATTTTTATAATAGTATTAGTTTTTCTACCATAGAAACAATCATTTATGCGCTGATTTATGCCATTCACTAGCTTGAATCGATTTCTAAAGCCAATATGAATGCATGAATTTCATGCATTATATTATGAATGAAAAACAAATAAGCCTCTGATTGCCCCTCCTCATCTTCATTTAACAATTCAAAATCTGATATTCCTTGGGTTACAAATTCCCATAGCTCTTTCCGACAATTATTTTCCTCCTTTTTACAAAAATACATTTTAACTGCTGGCCAGTTAATTTTTGTTTCATATAAATTTTTTTGAAATCAAATATTTTTTACTAAATTTTCTGAAAAACAACCGAAATAGCAAAGTAACACTGAATTCGATGAACAATAAACACTCAGTGCTTTTTTATTGAATGAATGAAAGTCTCTCAAAAAAAAAAACTAATGTTTACAATATTTTAAAATCAATATATTTATCTAACCAGAATACCCTGACGGCAAAGTTTTGAAAAAAATCATAAACGACGAATTAAAAAAATTTAATTGTTTAGCAAAATGGAAATAGATGCCAATAAACTATGACTATAGAAAAGGTGGTTAGTAAAGTGACCACTCAACCGCAAAGTGTCAATGCAATTATTTATGATATGACAATTGTAAAATTTATAAAATTCTGTTTTAGCTTGACAAATGACATTTTTTCTTGATTCTTGACACGCATTAAAAAAGCTTGACAATCAAGCCAAATCAAAATAGTCTGCCAACCCTATGTAAAGTCATGTTATTAAAACCGGTTAACATTCGCTTTACCAAAGGTTTTGTTATGTACACTGAGGGAAAAACGATGTTAACCCTCCGACGGTTGAGGAGAAATTGCCCTTATACGAAGTACAGAATTTTGACTTACCTGCACAATCAACTTTGCACGATATTTTGTGCAGGTAAGTTAAAAATGCAGTTAACCTCAATGCACTTACCTGCTCATTGATGCTGGTAAGTGCATTTACAGTTTACTGCCCAAAAAAGCAGCTAACGCAAATAATTTACACGAAGCTTTGTGATTTTTCCGTCTAAAAATAAAAACGATTCTAGATAAAATTTCCTTGGAATACATGTACTTCCCATGGACCATCAAGGAGTAATTTCAGTTTGAAAAAATTTTTTTTTTTAAATTTTAAATTTAAATTTTTTTTTTTTTAATTTTAAAAAATTTATTTTTGTTTTTTCAATTTTTTTGGTGAAAAAAAATTCGGGTTAAAATTTTTTTTCCGATTTTGACCCATTGTAGGTCCAACTTACATGGTCTTATATACGTCGTTGCAAATGTCTTTGAAATATCTATCATTAGATATCCATATTTTCTATATTACTGTCTTAGTAATCCAGATATAGGTCAAAAATCGAGGTTGTCTTGGTTTTTTCCTCATATCTCAGCCATTTGTGGACCGATTTTGCTGATTTTAAATAGCAAAATTCTCGAAAGCATGTCTGAAAGAATTATTGAAGATTTGGATCCCGAAGATATCTGGGGTCTTCAGAAAATTGATTTCAACAGACGGATAGACAGACAGACGGACATGGCTTAATCGACTCCGCTATCTATAAGGATCCAGAATATATATACTTTATAGGATCGGAAATGAAAAATGTAGAAATTACAAACGGAATGACAAACTTATATGTACCCTTCTCACGAAGGTGAAGGGTATAATAAGGTATTTTATGTTTTATTTTAATCGCCATTAATATTATGGTAAATTTGGATTCCAAATCAAAAACGGGTGATGTTAAATCGACAAGGGTGTGTCAATTCTTCGTTGTCAAATTGTCACCGTTCGTGTACGATTTGTACACATACGGGGTTGATACACTATTGACACCGAATGGTGTCAAATCGTACACGGATGTGTTAATTTTTTCCGTGGGTGTACATGGTTTACCAATACCCACACGGGTGGTACTGCTCTTCTATACATATATCCGATGAATGTTTTTATTAAATAATATAGAACTCTAAAATTTGTTCAGTGAGTCTAAATTTTATTTAAATCGAAACAAAATGAAAAAAATTATTAACCCTCCGTTACTCGCAACTGATCTAGTTGATACAGGCAAAACAAATTTTATTGTATTTTTTGATAAAAATATATTTATATTGCAATTTTATTTTAATTATTCTTTTAAATACTTTGAATTTAATATTGTTTTTATGTTTTCGAAATAAAAAGTGAAGAGATTATTTTCAAACGCGCCTTTCTTTTATTGATATCAATTTGATACATTGCGAATAGTCTCGATTGAAAATGATTGCAACTAGCGGAGGGTTAAACTAATAAAAACCGAGAGATCACCCGGGTGGGTGTTGGTAAAGAGAAGGCTAATCGTCTTACAAAAACCTGTTTGTATAAAATCCGAAAAGCTAAAGAAAACCGAAACCAGTTTTCGGTTTTGGATACTCTATCCATAAGTATACATGATTCTATAATGTATAATAATATTTTCGGGCAAATATCATCCCCCTATTTTTGGCCTTATACATCCGGAAAATACATTATCCTCCACCAAAAATAGGGGGATGAAATTTTCCCGAAAATATTATTTGTTGATCAGAAATAACAGAACTAACCAAATGGGATGAACCTGATAAATGTTTTTGTTATAAAAAATAACAATATTTGGTGCCCGTATTATATTTGTGGTTGGTATTTAAAATATTATGCTCGTAGTTGTAACTTACTGGCGTAATCGTTTTCTTGATTTAAACCAAAACATTGAGGTTTTGTTCCAGTCCATTCGGAATGAATGCATGTACGTTCAATACTTCCAATTAGCTCAAATTTTCCAATATCGGTACATCTACAATTTATCATTACAAGAATTAACATTTTAACATACAATTATTTAAAATAGAATTAAAATACCTGGAAGTTATAGTTGCGCCTGGTGGAAATTCAACAACATCTTCTCGGATTTCCAAATCATTATAGAAGCTCACAACATTCGGTTCATTATTTCGAAATACGCATGTTCCATTTGCTAAAAACAATAACAGTTAATGCTGTTAGAAGTTAAATAACTATAATTTCCAAATAATAACTATAATTGCTGAATAAATGAAAGTATATATAAAAGTTTTAAACTATTAATCCAGTTTGTATTTTAGAATAATTTCTATAAAAGTCAAATGTACACATTTGAATTCGTTTTTATGGTTGGGGGAGCGAAATGCGACACACAGTATTTACATATTCTTATAAATTAGAGACCTATAATCTGTTTTCTATATTTTATATTAAAATTTTTTAAAGTTTTTTGTAATAAATTGGAGTATCTCTGATTTTATAAAACTATCTACTGATTTTATTTAGATAAATCTATTGTAAAATTTCTTTTATTTGAGGCTGTTTATGTCAAATGTCAAACAAACTTGTGCTAAAAATAGTGGTTACTCTTGTTTTGTAAATATTTGTCAGTTCTACTTATACTGATTACATTGCGAAACACAGATACTGGGGTTCACAGCTAATTAACCCTAGAGGAAGACAGATTTACAAAGCCCTAGTTGACAGTAACAATTGCCTGGACGTAATATCCCCTGGCCAACAAACATACTGGTCTACTGATCCTAGGAAGATTCTTGACCTTATAGACTTTGCCATATCCAGAAATGTACAGAGATAGAAATTCAATATCTACGGAAATATCTTTTGATTTATCTTCCGACCATTCACCTATTATTGGAAAAATATACCAAAATCTCCTGCAAATATTCCGTTTTACAAAACAAATTGGCTTAAATACAGGAAGTTCATCAGTAGCCATATCCACTCAAATCTAAATATACAGTGTGAAGGAGAGATAACGAATGCGTCAATGACTTCACGTCATTAATTACTTCGGCTCTGGATCATTCAAGGATCGAGATCTTTACAAAGCCAAAAATGCATATTTCCAATTCAGATATTGAACGATTAATTCTCGAAAAGAGAAAGCTTAGAAGAAAAATAGACCACCTACTTCAAAGCAGAGGCTGTCCATCGCTACTAGAGGGAAAAACTCCGTTGAGAAAAGCTGACGGTAATTGGGCAAGAAATGCTAAGGACAAAGCATTAATTTTTGCCGAGCACCTACGTAATGTATTTAAGCCAAATCCACACAACAATGATTTTGTACTGGAAAATCCACCTGTTCATGAGACAGCGGATGATCATATCAGAATAAGTTCCGAGGACATTCGAAAAGTTATCAAAAATAACATAAATACAAAAAAATCTTCAGGATATGACAAAATTACGCCATCCATGATTAAAAACCTACCGAATATAGCTATAATCGTGCCGATTTAAATGAAATTTCACATGCGCTAAGAGGAAGTGCAGTCGAGTTTAGGTTTTGAATTTGGACCTCATGAGCCCACCAGGAGCGGGACCAAGGGTTCCCAAAGTAGGACACCTCGGGTATGTTCAACTTTTAAAATGATCATATTTCTTCGTTTGTGTTCCGATTTAAAAAAAATACACATATAGAATCTCCTCGTCGAGCACTACATAAAACCTCGTCGTAGCTATCAATTATCTCTTATAGCTTAGGAGATATTCGTATTTGAAAATTTAATTTTCAACATTTTTACCCACCCTACTCCAGTTTTTTGGTGACCGCGGCCAAATATTCCCCGATTTTATCCATTTTTCTTTTATAGGAATAACAATAGATCTATATATCAAATAAAGAAATAATTGTTTAAAAATCATGGCTGAGTCCAAAGTAAATTAATAAAGTAGCGACAGTACTACAACAAATACAACATTTACAAAAACCACAAGTAATTTTGTTTTTGGTTTAGGTCTGAGCTGTCAAAGTTGCCTGTCGTTGTTTTTGCTTTTGGGCTTGTTGTATTTTTCGCCACAACAACCACAAGTGAATTGACAGTTCAGACTGAATAAAAAAATAGTCAGCTGTTCTACTGAGTCTACTTTATTAATTTACTTTGGCTGAGTCCAAAGTTACATGCATTTGAATTTAAAAAAATTAAAAAAGGCGATTTTTCGCAATTTTTTTGGGAAAAAAGTACTTTTATTCTTTTTAAGTTATCTAAAACATTTCTAAGAGGATGTATAACAAATGTGTACTTTTTGAAAAGCTAACTTTACGCCAAATATTTGAGATGAAAAAATCATTTATAATTTTTGATACCGACAGGATCAGGTCCATTCAAAAAATGCCTATTGTTTATGTAAAATTCAACTTTAGGGCAAAAATTCTCAAATCGCATACTCGATATCAAAATATAGTAACCCAATAAGTTCTTAATTATTTTGTAAAGGGTTCCGATAACCCCGCCCCTAGTATGGATATTATAGCCCAAAAACGAAAAAATCCCATTTTTGGGATTTTTCAAGATTTTTTTGGGAATTTCGGGATACTTGATAACAAATTTCATAATTTGTTTTTATTTTTCTATTTTAAATAGAAAAATCTACATAACTGTGACATTTCATTCAAAAATATTCATAAATAAAATTTTTTTAATTTTTTTAAATTCAAATGCATGTAACTTTGGACTCAGCCAAAGTAAATTAATAAAGTAGACTCAGTAGAACAGCTGACTATTTTTTTTATTCAGTCTGAACTGTCAATTCACTTGTGGTTGTTGTGGCGAAAAATACAACAAGCCCAAAAGCAAAAACAACAACAGGCAACTTTGACAGCTCAGACCTTAAACCAAAAACAAAATTACTTGTGGTTTTTGTAAATGTTGTATTTGTTGTAGTACTGTCGCTACTTTATTAATTTACTTTGGACTCAGCCATGATTTTTAAAAACTTCTTTCTTTATTTGATATATAGATCTATTGTTATTCCTATAAAAGAAAAATGGATAAAATCGGGGAATATTTGGAACCGCGGTCACCAAAAAAGTGGAGTAGGGTGGGTAAAAATTTGGAAAATTAAATTTTCAAATGCGAATATCTCCTAAGCTATAAGAGATAATTGATAGCTACGACGAGGTTTTATGTAGTGCTCGACGAGGAAATAAATAGGATCATTTTAAAAATTGAACATACCCGAGGTGTCCTACTTTGGGAACCAATGGTCCCGCTCCTGGTGGGCTCATTAGGTCCAAATTCAAAACCCAAACTCGACTACACTTCCTTTTTGCGCATGTGAAACTTCATTCAAATCGGCGTAAGGGTTTAGTTACAGATTTATTTACCTCTTTTTTTTATACTCATACCACTGTGTGTCGTCTTCATACAGACTAGAGTATCCAAAACCGTTTATTCATCTTTGTAAACTCGATCTGTTACGGTTTTCTTTAACATTTCGGTTTTTTGAAAATCCGGTTTTTGTACGACGGTTAACCGGTTTTAATGAAATATATTTTCAAAGTCTCATTTAAACATATTTTTGGAAAATTTTGATACCATTTTTAAATTATTGATTAATTCTATAGAAAATTGTAGCATTTGACAATTGGGGGATTCAAATGGTCTGCTATTATGTCGTAATGTCATAATGTCGTAAAATATTTTTTTAGTTTAAACAAACTCTTGTTGTGCTGCAAACAAAAAAAGTGTTATTTTATGACAAACCAATAAACATAGTTCTAAACAAAGTATAACAAGTAGTCCGACTCTTTGACAGCAGTACCTAACTCTAAACATGTGTTAGTGAAAAAGTACCTAACTCTAAATATGTGTTAGTAACAAAAATCTACATGTGTTGGTGCCTTTTCAATTTTCACCAGACCTACAGAGTTCTATAAAATTGTGTAAAGTTTCAATTTGTTTGATTTTCAATACCAAAAATTTAAACTCTGTTTTATAATTGAAATTCTACCACAAATAAAATTAAGTGTCAAAAATTAAAAAAAATAATTTTTTTCATTTGTTCAAAATAAACGCTTTTTGGAAATAAATGTGTGCTGCAAATGTTTAAAAAATTAACAAAATATTGTGTAAAAGTGTAATAACGTGGTTCGGCCTTTATTTAGCCGGAAAATAGTAGTTAAAATTTCAAGTATTTTTATGTGTTTAATTCTCTCACAAGGGTGTTGAATTCACACGCTACACGTACATATATGTGAGAGAGTAATTTTAAAAAATTGAGAGTTGGACTACTTGGTATACTTTGGTTCTAAAAGTCTTACTAGTTTATAACTTTTTTGTTTGAAACCCAACAAAAATTTATTTAAACTAAAAAAATATTTTATGACATTATGACAATACGACCGTTATGACAATATGACCGTTTGAATCCCCCAAATATTTCGTAAAATTATAAAATAATTGCCTTAAGAATTCAAAAATTTTAAATTAGCGTATTTTTCATATTGAATAAAATTTTAATATAAACCGGTTTTTTCAAAAACACACCTTTTCGGTTAAACCAGGTTTTTAAATTTGCCGGTTATTTGGACACTCTAATTCAGACCTATAAGTCTACTGACCAGCATATCAAAGTTATTTGAGAAAATATTGCAATGTAAAATTATGCCATACTTAAATAACCAAAATATTATAAATTTGGTTTTCGTGAACAACATGAAACCATTGAACAAGTTAATCGACTGACTGGAGAGATCAGAAATTCTTTTGAAATTAAAAAATACTGCTGTGCTATCTTTTTGGACATCGCCCAGGTCTTCGACAAGGTATGGCATAAGGGGTTAATTCACAAAATTAAGTGTCTACTGCCACCAAGTACAGGTAAGCCTCCATTTACGCGGTACTTTATTTACGCGAACTGAAATTAGCAACCATTTTTTCAAATACGCGATTTTTATATAACGCGGCAACAAACAACAAGAAACGAAAAAAACACAAACGAATAACAGATTTTTTTTTTGAAAACTTCGTTAATTTTTATAAATTTTTTGATATGTTTATGTATTGGAATATTTTGTATTTTCGATAAGAAATATTTTTTTTAGTTGAGTTTTTTTACTTTACCTTTGTTTTAAGTATGTTTTTAAAAGTACAAATAAAGTTTACTTAAAGTATATATCGTCGCCTTATATGCAAACGGACGTAACTAAATTTTTATTGTTTTTGTAGGATACGTTATAAAATCAATAATAATAGAGTATTCTTGTCAATTGTTCAATCAATCAAAAACTCGATTTTGAATTTTTGTGTTGTTGTTGTAGCAGCAGTGTTTGCTGAGTTGACAGCCCATGGCCGAGTGAACTCGGGTCATTACGGTGCGTAGAACCGGCTGTCGTGGGAATGTTTTTTTTTTGTGTAGTTACGTCCGCTTTCATTTAAGATGACGATATGTATGTACATATGTGTTTTCTATTTAACGCGATTTTTAGGTCCCAATTTTTTTTTGTTATATGACTGATGTATTGTTTTACGCGAAATTAAAAATGGCTGGTCCCACAAAAGCATTTCGTTCTAAATTAGAACCTCGTTTTACGCGAATTTGATTTACACGCTACTTTTTTGGGCCCAACAAACCGCGTAAATGGAGGCCTACCTGTACGCATGGATTGCTGGTTCTTAGAGTGAAATATTGCGATTATGTAACAGGAAATTATGAAATTAAGGCTGGTGTTCCACTGGGAACAGTTCTCGGACCAACACGTTATTTGATATATATTTCTGACTTGCCTGTGTGTGATAGACTTACCATATCAACATTCGCTGATTTGAGCCAATTATCTGAGACTCGTGGAGATATGGTTGAATAACTGGAGAATACGAGTAACTCAAAAGAAAACACATCACATTTACTCTCAGAAGGGGTGACTGTCCACCTATCACACTAAATAACATAAACATTCCACAGACAGATACTGTTACATACCTTGGTATTCACTTGAATAGACGATTTATATAATATATTGACTATAAATTCATCCTGTAAGCTAAGATGTGGCGCATATGTCCATCAACGCTCTTGTCAGAGAGCATTTAGTTTTAATAGTTATAAGATTTGAATACTTATTGTCAGGCCTAAGTAAGGTAGATTCGATAAATAAATAATTCAACGCTATAAAAAAAGTTCTACTTATACAAAAATATCAGCAATTTCAAGAGCTGGGTTAAAGAAGTTATTATATTACTATTATTATATGACTTAAGGTAGGCCATGTGTGACCTTTAGAACAAAATTAAATATACTTAATAAATTCAGATAGATCTATTATTAATTTTTTTAGCGTTTATTTTATATGAAAAAATAAGTTAAACTTACTTACCACAGTTATATGATCGTCCGATCCATTGTCCGTTTTCACATATAATTTTCCATGTGTTACGTTCTCCGGAAGCGCTAGGTATGCAATTAAAGTAAATTTCTGTGCCGCTCTCGTAAATTCTCTCTATCTTCATATTGTTTTTGTCATTTCTAAATTGTTGTAGTATTAAACAAATAATTTAAGTATTTGGAAATATTTAAAATGTAAAATGTCCATTCACAGTGCGGCTAAACGCAAATATTTAAATGAAAGTTGACCATATCGGTTGTGAAAAACATTTCGGTGCTTATAACTTTTATACTATAAATATGAAATTTTTTTATGATTTTTTCTAAACAGGACAAAAATAGACAAAATTAGTGCCAAAAAAGGAAGAATTTATTTTTGGAAGTCAAATACTTCCTGAAGGATCATTAGAAGGTTCAAGAAATTGTTAAAGGGTTTGTTCTTTATAATAGTTACATGTTTTTCACACCTAATTTGTCCCAATTATATTTTATTGACCTTTATTCAGCTATTGACCCCACTGTGAATTCTAACTTACACATAAATGAGAGCACCTTCATTCATAGTCGGAGGTCCACACATTTTAGACTCATCGATCGTGTGTTCGTCGGTTGAGTTGGAATCTTCTTCCATATCCGAAGTGTCCAGTATGTGCGATACATCGATACTATTGTCCTCATTTTCACTTGATTCGGCAGCCAATGAGTCTGTTAAAATTTCTTCTCGTGACTTTCGCATTCCTGTTTCGCAATGTATATTCCGCGGACTTATAACACCTTTACTGCATGCCATTTCTATTGGAAGTGTACTGGAAGAATGATTGCAACGTACATATACTGAACTACCATGACCAATTGTTAGACCAGCTCTATAACCTCCCTATTAATTATTAAAAACAACACTTACGACTATTTCGAAATATTTCTTTTGAAATAATGAAATATTTGATGCCAACAAACGTTTTGGGGACTTAAAATTTTTTTTAGGATAATTTAATACCGCACAGTGCTTGAAAAACTTTTTATTTTGAATATAATTCGGTAGCTTGTAAACAATTTGAGATATCTTAATCTCAGCTCAGGCCAACAAAATTTAAAAAAAACACCAAAAATTCAGTTGTTATCCGAATGTCAGAAAATTTTATATTTATATGTACATATGTATTACATAAAATATCTTACATGTGAATTGACAAATTTGTTAAAAAAAATGTGGGCCGACTTTTTTAGTTGATTTTGATGTTTTAGACCTATCTTGGGTCGGACAATTTATTAAAAATATCTGTTATATTTCTATAATTTCAAATATAAAAAATTTTTTTTAACGAAAAATCGTATCGAAGAAACGCATTCCTCTAGTCCTCAGTTTTTCAACAATACTAAATGCTTGTACATACAAAAAGAGAACTTTGTTTCATGTACATGAAGTTTTTGTTGAGTATGTCATCCACATTTATTCGTTCGTATTCGTACTGTACAGAAATGTCAAGAACTGAAAAGCAAAAACTTCACTGTGTGGACACGAATGCAGTTTCAAAAGAGAATTTAAAAATGTTTTGCAGCAAATGTTTCACAGTGTGGACCGGGACTAAATGTCGACATAAATATATTAGGCCGATAAACTGGCCGTTAACAATTTTGGTTTTCTCAATATACCGACAAAAAACATTATGTTCAGTTGGCAATACCTCTCCTATTATCCTGCATGTCTGCCAGGTAGTTAGGCCTGGCATGATAAACTCTTTCAGCATTCACTTGGAACTCATGTTCTTCGAGTTCATCCTCCATCAAATTAATGTTAATTCCTCTATTAAACTTTTTTTATAATATCTATTTAATTTCGTTTACAAAAACACAAACACATAAAAACTATGAACAGCAGTCAGCTGATTGAATTTATCTGTACGATGATTTATCTGTATTGGCTGATTTGTCGCAGCTTCCTGGTCAAGAATTCTATATTGCCAATTCTAGAGGAAACGTTGAAGAAAAATTTCGTGTACAAAAAATCGAAGTTCCCGAAAAATTCTTGGTATGGCATGCAATTTGCACATGTGGAGAAAGAAGTACCTCCTTCATTAATAACGGCTCTTTTAACTCCGATATTTACATTAGAGAGTGTCTCCAGAAACGTTTGCTACCATTTTTAAATAAACATAGGGTAACCACATTCTTCTAGCCAGATCATGCAACTTGTCACTATAGCAAAAAAGCTATTGAGCGGTACAATACCAAAAATGTTATTTATGTACCCAAAGAAGATAATCCACCAAATTGCCCAGAACTCCGCCTTATTGAGAGGTATTGGGCATTAGTAAAAAAACATTTGAAGGACACAAAAGGACAAGTTAAAAATTGCAAAATGGTTACAAACAATACAATAAAAGCCCTAATGAAAGGAATTAAAGAAAAAATAAAGTTTTTTGTTAAAACATATTGAAGTTGTAATTATTTTGGATATAAAAGAATTTGTACAGTATTTGCTGTCATCTAAATATAAATTAAAAAAAATTCATCACTTCGTTTCATTTATATAAAGAAAATAAGTTGCATATTTTAAACTGACTATATTTAATTTTTTAATTTAATTGGTATGTTTTAGCCTAAAACTAAGATTGCGGCAATAACTCAGCTCCCAATTAGCATGTAGTATGAAATGAATTTGAATCTGATTGTTTTTTTAATTTTTGTACACATATATCGCACACCCAGTTCAAAAGTGGCACAACACAAAATTTAAATTTTTCAGAAATCGAATAAAGTTTCAACCAATTGAAACAAAATGAAAGACATAACTATTTTTTAGCAACAGTTAACTACAACAAAATACAGTGATATTTTTTGTATAGATAAACATGTGTTTTGTTCATAGTTTAAGCATATAAACCCGAAAAATAAATTTTGAGTTGTGTCATTTTAGAACTGGGTGTGCGATATATTGGTTTACTATAAGAGAATAATATATGACGTACGGTATGTCACGTACGATATTAATGATTATTTATTATAAAATCATCCAAAGATTGATTTTATTTAAATATGACGGATTGTAAAGGAAAAATATTTGGTTCAGTGTAGGAAATCTAAAAAAAACATAACGCCTCTCAAAATTCGCAAATTTTCATATATTTCACATGTACCTCAAAATTACATCCGTTTTGTGTCACGTACAACGTTTGCAAAGATCTTCTTATTTTTTAAAATATAGTAAACTCTGAATGGAATATAAAGGCCAAATTATGTATTTATCAGATACTCTTATTTTTGCAAAATCTATTCCACTCTATAGGCGTTAGGGTATTCAATTAATCGGGTTTCTGGTTTAATCGGTTAATCGAGGAAATAATTAATCGGGTTTTAGATTTAATCGGTTAATAATCGGTTAAGTTTAAATTATTCGATTAATCGAATAATTTCTATTTAAATTTTAAACTGAAAATAAAACCATGAATTTTGTGTTCTTTTTTAAGTTTTTTATTAAGACGGTTAACCGGTTTTAATGAAATATAGAAAATATATTCAAACATAAGGAGTGAGATCGAAAAATTCTTAACATACATATATGTTTATAAAAAAGAAACCACTAAACTTACAGCTTTAATTTTTTTTTTATTTGATTGAAATTATTATTACAATTTACAAAAAAAAATATTTTTATAGTTTTAATCACTAGTGATGAAATTTTGAACCTTTTTCGGAAACCCTTCCATTAACGTTTTTATAGTGCTTTCTGTCACTTTGCTCGAACATGTAGTCCATCTCCGTTTAAAATCTACAACACTTTTGGACACCTTTTTTGTACTCTTCAATTCTCTTTTAACAAGAGCCCAATATCTCTCCACTGGCCTTAGCTCCGGGCAGTTTGGAGGATTTGCCTCTCTTGGTACAAATACCACATTATTGTTCTTGTACCACTCAAGGGCTTGTTTGCCATAGTGACAGGATGCCAAGTCAGGCCAAAAATAAGTGGACACATTATGAAGTCTTATGAATGGAAGCAGCCTTTTTTGTAAACATTCCTTGATGTAAATTTCGGTATTTATAGAGCCCGTTGTAACAAATGAGTGGCTTCTTTTGCCGCAACTGCATATTGCTTGCCATACCAAGAACTTTCTGGGAAATTTTGTCTGCTTTTGGGTCCTAAACTTTTCTTCAACATTCCCTCGAGCATCAGCAACATAAAATTTTTGACCTGGAAGTTGCGAAAAATCTGCCAGAACATACGTTTCGTCATCCATTATGCAGCAAGAATATTTTTTTATAAAACTTGACTTCAATTTCCGTGCTCTGTTTTTGGCCTCTAAATTTTTAGTAGCGTTCCTGTCAGGAACTTTTTGAGCCTTGTATGTTTTTAAACCTGCATTAGCTTTAACTTTTCGTACCAAATAGTCCGAGCACTGAGCTAACCGGGCTGCTTTCCTACCGGATGTGTTGGGAGCTCTTTTGAAAATGCGTTCTATTTTTTTGGCTTTAGAAACATCATGTGGACCATTCCTTCTACCTGAACCAGGTTTTCTATCAACTGACAAGTTCTCCCGGTACTGTTTAATAACATTGGAAACAGTTTGACGGCAGACCTTTGTATGCTTGGCCAACTTTTTGTAAGACCAAGTTGGGTTTTGTTGAAAATATTTAATAATTTCAGTACGCACTTTTTTCTGGTCACTCATTTTAATCAGATTAACAAAAAAATTAATATAATTGACATTACACATAATAACTGACATGTTTTTCAAAGGTAACTTGATCAAAAAAAAATTCAAATAATACTTGGGTTAAAAAATGTAATGAAAAACGTGTGTTAAGAATTTTTCGATCTCACTCCTTACATATTTATGAAAAACTTTGATCCCATTTTTAAAAATATTGATTTATTTTATAGAAAATTATAGCATTTGACAATATTTCATCTTTTACGAATAAAATAATTGCATAAAGATAGAATTCAAAAATGCAAAATTTCCGAAGATTTAGTACACGATTCTTAACACAGCGTCCACAAATAAAAATAAATTTAAGGAGACCTTTTTCATATTAAATAAAAATTTAATATAAACCGGTTAACCGGTTTTGTTGAAGACAAAAACCGAAACCGGATTTTTTTTTTTTTAAATACAATAATCAACCCCGGTTTATTCAAAAACACACTATTTCGGTTAAACCGGTTTTTAAAATTTGCCGGTTTTTTGGACACTCTATTACTTACCCAGTTAGTTATTTTAATATGTACGGGTGCTTAGCGGTATCTAATTAACAAATTCAAGAGAAGGCATAGTTTGTGAGTCTCCTACAGGGTAGATATAATCACTATGTACAAGTACTTGGTATTATTAAAAACCTTAAAACTAGTGGATTAACATTTTCATCACAATAATTATAATTACCATTAAACCTCCATTTCATGATGTAGTGATTTAAAAAATTTTAAATTTGAATTCATTTTAAATTTAACGGATATCGAAAGCGTATTTTTTTGTAGATTTTTTCAAGTACAATTTCTTGATATTCCGATATCAAATGAGTTTTTGGTGATTTTTTAAAATTTTGTAGGCCCGAGGCCATTCCAAATACTAACCCATCAACTCAAAAATAATTTTTAATTTAAGCCCAAAAAAAGCCAAAAATATACATAACCTTCGAACACAAATCGATGAAAAAATTGTTAAATCTTTTTTAAAATTTCATCAAAAACCCCAAATATTAAAAAATTACCTTTGGTAAAGTGGTCAACGTTTCCCAAATTTAATAAAATCTTCAGTATTTTTCACTTTTGGAATTCCAATGCTCCCTATGTAGAGTGGTCAAACCGGTTTTCGAAAAGCCGGGGTTTTTCCAATTTTCCGGATTTTTTAAACCGGTTTTTATAAAAGTACGGTTTTCGAGTTATTCGGAAAACCGTACTTTTCGTAAGCACCATCTTTTACCATGCTATTTAAAATCGAGAAAATCGGTCCACAAATGGCTGAGATATAAGGAAAAAACCAGATTTTTGACCTATTTTTGACCCATATCTGGATTACTAAATCATTAATATAGAAAATATGGATATCTAATGATAGATATTTCAAAGTCCTGTGCAACGACGTATATAAGACCATAGTAAGTTGGACCTACAATGGGGCAAAATCGGAAAACATATTTTTTAACCCGAATTTTTTTTTTTCACCAAAATTTTTCTTTACTAAATATTAAAAAAAAAATTAAAAACTAAAAAAAAAAATTTAAAAAACAACTGGAAAAAAAATTAAATTTTGTTTACCTAAAAATATTTAAAATTTTTATTTTAAAGTATATTTTGATGAAGGGTGTATAAAATTCGGCACAGCCGAATATAGCTCTCTTACTTGTTTTTATTTATTTTAATATTATGCGATTACTTTTAAGAATTAACATGTTATACATCTAGACCAAGGCGGAATCGCAAAGTAGGTCTGGGTTGATTAACAACTCGCGCATCATTGTCATTAAGGGTACTCATTTAAACGCTTAAGTTTCCCATTTGTTCAATTGTGCAAATTTGCGCGACGTGTTTCATGAACCCACCTTTTCAATTTTGTGCAAGTTTATACATTAAATTTCTCTCTATTTGATACAAATGTCAAATAAAAATAAATTCAACAAAAGCCTTAAAAAATAAATTTTCAAATTGTATAAATTTTACTTTTAAAAATGTTGAATGAAAGTTAAATCTTTGGAACAAACGGTGATATACATAGTTTGTAAGATTTTATTTATGTTCTAGCTGTTGGTTAATGCTTTCATATACAATGTCATTTAATACAATCATTCTGTTCTAAAGTTACACAATTTTCACATGCTCAAAATTTTTATATTTTATTTTATTTTTATTTCTTATTAATAAAAGTAAACAAAAGCAGCTGATTCATCAAATGCACAATAAATTCAAGTTTGCGAGTCTAAATTGTCGCGCAAACTTATCCGAGTTGTTCAAACGAATTTCCATACATTTTTTGACAGTTCATTTGCGAGAGTATAATAATGCACAGATTGCACAGTTTACGAGGCATATAAACGTTTACATGAGGACCCTTATTATTTCTTAAGGCTCGTTTTCATCTTTTTTCATTCGACAATTTTGCGTATAGTTCTGGCGCGTGTGTGATGTAGCTTCGTATAACGTGTCCTGCTCTACGTAGTTTACACCAACCGCGTGTCTTTTAATTTTGATAAACCCTGGTGGAGACCATAAACAACTGAGACAACTGAGTTAGGACTTTGACAGGAGAGTTATCTATGCCTCAAATCATTTCAATTGTATTCTCTTCTTAAAATATTATTTTAAAAAATACAACTAACTATTAGTATTATATAAAAGTATGTATTAATATTATATTAATATATGAGGAGCCGCAGAACTAAAGGTACTTTTTTGAAAATTTAAAAATATTGGGAAATTGATTTTTTCTATAAGATTTTTTTCAAGCCAAATATTATAAAAATACCAAAAAATCAATTTGTAAAAAAATTCGAAAAAGTACTTTTAGTTCTGAGGCTCCTCATATATCCTTTCTTTGGATTTAACATTCTGTGTAATTTGTATGTCAAAAATTTGGAATAAATTTAAATTTATGTTAAGAAATTTAAGTTATGTTAAATTAATTTTTAAAAGATTTAATTAGTTTTAATAAAATAAAATTATTTAAGTATAATTTATACCTCAATTCATAAAGTGACAAAAAAACTAAAAACCGGTTATTCGAACCGGTTTTTGATAGAAAAAACCGAAAACTGGTTTTTAAAAATTACGCTTTTTCGAAAACCGGTTTTTTGTATATGTCGAATATTTGATAACTCTATCCCTATGTCTAAAAGTATTCTACCAAGACGGCTAAGTTAGACCTCTAACTTAAGATTTTGGAGGGAATTTTTCCAGGGAATTTTTTTTTGTCACACAGTGGAATTTTATAATTTTTTTGGTACTTAGTCAGAAAATGTTGATATTTTATATTTAAACTTATATGGGTAAATGAAATACAAAAACTATGTTTAATTGGATTTTTAACAACATTTAATTTGTATTGTTACTTTAAACCAAATTTAAAAAATTCATATAAAATGGTTATCCGATTTTGCACAATATTTTAGCATGTGGATTTTAGATGATGGAGAACAATTTTAGACCATGGGAGCATCGAAAATAAAAAAAGTGCAAAATAATGACCATCCTAACGAATATATCATTTCGCGATGTCAAAAATGACGTTGGCTTAGTGTGCAAACGTGCTAAGTCCCTTTTCGAAAATTTTACAGGAGACAAAGAACGTTCAACAACCTTATAAGTCCTTTATTGGGATTTAGCACATTTTGTGTTATTTATTTTAGCTCATTTTCTTATAGCATCCCAGCAGTGACACATGGCAAATATTTACTCAAAAAAGCGTTACCACTTTTTTTAGCACATATTTGTTTGGCGTTGTTTACTCTTACAAGTTTTTTGTAGGATTAAACAGCATCAAATAAAATAAAACTAAATATTTGTTTTGAATTGAGGAGCCGCAGAACAAAGGGTACTTTTTCGAATTTTTTTACTAATTGATTTTTTGGTATTTTTATAATTGGGTTAAAATCTTCCAGAAAAAATTGATTTCCCAAAATTTTAAAAGGAGTTTTTAAAGTAAAAGGAGTTTTTGATAATAAATAAAAGAATTATTTTTTAACGTTTATTTATTTATTACAATAAGTAATAAAATCTTATAACTAAAATTAAAACTAAATGCTCTCTGACGGGAGAGTTGATGTACATATGGGCCACATCTTAGCGGGGTGGTAGATCGGCTCTACGAAGCCTTGATCTTGTTTGGGTCTGTGTGAGATGTCTTGCAAGCGGGTTCGAGTGGTTCCGTAATTTCATGATGTATTTTCACGGACATTCTTTAATTCATCTTTAACTAACGGTACTTGTAGGTCTCTATGGATGTTCTCATTTCTTATGTAACAAGGTGCACCTATCATTGTCCTAAGAATTTTCGATTGGGCCCTCTGTATAAGTTCAATACTGGAATTACTGGCCGTTCCCCACAATTGGATTCCATATGTCAAGATTGGTTTTAAAACACATTTATAGAGGAAGACTTTATAGTCAAGGCTTAATTTAGATTCGTGATGGAGTAACCAGTCTATATAACGACGCCAAGTAAGTCGTCTATTCAAGTGAATACCAAGGTATGTAACAGTATCTGTCTGTGGAATGTTTATGTTATTTAGTGTGATAGGTGGACAGTTACCCCTTCTGAGAGTAAATGTGATGTGTTTACTTTTGAGTTACTCGTATTCTCCAGTTATTCAACCATATCTCCACGAGTCTCAGATAATTGGCCAATTTCGTAGAAGCTACCTGCGGATCTGCATGTGAGCTAAGTATTGCCGTATCATCAGCGAATGTTGAAATGGTAAGTCTATCACACACAGGCAAGTCAGAAGTAGAGTTGGGCATAATCGTTCATTTGAGTGATTGTTCATTTTTGTTCAGAACAAATAAAAGAACAAGTTCGTTCTTTTTGTTCAGTTGTTCATTTTAATTCTGAGCTGTCAGACTGAACGATTAAGTTGTGAGACTGTTTTTACTATACAGTCAATGAACAATATACAAAAAAGGACAGTTGACTATTGTTTATGTCACAGAATAACAATTTTGGAAGGAAACAAACTGCAATTTGGAACAATTTTGTGAACATGAGACAATACAACATTTAGTTAAACAAAATTTAGTTATTAAAAATTGAAAATATATTTTTAAAGTAAATGATATTATGTACATGTTTTGAAATAAATAAATTAATAAAAAAAAATTAAAAATACAGAACATTATGAAATAATAAATATGAACATACATATGTATTTATGTATAGAATAAAAGTAAACAATTCAGACTTCAAGTTAAAAACTAATAGGAACTTTAAAAATAATAAATATGGATAAGTATAACATGTATAGAAAATATATAATGGTTATATTCCGAATTTCAATTCAAAATCGTTTTAAAAGTTCTTTTAAATTGTATGTATTATGAATAATGTTATATTTCATGTACATAAAGAGCAAAAATCAAACTAATTTCGTATATGTCAACTTACCTAAAATTTTCGAATACTTTATTCGTAATAAGTTGTTTACCATACGATAAGAGACACATGGTGATAGAACCTCACGTTCCAATTATCGTAGGTTGTTGAAATTTAAATAAGAACTTACATAAAATAATGTGTTCCAAAATGTTATGTAAGTTGACATGTACGAAATGTTTTTGATTTTTTCACTTGATGAACCACTTTTAAGTATACATATATGTTACGGTAACATTATTCATAATAAAATTTATATATTTTAACCGATTTTGTATGAAAAATTTTAATTATAAACCTTTTACAATTTCTATACATATGGAAAATCATATATTAATCATAAGAATATATTTTAATATCAGAACTAAATAAACCACAAACAAATATTCAAATTAGCGATTTTTAAAAAAATATATATTGCTTTAAAGACTTTTAAATGTTTTGATTCAAAATAAATTACGTTCACATATTGTTATGTAAAAAAACAAGACTAGAAACTTTATTGGCTTTTAAAAGGGTGCGTCGTTCATTTACTATTTGGCCAGTGGAAGAAAAAATTCTTTCACAGGGAACCGACGTGGCTAATATGCAAAGACGTTTCATTGCGTATAAATACACACGAGGGTACAAGGATTTTCTTTCTTTCCACCATTCAAGTGGATCCTTTTTTCTGTCCAAGTACTCCTCATGTAGGTATTTATCCAATTCCCTAATACATGCTGCTTTGACGTTATCAGGTCTTACGGTTTTATTGAAATCTAAGTCATATTCTTTCCATATGGTAGATATTTCTTTGGTGGTGGAACTCTGTTCAGATGATATTCCTTCGATAATTTCATCGGTATTTGGTAGCCTAACATTATAAATTTTAGCTCTTAAAATTTGTACAGCGTCTTCGTATGTTGCGTCACATTTAAAACCCTTTCTTTTGAAGCGTGGATCAAGAAGTGTGCTTTCCGCATACAAATTGTTTCGCTCAAGGTTACCAAAACGATTTTTCATTTCACTTCGCATTGTCTGAATCATTTGCGATACATTGGGCATTGTTGAGTAGCATTTAGAAATGAATCGGTCCAAAAGATTACACAGTACTGTAACTTTGGAAAGCGTAACATTTTTCTCCGCAGAAATTTCTACTGTGACTTCGTAAAAAGGTTTTAAAATTGGTAATATTTCATTTATTACTTCCCAATCTTCCAAGGATAAAACTAAATCTGGTCGATTGAGGGAAAGGGTTGTAATTACTGCATCCCTTATATCAAAGATTCTCTGCAACATTTGATAGGTAGAATTCCAGCGTGTGATGACATCCTGTTTTAATTTTAGTTCTGGGAGGTTCATCTGCTTTTGGGTGTCCCGTAGCTTTTTTAGGCCTTGAGAGCTTTTGTGAAAATATTCCACAATTCTTTTCACCTTAACTATGACTTCGCTTATATTCTTTATTGAGGCTTGGACTACCAAATTTAAAGAATGTGCAAAACACCCTATTCCTCTCCACCCGCCAAGATTAATCGCTGAGGTAATATTTGCTGCGTTGTCACTTACGATGGCTGTTACTTTATTAGTTATTTCAAAATCTTGAACTACTTTTTTTAAAAAGTTACATAAGTTTTCTCCGGTATGTCGATCACTATACTCGTCACAAGATATCAAGTGAGATTTTAGAATCGTATTTTCATCAATAAAGTGTGCTGTAACTGCCATAAAACTAGAATTAGTTTTTGAAGTCCACCCATCTGTTGTTAAACAAACTGCAAAAGCGGACTTTACTTCTAATTTTATTTTTTCTAAAATTTCCATGTGTGTGGATGGCAACAAATTGTATGAAATAGTTTTCCTTGTTGGTAATGTGTAGCCTGGACATTGTGATACATCTTGAATGAGCTTTTTAAACTCAGGCTCTTCCACAATTCTTAATGCATGATGTCCTTTAGCTATCATCTTAAGCACTTGCCTGTCTATTTTTTCAACTTTTCGTGTTGGTGGAGGTCGGCGCAAAAACTGTGCAATACTTTGCTGCTGGGGCTGCTGAACTATGCGAGAGCTAGTTGTTGGCGTATCACAATCAAAATCAATTGATGGTGTTACAGTTGCTGCTTCTTGCCTTTCAATGGTGATTGGAGTTAGGGGGTGCTTGCTTTTTAAATGACGAGTTAAACTGCTTTGAGAGCCACCTGTCATACTAAGTGAGTTTTTGCAATATTTGCATTTTGCCCGTTGGCCCTCTTCTTCTGTAAAATGTGTCCATATAGAACTATGTTTTCTTTTTGATGACATGTCCTTTTTAAAACGTGAGCACTTTACTTTTACAAAATTAAAATTTGTTCGCTTGTGAAAATTTAAAAAAAATTTGATTCGGCGAAAAATTTAAATAACGTATATAAATCACAATAAGATTTTTAACCTTACAATGGTAAAAAGTGTGCTACCAATATATTAAAAATGTTCTACCAATATATTAAATTCATGTTAGTAGATATAAAAAATTATTTATTATTATATATGTAATAATTTAATTAGTTAGGTCTTATTATATTTGAATAAAAAATTATTTATTTGTATGCTAAATTTTTATATTAAAAAACTTGGCAATTCTGGTTTTAATGCTTAAAAACCAAGGCGTATTTAACAGTGGCGAATTGAAATAAATACAGGCGAATTCACTTATTTTTTATATATAGAGTTTGACATACGGACGTACGGGCGAATATTTTTTATATATGCTGTTTGACATTTGTGCGAGCTATTTCTATAATCAGCTGTGCTGCCGATGGCACCTTATTAAATGCACCTTGTTAAAAACTGAATTGTAAATGACAACTATAAAAAACAGCTGTTCGATTGGCAACATTATAATAATCATTTAGGCAAATGTCATTTGACTTAAAAGAATAAGTGAACAAAGTGAACAAAAATGAACTAAATTAGTGAACAACTCACATTGTTCATCTAACTGAATAGTTCAATTGAACTTGTTCGTTCATGAACAACCCAACTCTAGTCAGAAGTATATATCAAATAAAGTGTTGGTCCGAGAACACTTCCCTGTGGAACACCAGCTTTTATTTCATAATTTCCTGTTACATAATCGCAACATTTCACTCTAAAAACTCTGTCTGATATGTATGACACCAGCAATCGATGCGTACTTGGTAGCAGTAGACACTTAATTTTGTGAATTAACCCCTTATGCTACACCTTGTCGAAGGCCTGGGCGATGTCCAAAAAGATAGCACAGCAGTATTTTTTATTTTCAAAAGATTTTCTGATCTCTCCAGTCAATCGATTAACTTGTTCAATGGTTCCATGTTGTTCACGAAAACCAAAGTGATGAACTGGGATAATATTTTGGTTATTTAAGTATGGCATAATTTTACATTGCAATATTTTCTCAAATAACTTTGATATGCATGGCAGTAGACTTATAGGTCTGTATGAAGTCGGCATTGTTAAATCTTTTCTTGGTTTAGGTATCATGATCTGAGCAATTTTCCAATTTGTTGGGAACACGCCTAGTCTAATGATCGCAGAAAACAATACAGATAGCACGATTATAGCTATATTAGGTAGGTTTTTAATCATGGATGGCGTAATTTTTCATATCCTGGAGATTTTTTTGTATGTTATTTTTGATTACTTTTCGAACGTCCTCGGGACTTCTGATATGATCATCCGCTGTCTCATGAACAGGAGGATTTTCCAGTACAAAATCATTGTTGGGTGGATTTGGCTTAAATACATTACGTAGGTGCTCGGCAAAAATTAATGCTTTGTCCTTAGCATTTCTTGCCCAATTACGGTCAGCTTTTCTCAACGGAGTTTTTCCCTCTACCGGTGGTTTGATATTATCTTTCCAAAGAGAAAAGTTCGTATTTTTAGTATTCGTCAAACTCTCAATGTATCTTCTGTTTCTGCGATCCTCTTCTAAACAAAGGGCTCTCTTAAGTTTTCTAGTAGCGAAGGACAGCCTCTGCTTTGCAGCAGGTGATCTATTTTGTTGCCACTCTCTTCTAAGCTTTCTCTTTTCGAGAAGCATGCATTTTTGGCTTTCTAGAGATCTCAATGACGTGAAGTCATTGACGCATTCGTTTATCTCTCCCTCACACTGTATATTTGGATTTGTGTGGATATGGCTACTGCTGAACTTCCTGTATTTAAGCCAATTTGTTTTGTAAAACGGAATATTTGCAGGAGATTTTGGTATATTTTTCCCATAATAGGTGACTATTACGGGTGAATGGTCGGAAGATAAATCAAAAGTCTATAAGGTCAAGAATCTTCCTAGGATCAGTAAGCTAGTATGTTGGTTGGCCAGGGGATATGACATCCAGGCAATTCTTACTGTCAACTAGGGCTTTGTAGAGCTGTCTTCCTCTAGGGTTAACACCAGTATGTATGTTTCGCATTGTAATCACCACATGCCAGGAAACGATCAAAGAATTCTTAAAATTTGTCCCTAGTCAACAAAAATCGTGGGGGCAATATATTGAACTCACTTTAAGATTTCCAAATAAACATTCCAGTCGTATGGAAGTTGCTTGCATATATTCTTTTGAAAATTTATCTAGGGCATAATGTTTTAAACGGCTTTTAATCAAGATACCAGTACCACCATGAGCTTTTCCGTCGGGATGATTTGTGTTATGGAATGAAAATCCTGGAATATTAAAGTTATATCTATTTGTAAGGTATGTCTCAGAAATTAACATCACATTGACGTCTTTATTTATCATAAAATTATAAACCTCAGATTTATGTTGGTTCAAACCATTTGCATTCCAAAAACAAACTTTCAAGAAACTCATTTTTTTGATAGGAGGATTTGAAGCATTTCGTTCTGCGCTCTTGTATTGTGTTTTGCATGGTTGACATTATGTTAGTCATGTTTTGATTAAGAGAGGTAATATTTTGTGTAAGCGCTTGTAACTGGTTTTCTACCCCTCCCGTATTTTGGGGTATATTAGGCTGCTTATTTTCTGACTTCAAAACATTGTGGGAAATTTATTGTCGTAGAGTTTATATTTTCATTATTACGGGCTACTGAATTTACTGGTGTAGGAAAATCTATGTTAGCCGCATCATCTCTCTTTGGTTGACGCCTCTCTCTCAATATTTTTAATAATTCTTTGTAAACTGGGCATCCCCGATAATTCGCCGCATGGTCGCCACGACAGTTTCCACATTTCTTTTTGAGACCCTTTTGGATAATATCACATTGTGATGAAGAATGCAAGTCTCCGCATGCAGGGTACTTTTTTATAATTCTAATTCAGTAAATAACGTAAAACCCTATACTCAGTTTGTCAATTTTTTTTATGGGCCCCTAAAGTTTCTGAAAATCAGTGAGGCCTCTAAAAAAGGTGTCATCAGTTTTTGGTTAACTGCTAATTCAAACTTTGTGATACGGCTTAACTTTATATGGCAATAATATAGCTAAGAATCCGCCAAATAAATTTTGTTAAAATTCTTTTCCAAAAAATAGCTTTTTCGTGCACTTTTGTTGAAAAAATATAGGAAGAAAAAATTTGTTTTTTCTTTTTTTAGAATAACTTCCAGGGACTTCTAATTTTTCAATAACAATATTTTGCAAAGTTGGAGCTACGGTAAATCTGAATAACTCTTGTGAACATATCAATGCAATCCGAACATATCTAGGCATTCTAAATAGCTGTCAAAAATCACTTTGTAGCTTAAAAATTTTAGTTTTTTACTATTTGTTGACTCTAAAACAAAAATGTTTTGTTAAAAATGTATGTTCGAGTGTATACATCTCTATTGTGCTGGAATAACGAAGAATGGGCAAATCATTATCGGTATAATCCAGGCGCATCACTTTACCCAATCTTGATCACGCAAGACCGGCTTGATACAAGATATGAAAAAAAATTAAAATTTTTGAAAGGGGGCAAGGTTTGTGGAGCTTCTGAAGAGTAAATATAAGCTTTTTATACGATTTTTTGATATCGGTGGAAACCTTATTACTTGGAGATTGACATTTTAGTGAAATGAATTTATTTTGTGTTTTTTCGGACGTATTTTACCTTAAAGATTATAAAATGGTGATTTTCCATCAAGAAAAATAAAAACTTTAAATTAATGTAAAATTTGAACAGTTACAGACATAGAAAACATAGAGCGGAAACTCGAAAAAAACTCAAACAAAAAAATTACTCAAAAAAGTTACACATACGAGTGTTGTTTTTGTTTTCACATAGTTTTTTTTACTAATACATTCTCACCACTTAGGTTATTGACAACTGAGTTAGGTCTTTGGCAGGAGAGTTTCCGCTCTATGTGTTTTCTCTATGTTTACAGATATCACAATAGAATTTGAAAGTAATATAGATTTAAATGTTTTTAAGTCAATGGCATCACTAATGTAGCCATTCTTTGTTTTCAAACATCGAAATTCCTAAGACGGGGAAAATGTGTTCCAAAAACTAAATTTTTTTTAGAAAATAGGCCACTTTGACGTTATTTACAGTATGATAGTAAAAACGTTTTGTATGTATATAAACAACATATAGGGCTATACAAATATGACGAGATTTGGGGATCGGTGCTTTGCGTTTTTGGAATTTTTTAATCAAACCTAAAATTTTGTTTCAAAATTGGCCAAGTTTGGGTAGGGCTGGGGGGTACAATGTCCGGGGGGTACAAATTTTACTTTATACGTTTTTGCGTTAAGTTCTCTTTCCAGATCACAAAAAAAAATGTATATAGCCACGAAGAAAATTAGTTTTTTATAAAAAAAATATGGGGACTTTTTTGGGAAAAAAACTTAAAAAACACACGCATACAAAGTTGAAATATATAAAAAGATGCTTCAACTTTTGGTTTGTATTATTTTGTTTAGAATTTTATCGCAAATATACGTCAAATATAAAAAACAAATTTCGACCTTTCGTAGGCCCATCATATATAAAATAAAAAAAAGATCGAGCAAAATTTAAAAAAAAAACAAGAGTGCTATATTCGGCTGTGCCGAATCTTTATACCCTTCACCAAATTATACTTCAAAATTTTAAATATTTTTAGGTAAACAAAATTTAATTTTTTTTCCAGTTTTTTTTTTCATTTTTTGGAAAAAAATTTTTCGATTGTTATTTTAAATTTTAATTTTTTTTTTTAATTTTAAAATTTTTTTTTGTTTTTTAAATTTTTTTTTGTGAAAAAAAAAATTCGGGTTTAAATTTTTTTTTCCGATTTTGACCCATTGTAGGTCCAACTTACTATGGTCTTATATACGTCATTGCAAATGTCTTTGAAATATCTATCATTAGATATCCATATTGTCTATATTAATGTCTTAGTAATCCATATATAGGTCAAAAATCGAGGTTGTCTTGCTCGAAAGCATGTCTGACAGAATTATTGAAGATTTGGACCCCGAAGATATCTGGGGTCTTCAGAAAATTGATTTAAACAGACAGACAGACAGACAGACAGACAGACAGACAAACAGACGGACATGGCTTAATCGACTCCGCTATCTATAAGGATCCAGAATATATATATTTTATAGAATGAAAAATGTAGAAATTACAAACGGAATGACAAACTTATATATACCCTTCTCACGAAGGTGAAGGGTATAATTAAACCCAAATATCTGGTGAACTAAAAGAGATAACCTACAGATAAAAGCATATTTTTGTAGACCTTCTCAAGGACTATCTATATTTTAAATTTCACCTTATGATGATGATAAATGGCTTTTTGGCGATTTTTTTTAAATGTGTGACATTGAGGGTCCACTCACTGATCCCCATTCCGAACACCACAGCCGAGTAAATAATACAGCAAAACATAGAAGTGTGGACTTGATCATACTATTTTAACAAAAAAATCTTTGTTTTAGCGTCAAAAAATAGTAAGAACGAAAATTGTTAAGGTACAAAGTGATCTTTATGTGCTATTTAGAGTGACTAGACACGTTCAGAATGCATTGATATGTTCTCAAGAGTTGTTCAACTTTACCGTAGCTACAACTTTGCTAAATATTGTTAGTGAAAAATTAGGAGACCCTGGAAGTTATTCGAAAAAAAGTAAAAAAAATGTTCTTCCTATATTTTTTCAAAAAAAGTGCACGAAAAAGCAATTTTTTCAAAAAAGTGCACGAAAAAGCTATTTTTTGTAAAAAAAATTTTAACAAAATTTATTTGGCGGACTCTTAGCTATATTATTGGCATATAAAGTTAAGCCGTATCACAAGGTTAGAATTAGCTGTTAACCAAAAACTGATGACACCTTTTTTAGAGGCCCAACTGATTTCCAGAAACTTTGGGGGCCCATAAAAAAAAATCGGTCACCAAAATGGACCCTTTGGTAGTAGAGTCGAACCTATATAGTCATGAACGTGTGTTTTTTTTCACTGTTGCACTGTGTTGCACACTGTTGCAAGGGACTTGTAGTTAGTTTCTGCTTTTTAACAGGTGTCTCCTTTTTTGTGGACTTAAAATTCTTTTATTAATACTTATGTATCTAAGCCAGTAATGCGCAGCCCATAGCACAATTGTGCAGAATCAAATCACACGTATTCTTATGCTCTTACATTTTAGTAGTCGTTGTCCACTCAACGAGACAACTAGGAATAGGCATGAGCACTGGTGTATGACTTTTTCTTTATTTTTTCAGTTATTGTAGTTGTGTGTTTGTAGGTGCACTGAATAAAATAAAGAATTGAATGTGTTGGTGAGAGTAAGTGTATTGGTGAGAAGATTTATTTTTGCGAAGGCAAGCGAGCATGAGTACTGGATCTAAAAAAAGGTCCAGGAAGGTCTTACAGAAGGCCTTATAGCTGGAGGCCTCAACAATTTCGCCGCTGGGAGAGGTTCGCAAAAATAAATCCTCTCACCAATACACTTACTCTCACCAACACATTCAATTCTTTATTTTATTCAGTGCACCTACAAACACACAAATACAAAAACTGAAAAAATAAAGAAAAAGTCATACACCAGTGCTCATGCGTATTCCTAGTTGTCTCGTTGAGTGGACAACGACTACTAAAATGTAAGAGCATAAGAATACGTGTGATTTTATTTTCCACAATTGTGGTATGGACAAGACAACATTTTGTAGAAAAATGTCTTTCTTCAAAATTTGATGCTTTGTTTTGTTGTGTCGACGCGCACATCATGTTGTTCAATGTCATCGCGCCGCAAAAACCATGTTGTACCATGTCATCGCGCCGCGAAAACCGTGTTGTGCCATGTCATGTCTATAACTATTGATGATGCTGTTGTTATGTGTGGTAGCTTGAATTGAATTGATGTTAACAAGTGTCGCATTGTTAAGCAGAATAAAATTGCATAGCAGAATGAAATTGTACATAACTGGTGAACTGTGAAAATCTGAGAACTATTATTATTTAGCATTATATATTTTTTTTTAAATATTTAGAACAAATAATATAAGGATTTTTAAAAAATATAAATAATAAAGTGTAACACAGGAAAAAGAAATTCATAATTGGAATGAATTTTTCGAACATGAATTTTTTCCAAACTTTTTTCATTCAGAATAAGAACATGTTCATAAATATTATTAATTTGTACATGAAGGAAATTTTTACTTTTTTTACACAAATTTGTTGCTATTTTATAATAAATTGCATTATGTATTTCAAATATTTTTGTATAATATCCCAATATTGTCCAATATTTCTAAATGTATCGAAAAGGCTGAAACGTAAATAATATAATTAAATTTCAAAAATGAAGTAAATTTAGCCCATATTTTCTCATTGTATAGCTGAAAATCATAAAAAAATAAAATATTTTCCAAGAAAAATTTCAAACATTTTTGAATAACATAAAAATATACTAGAAAATTTAAATAATTTTGTTCAAGCCTTCTAGATTTTATTTGAAAAATGCCCTACACTTTTTCTTCAAATCGTTGGGCAGTTGCTTTTGTTCCATTGGATCATTTTCGTAGATTTATATTTTTGTAGCAATTATGCCGCGAACGATTCAGAGACACTTTATTAAATTTAAACACGTTTTTACAACGAGTATAATAAACACGTTTGTCTTTAATATCATTAAATATATTATAAACTTCACCGTTAAGGATTTATACATTAATTTAATTTTCTTTAATTAAACACCGTCTAATAGGCCAATTGGCTTTGTTCATGAAGTTTTATTTTATTTAGCAATGTAATTATTAAATGTCCCGTTAATAATATTCGAGCGGTTGTACCTAAGTCAGGTAGTATTTAAAATATGTATGTGAAACACATTACATTTTTAATTCCATGAAAATTATTGGCATTTTATGGCTTATATTCCACGTATTCCTTTTTAAGTAATAATATAACAGGTAATATTACTAAATATTGTAAAATTTTCCAAAACAACATTGAAAAACCCATTGGTGTACTTTCGTATTTTTATTTTGACCGACTATATAATATAAATATAAATTTCAGTTGTATTTTTATAGTCAACTAGCTTGACTCGGTGCGCTTCGCTAGCCCTGTCGTAGTAAAATAATATATAGCCTATTGACGCTTCCCAGTAAGGATCTATCTACGTTTCAAATTTCAATAAAATCGGTTCAGCCGTTTAGGCGTGATGCTCAAACAAATAAACAAACCAACAAACTTACAAAGACATTTATATATTAATATAGATTTTTTCTTATTGCACACAATAAATACTACAAGTGAATTGAAATCATATCATAACAAAAAAGGCCTCATACATGATTTAAATGACTTGAAATTATTTTCCATGTTATCCATGCATCTGTTAATTTTTTTAATGTTGTGTGTGTTATGATGTTGTTAAAATGATGCTGCGTTTGTTTTTTGTTTTGATATACATTGCCTTTGCGTGTTGCTGTTAAGTAGGTAAAAGAACATAACATGACATGACAAAAGCATCATGTGGCAATTGTCTTCGTGTTAAACAATGCAGCTTGTGCAGGTCTTTACTGCGCAATACTGATTTAAAGCTTGTGTATACATGTTTAACTCTGATGTTGTTGTTGTGTTTAACACAGGCGTATTGTTCTTTATATTGGAATTTTTTGTATTCTCTTTTGTGCTATATTCTATACAATCATTTTTCGGTGATATTGATTGCATCATATAATTGAAGAGCGGGGGAACAAGAGCGAGCTCAATATATTCAAAATAAAGAATGTTTAGATTTAGAATTTTTGCCAGATATAACCAATTTATTAAAAGAATATAATTTAAATTTTAAGGAAATAAAAGATATGGGGCATTTCATGTCAAGTGAACCAACTTTTGAAATCGATGTCTTCCGATCGGGATGAAATTTGCACCAAGGTTAGCTCTATTGGATAGTAACTCAGACACAATTTTTCAACAACATCGGTCGAGAACTCTCTGAGTTATAGGGGGTAAAATTTTGACAATTTGGTCAAACAGGGGTTTTTTCTTATCCATGTAACTTATTACCTATTGTTCTTAGCAAAATGTGTCCCAAATAGTATAGATAGCTATTTCTTCGATCTTTCGAAAAAAAATATTTAAAAAAAAAAATAAAAAATTTTTAATATTTTTTTTCCGAAATCAAAAACTTTTTTGACTTTTTTTTAAAATGGGTCCTTTTTTTTTTTTTTTCTTAAAATAAAGTTTAGATATTTTCCTTGAACACCTACTTGGTCGCTTAGTGGGATGCGAGTAGGATATCTATCAAAATAAATATTTTGTAACTCAAAACATAAAATTTTTTACTTTTTTTGCAAAATCAAAAACTTAGTTGACTTTTTTTTTTCAAAATGGACCCTTTTTTAATCTTTTTTTTTAGGTCAAACAAAAGCTTAGATATTATCCTTGAAGACCCTTTTGGTCGCTTAGTGGGATGCGAGTGGGATATCTATCAAAATAAATATTTTTTAACTCAAGACTTACAATTTTTGACTTTTTTTTTTGCAAATACGATTTTTTTTCCAAATGGGCGTCCATTCCTTTAAGATATTTTTAGTCCCTTAGTGGGATGCGAGTGGGATATCTATCAAAATAAATATTTTGTAACGCAAGACATACAATTTTTTAATTTTTTTTTGCAAAATCAAAATTTTTTTCCAATATGGGCCCTTTTTTAATTTTTTTTTTGCTCAAAAGAAAGCCTAGGTCCATTCCTTTAAGATATTTTTAGTCCCTTAGTGGGATGCGAGTGGGATATCTATCAAAATAAATGTTTTAACACAAAAATTGTATGTCTTGAGTTACAAAACATTTATTTTGATATATATCCCACTCGCATCCCACTAAGCGATCAAAACCATCTTAAAGGAATAGGCCTAAGCTTTCTTTATAGCAAAAAAAAAAATTACAAAAAGGGCCCATTTTAAAAAAAAGTCAAAAAAGTTTTTGATTTTGCCAAAAAATCAAAAATTGTATATCTTGAGTTACAAAATATTTATTTTGATAGATATCCCACTCGTATCTTAAAGGAATGGACCTAAGCTTTCTTTTGACTAAAAAAAAATTTTTAAAAAAGGGCCCATTTTGAAAAAAAATTCGAATTTGCAAAAAAAAAGTCAATAATTGAATGTCTTGAGTTACAACATTTTTATTTTAATAGATATCCTACTCACATCTTCCTAAGTGACAAAATAGGTCTTAAAGGAAAAGACCTAAGCTTTCTTTTGAGCAAAAAAAAATTTTTTAAAAAAAGTCCCATATTGGAAAAAAATTTCGATTTTGCAAAAAAAAATTAAAAAATTGTTACAAAATATTTATTTTGATAGATATCCCACTCGCATCCCACTAAGGGACTAAAAATATCTTAAAGGAATGGACCTAGGCTTTCTAGGTGTTCAAGGAAAATATCTAAACTTTATTTTAAGAAAAAAAAAAAAAAAAAAAAAAGGACCCATTTTAAAAAAAAGTCAAAAAAGTTTTTGATTTCGGAAAAAAAATATTAAAAATTTTTTATTTTTTTTTTTAAATATTTTTTTTCGAAAGATCGAAGAAATAGCTATCTATACTATTTGGGACACATTTTGCTAAGAACAATAGGTAATAAGTTACATGGATAAGAAAAAACCCCTGTTTGACCAAATTGTCAAAATTTTACCCCCTATAACTCAGAGAGTTCTCGACCGATGTTGTTGAAAAATTGTGTCTGAGTTACTATCCAATAGAGCTAACCTTGGTGCAAATTTCATCCCGATCGGAAGACATCGATTTCAAAAGTTGGTTCACTTGACATGAAATGCCCCATATACATTATACGGCCGAAATTCTCTCAAATTTTTTATTTATTTCTGACTTTGTTGTTTTGTGTTCAATTGTAATTGAAACGCGTGTGTTTGCTATGCTTCGTCCAAAAACCAACCAACAATAATGTTTAATGGATTTCTGAAAAAAATGAGACATTTGTTATGCTCTTTTAAAGAGAATAAGAATATGTGTGTTGTTACTCAGCGCGAAAGCACAATGAAATGAACATCATTGATTTAAGTCAGGGAAAGGCAACCTATACTATTGCATTTTACGATTGTGTTAGTTATACACTCTCTCCGCTCTCACCACGAATCGGTGTTGCCAGTAAACTTTCGTCGCTTTTCCCCAATTAAAAATGTAAAATCTCATATTGTTCATTATACATCTTTAAATGTTGGGACATATTTTTTTTTCACTGGCAACGCTGATTCTTAAATTGTGCGATAAAAAACGATACACAACCTGCTTGTTTGAGTTCTCAAGCTAGACTGATTAAAAGTTGTTTATTTCTCTACAATGCGTGTGCACACGTACGTAAGAGAAGAGTAAATGAAAAACGCGGCGCCCATGTTTTGCCTTTCCCTGATTTAAGTCTACTTTTACACAGGGCAAGTTTTCATGCGCAAGTCTAGAGTTTATAGGAGACAGAGGCAAGAAGAAAGAAGAAAGAAGTGTGTACCCCACTTGCTTGTACTGGCAAGTCTCTTCAATTCTCTTTTGTTTTCTCATTTTCACTATGGCGTCTATTAGGTTTTGACATACAAAATTGAACACAGAATTGCTGTGTAACAGTCGAGCAAGTTTAAAAGGAAATCGAAGAGACTTGCTTCAAGTAAATTTACCTGTGTAAATGCAGACTAAATCTATTTTTGATAATTCAACAATTTTGTTTGCACTATTTGTTTTTTTTACCTGTTTTAGGTGCACAATTGGTTTTATTTATTATTTTTCTTTAAGCGTCCAAATCGCCAAATATTGTATATATTTTTAATTTTAAATAACTTTAACGCTTTTAATTTCAATAAAAGTACGGAGCGAGCTAAAAACACGTCTGTCTCTTAAGAAAGAAAAACGTCTGTCAAAAAAAAACGTCGAAATTAAAAGAATTCAAATATAATTTATTTAACGGTTACGTCTTTTTCGTCAAATATTGGCCATGTGTGACCATACCTTTATACACAGTAATGGCTGTCTCCAATTTATATATTTGGATCATTTGACACGTATGCACAAAATAAAATGGACTTAACACGTTTGTTGTTTACACAAACATACGGAATTAGCACGTCTGCGCACTATGCTAACGATATTCGAATATTAATAAAAGTTTGACTTGATCAAGGCGAATATAATTTGGTAACATCGAGAAAACTGTTTTGGATTTGATAAACACTTAGATGAGTACATAATATTTGTGGAAATGGCAAGTTTTATATTAGTGATAAAAAAGTTATAACAGATATTATCGACAATTCATGCCTACTTGAATAGTGCAGTGTAATTATTTTCGGTCCCTAGTTTTAAGTCTCCAAAACATATATGACAGTTTTCTTGGATGTATATTAGGATGACCGTATATGAATGGAGTGAAAATAGTTGTCGGTGTGTTCAATTAAAATTAATGTACAGATTGTCTTAAGATGTCTATAATACTACATTTTTTCATTAGACTTAGCGGTTTGTCAGATGGATCAAACTTATCAAAATTAGCTCTGTTTTAATAGTTTTTATATTCAGCTGGGATATATTTGGAAACATCAACAACTTTTTCAATGCCATCCTATATTTTAATATACATATGTATTTTATTTATATTTTTATAACCTCGTATATAAGTCCTGTTATATTGGGTAAAGTACACGCCACAGAAACACATTCTGAGAATGCTTTAACGGACCAACTGCCATGTGCACATCTTAACTGAGCAGAACCCTGATTTTAAAAAAAATATATATATGTTAAGTATATTAATTTTAAAACATAACTAAATACATATTAATGTACATACACACAAATATTCAATTCACAAGATATTGTAGAGCTGTATGAGATTAACTTTTCTTTTTTTAGATTATATTAACAGTTCCTTTTCTGATGCATTTTTACGACATTCAATAAACATATTTTGTTTAGGTAAAAATATTGTATGTGATTTAAATAATAAAGGCCTTATTCATAAATAATTTTTAAATTTAAACAACGTTTTAAAATCAATTTTTGTATAGAAATTTTACATTAAAGCATTGTTTAAATTTAAATTTTTTATGAATATGGGGGTAAATACTTACCACAAGTATTTTTTATAAATTAAAAATACTTGCACAACCATGTCATAAATATAGAAGGTAGTTTCATTTACTATTTATTTCAATCTTGTTAATAATCTATATATATATAAAATACAAAAAATGTTTCTACCTTCCGTTATAGACTCTGAGAGCATCCAACCGATTAGCTCCAAACTGGTATCATTGGAAAGGAAATTTTCTGAATATGGTTTTAGACACCTAAAATACAACATTAGGTCCATTCGCTTTCGTAAAGATTTTCGAATTTTCTCATACAAACATTTTTCATCTATATATATTGTTACGAAATTGTACTTGAATTCAAATATAACGATTTTAAGGGCTGATTTAAAAGTAGCATAATGCTTTCAAATAACAGTGCTGTAATAGCAAACTGTAACATATCTGTGGGCATTATTAAATAAAAGCTTTCAGTTGATTTGATCGTAAGTTGGCAACGCTGTATTCGAATTCGAATATTCAGTTAAAGAACATTGTAGAAAGTACACCACAGATGGCGTATGTATTAGTAAGATCTAGAATATTCGAGTGAAGATGGCAGTGTTATAAATAGTGGCAGAGGTTGCAGTCGTGAGTCAGTTTATCAGAGACGCTATTTGAATAAACATCAACTGAGTGCCTTAAAGTGTGCTGTATTTTTCAAGTGAATTCGTATACATTGTAAAGTGTCTGTATTTCTGAGAATTTATAAACGTGCATAAAAAAACATTGAGTGACTATTTAATTCTGTTGTTGTACATTTTAAATAAATAAAGAGTTGTTACAATTTTCAAACTACTAAACGGCTTTTATTTGCAATCAAAAGTATCCGGTTTATTTAAAGGAAATAAACCAAACGTTTTGAAAAGGTTAAAACGTAACAATTGGTGTCAGAAGTGGGATTGCAAATTAATAAGCATGAAGTTTGAAGAACTGAAAGTTGAACAACTCAAGAAAGAATTGAGTAAGTTGGAGCTACCAACAGCAGGTAACAAGGCAGAATTGCAAACGGCGTGATATTGACATCGGTGCTTACGAATTCGAGTATAAGGAGGAAATTGAAGTTTCTACACGTTCAACAACAAGCAGCATGGATTTAAGCACAATGTTCGCGGCTATGATGGAAAAAATTGAAACAGCCAACAAGAACCTGGAAGCGAAATTGAACGAAAATTCGACACAGCTTGCGGAGGTTAAAACTGAACTTCTAGCTCAAGTCAAATAAGAATTTCAAGAAACTTCTAGAGTCAACCATGACAAATTGTTAGCTGAAGTTCAAGTCAACAACGAGAAACTCCTAGCTGAAATGGAAGCGAAATTTCAAGAATCATCTAGAGTCACAGACAAGAAAATTCAGGAAATGTCTGAGGTTATTAACAGCAGAGTGGATGTCGTTGACAAAAAGGTGTCTGAATTAGAGAGCGACCTAGAAAAACAATCCCAAGATGTTGATAATAAATTTCTCGATCTGGAAATGAAAATTAATAATCTTCAATGCCAAGACGGACCGGTGCGAATTATTTCAGAAACATCGAGTAGAATAAAGTCCCCTAGTTTTGATGGCAGCACACCATTTAATGTTTTCAAGTTTCAGTTTGATACAGTTGCCATTAGAAACATGTGGAACAATGAAGAAAAAGCTATAGAATTGATATTGGCCTTAAAAGGGAATGCAGCAGTAGTTCTTGAAAGCGTGTCAGCAAGCAACAGAAATTGTTATGATGACATAATGGATGCGCTACAACGTAAGTACGGTGGCGAGCATAAGAAAGAATTATACCGAATGGAATTGCGTGGTAGAGTGCAGAATGCCAATGAGACGCTACAAGATTTTGCGATGGAAATCGAGCGTTTGCTACAGCTTATTTATCCAGGGGAGAACCATCCGATTTTGGAGCATTTGAGGATAGAGGCATTTGTGAATGGTATTCGCGATCCAGAGATAAAATATGCGGTATGTGCCACACCAAAGTCATCATTCTTTGAAACCATCTCATTCGCGCTGGTACAAGAAACAGCAAAGATAATTTCAAAACCTTAGGTGTGTAATGTGCGGAAAATCGGGGTTGTCGCTGAAAATGATAGAAGTATGGTCAACGAATTAAAGGAATTAATAGAGGCAGTTTTAAATGCATTAAGTAAGAGACAAACTAAAGCCAAAGTTAAATGTTATAACTGTGGAAAAATGGGTCACATTCAGCGAAACTGCAGAGCACCAATAAAGCGAATCAGATATGTTTCAGCATCAAGAAATAACCAGCTGGTGAATCATCAAGCATTACAGGAGCCACCTTTAAAGCGAGCTTGCATTGAAGGACAGGATCTGACCCCCACACCACACCTGGCCCTACCATCTCCATATCAGTACTGCAGAAGGAAAGTAACAATCTTACTGCTAGTGGGTACATCAACGGTCGGAATCACATCCTTACTATGGACACGGGAGCGTCGCAGTCTATCATCAGAAGAGATTTAGTAAAGAAATCGATGGAACCAATTTGCAATGTAAGTCTACGCACCGCTACTGGAGAGCCTGCCACTGTCCATGGTAAAGTTAATGTGAAACTAACTATTGGTGGTATTAGCGTAAATCATGTCTTTGTTGTTGCCGATATTGTGGACGAAGTAATCATTGGTGCAGACTTCATGATTAATCACAGCATTACTTGGGATATGGGACAAAAAGTCATGAATTGGCGAAATGTTAAAATACCCCTTGACGTCGGATATGAGAGCAAGTCTCAAGTAAGAAAGTTAGTTTTTGTTGAGCACAAAAGGTTGCCACCGCAGTCAGAGGATTTGGTATGGGCCCGTGAGGAAGTGGAGGATTGTATAGACAATGGTTTGTTGGTGTTGGAACCAGGGGATGTGAGAAGTGGCCATGTAACAATGGAGGCCCTCGTTGAACAGTGCAACGACAGAATGGTTCCCGTTGGAGTGCTTAGTCTGTCCCGCAGAGAGAAGATCATCATGTCGGGTTCCAAGATGGGTGAAGGTGCTTCAGTAGAAAAAGAAATGCATGAACTCGTTCGGAGACGAATTAAAATAACAAATGACCAAATGAAAAGCCGATACAGTTCACAACATAATAAGGGTTTGTCATCCAAATTAAGGAATCACTGCAAAGGACCACATAGGGTGGATAAGAAATTGGACGACATGGTTTATAGAATACGGAAATGTGGAAGACCGATATCGGGAATTAAAGTTGAACATCGGAAACGTCTAGCCGCCTATGGGAGAAGTGAATCTATGCCTATTCGGGACGAACAGGCTTAAGCGGGGGGCAGTGTTACGAAATTGTACTTGAATTCAAATATAACGATTTTAACGGCTGATTTAAAAGTAGCATAATGCTTTCAAATAACAGTGCTGTAAAACTGTAACATATCTGTGGGCATTATTAAATAAAAGCTTTCAGTTGATTTGATCGTAAGTTGGCAACGCTGTATTCGATTTCGAATATTCAGTTAAAGAACATTGTAGAAAGTACACCACAGATGGCGTATGTATTAGGAACCTCTAGACAGTTAAAGAGAAATCTAGAGTGCAGATGGCAGTCAAAGTAAATTAATAAAGTAGACTCAGTAGAACAGCTGACTATTTTTTTTCTTTGGTCTGAACTGTCAATTCACTTGTGGTTGTTGTGGCGAAAAATACAACAAGCCCAAAAGCAAAAACAACAACAGGCAACTTTGACAGCTCAGACCTTAAACCAAAAACAAAATTGCTTGTGGTTTTTGTAAATGTTGTATTTGTTGTAGTACTGTCGCTACTTTATTAATTTACTTTGATGGCAGTGTTATAAATAGTAGCAGAGGTTGCAGTCGTTAGTGAGTTTATCAGAGACGCTTTTCGAATAAACATCAACTAAGTGCCTTAAATTGTGTTGTGTTTTTCAAGTAAATTCGTGTACATTATAAATTGTGTCTGTATTTCTGAGAATTTATAAACGTGTATAAAAAACATTGAGTGGCTATTTAATTCTGTGGTTGTTGTACATTTTGAATTAATAAAGACTTGTTACAATTTTTAAACTACTAAACGGCTTTTATTTGCAATCAAAAGTATCCGGTTTATTTAAAGGAAATAAACCAGCGTTTTGAAAAGGTTAAAACGTAACAATATGTATGTTCCGTATGGACTCAAAAAAGGCTGGACCGATTTTGATAATATTTTCACGGAATCTTCAGAAAAGCATTTTGGGTAACAGTGTATAGTCAGATTTTTGATTTTTGGTCTAAGATAAACAATTTTGTTTACTCTTGCATATTAGGTGCATGAATAATAAATTTCCATATGAAATCTACTTTTAATCAAAAAATTATGATGTTAACAAGCTCGATGACCAAATACAATTGAAAGTGTCTGGCGAAACAATAAAACACAAATCGATTGACACAGTAATGAACGAAGAACAAGTCGTCAATTGTCCTACTGAATTTTTGAATTCATTGGAACCAGCCGAAACGCCACCACATGTATTAACATTGAAGGTTGGATTACCGACTTTTTCCGACACTGTATATTAAAATCGAAATGCAATATAAAACAGATGTTTTCTAAAGGCCAGCAACGCGGACCGGGTTCAGCTAGTTTAACAATAAATAAAGTTTCATCGATATTGGTGGACAATAACATACTTAAAAGTGTACCACAAAAAAACGTGTGGCCTATTTATATATAAGATTCAATAATAATTATACGAATAATGGAGGAAAAAAATTTTATTCGAATGTATATTATTATTTTTATTTATTAACTTATAACTAGCATAACCTGGTGCACTTTGCTACCCCTAGTAAAATTAAAAAAATATGAATGGAAATACGAAAATAACACATACCACTACACTGCTCTGATCCCACCCATTTTTATTTATTTCATCTACAGATAATTCTTACTGATTACTTACATTTAATTAATTTGTAAACCTTTTATGTAAATATCAAGCTTTACTTTAACTTTCCTTTATAAGGGAGAGCTTATTCCTACTAAGCCGATCATGCTTAGCTAAACTTCGGACAGGGAACAGGAATAAATTCGTTTTTAGCTAACCTCCGTAGAATGGTAATAAATTGATTGATTTATTTAAAATACATTTAGGCCCATTATTAGAACTTGCCAATAATTAAAGGATGCTGTTATCGGACAGATAAGAAGTACTTGATTTCAGCTAAAACCGACCGATAAGCTAAAGGAAGGATCATCTTGCCTTTAAATTTTATAGTGAGGTTTATGTATTTGAAATTGTCCTATGTTCTGGAAAATATGGCACATTCATAAAAAATAAATAAATTTTTATTTTGTTTTCCCAATAAATATATTGATAAACAAAGCAAACTTACTATAGTCACTATAATAATTGTTTTCTAATCCAGCATAGCAGCTATTTTCTAGGACATAGTGCTAACCCCTGGAAGATGCCATTCCCCCAACTTTACGATAAATTTCGGATTTCTGGTTAGCTAACTCCCCCTTGGACTTTCGTTTTATAAACTCGCACTTGTCATGGACTGACTCTTAAGGTCGGTTCGAGCCAATTGTGCTGAAAATTTCTCATCTATTTTAGCACATGCTTCTTCCTTCTGCTTACAAACTACCATTTTTATACCCTACACCACCATAGTGGGGAGGGTATAATGCGTTTGGGCAGATGTGTGTAACGCCAAAAATATTGGTCTAACACCCACCTTCTGAGTCGATTAAATGATGTCCGTACGTCTGGCTGGTTGGCTGTCCATGTAAACCTTGTGCGCAGAGTACAGGTCGCAAATTTGAAGATATTTGGATACAATTTGGTACATATAAGTTTTTCGGCCCAAGGACGAAGCCTATTGAAACTGGCTGAAATCCGTCCATTATTTCACCTAGCCCCCATACAAATGTCCTCTCGAAATTGGACTTTATCGGTCATAAATGTTTAATTTATACATGTATCTACAAACATTTCGCTCGAAATAAGTTTTATATATACAAAATTCATGTCACCAAATTTTGTTACGATCGGCCCATAATTAGTCATAGCTTCCATATAGACCCGCTTCCGAAAATCACTTTAACGTGTATAAATCTCTTAAAAATGTCGGTATATACACCAAATTCAACATAAATAACTTTCATACAGACATAAATCACACGACCTAATTTCATTGTGATCGGTCCATAATTGGTCATAGCTCCCATATAAGGCTCATTTCGAAAATCACTCACGATTATAAATTATTGATATTTTAAAAGAAAAATCTTTTTGCTCATTTACTTGGTGTAGGGTATTATATAGTCGGGCTTGACCGACCATACTTTCTTACTTGTTTATTTTCGATTAGGTGCTTGTAAGCTTCCTACAAACTAATATTTTCACAAACAAATTTTTGTTTTCTGTCAGTAAACAATTTGTCAAAAGTAATCGGGTTTTTCACTGGCATTGCCATATTTTCGAAAATAAATTAATTTATTTTACAAGGAAGTTGTAATAATGAAAAATTTTAAAGGTCATTTTACTATTACGTACATTAAAGTCAAGTTGTAATAATGGCCCTTAGGTTATCAGTATGCTTTCAGAAAATTAATATTTGTATACCCACCACCACCATAAGTGGTTATAAGTTGGTCATTCTGTGTGTAACATTGAAGGATTGAGCTATGTCCGTATGTCTGTCTGCTGTGTAAAAAACTCTCACGTCCAAAATACATAAGCGAAATTAATGAAATTTATACAAAAATGTTTATGGTTTGGTATTGAAAATGGAATTAGTAGAGCCAGAGCTATGGACCAAAATGTAAGACAACCCCCAAATATTTTGATAATTTTCACATGTTTTTTGTCATTTCGAGTAAATGCAATGCAGAGAATGATATGCATTTTTTAAGTTTTCTTTAATCTAACAATATTTAGATTCTTTGCGATGTCCATTTTTCGGTTCTAGCAGATAGTCAGTTGGCAATTAAGCATTACGGTTGAAATAACCGAATTTTTTCACTCAATTCAAGCCACAGCAGAAATATTTGGCTATTAAGAATAAATCAAATTTAAATTTTTTGTTCTTAAAAGAATAATTAGGGTGCTTAGCTCTGCAACTTTTAAGGATATTTCTGATTTATACAATCGAATTTATTAATTGTATACCTATTAAAACCACGAGTGAACAATACCGATCAAATGCTACTATTAAATTAGAAATCCTTAAAAAGGCTAGACCTTCATTGAACAACCAAATATAGTTATACTTCTTTAAAAAACACTGGTAAAATTATAGGACAATTTATTCGAGAAATAATTCACAGGTTTTTGGTTTAATTTGGTATTAAAAAATTCCCGGGAATGAAAAGATTTTTTAATTTACTCCCGAAAATTTTGGCATTTATATGGTATATAAATGCCAAAATAATTGCAGTATTCAATCAAAATTCAGCACAAATAAGTTTCGTTTCCCATATAAATTTCACTTCCGAAAATCACTTGAATACGCATAATATTTTATTCACAAATGATACTACTAGATTATATGAATATCGATCCATATTTAACAGAATTCATACTGCTTGATTTGGTGACTATGAGTTCATAATTAAATATAACTTCTATAACAGACTCACATACGGATATAACTAATTTTCATATGCAAAATTGAATCAGAACAAAAATATACTTTTGAAGTTTGACTGAATATTGGGATATTCATTCTAGTAATGATCATTCCATTTAATTAATTTAAAAATGGCCATTTTCGAATAACGAATAATTTTATGTAGAATAATCGAATAAAACGAATGTACATATACATATATTTAAATTTATTAAATTGCTAAAATTTTTCATAATTTCAAATTTAAATAAATAATAATGACTTACAAAAATTGTATTTTTTCTGAAATTCGACAAATAACTAAAGATAAAGGGAGTCTTTCGAGCACTGTAAATGGTCCGATAGCTCCTTCTATAAATACATATATAAATATTACAGCAAGAAGTTACAATTCTAAAATCAAGTCTCTCTAAATGTTTAATTTAGGACTTGAACCAATGAAAATAAAAGGTACAGAATAAAATATTTGTTATTTAGTAAAAAAGGCTGAATAATTTTTGAATTGATTTCGAAACAGAAATTTTAGTGTCTAATACTATGTACAGACATGCATTCTTAATTGTCTCAATTTAATTTTAATTGCGCAATTAAAATTAAATATACTTAAAAACAACTTCGCCAGACATTTTTGTGTAAATGTTCCTAATTGCGCAATTAAGGTGCAAAAGTCGAAAAAAAAAGTTTTTAGTTGGGGGTTTTTTGTCATTGGGTTGGTTAAAGTAATGATCTAGAAGATAAAAAATTATCATAGTAAGGTCCCTTGCCTCAAATGCAATTCATAATTTCAGTTTGAATGAGGCCTTCACACGAATGGCACACTACCGTAGGAAAGATCGACTAGAAGCAGTTTCAGTTAAACAGGTGTCAAAGTTTTTGTAATCAAGCAAATCAAACGAAACAAAATGGACTCTACAGCTGAAGGTAAGTATAATACATAAAAGCAAAATCTGAATATAAATATCTAAATATTACATTTTAAAAAAGTGATATGTAAGGACTATTTTTTATTTTTGTTCCTGCTTTTTCCTGCTCTCTAAGCTATTGTAAGTATAAGTCAAAGAATTATTTAACAAATAAAATAAAATTTAGCTGCAAGTATTTGCAAGTTACCCTACGTTCGGCAAAAAAAAAATTAATTTTTTTGATTACTACCTTGCAAAAATACTTACTAGAAGGTTTTCGGAGCATTTTTTTTGCTTGTAAGGTGGTACGCTTTAATTTACATGAAATAACATAAAATAAACACCACATTTATATATAGAAATATACAGTAAACTCTCTAAAACGTGAACTAAGGTAGAGCTACACAAATACGTATGCATGTATTTGTTGAATGCACTCTAACATCGCCATATTGCATTTCACCATTGTAAATTTGTTAATTTTTAATAAATTTTTAATTATATACCCTAAAAATATCAAAACAAAAACTTTTAATCAATTAGAAAATTCATTTAATTTTTTTTCGTATGAAATGACGCCATATTAGGTCGGCCATTTTGAATTAGCAAATTCTGATAACGGATTCGTAATCAGCGACCCCAAAAACCCCCATATACAAATTTGTGGATCATTTTGTACTATTTTCGACTTTTGGCCGGACAAAGGTACCTTTGGGCGCGAGATATTAGTAGTGTGATTTTGAAACAGTCGTCGAAAATGATACTTGGGATGACATTTATAATGATATTAAAATATATATAAATGATGTTATTAACCGCGTACGTAAGTGTTGCAAAATATTTAATAAATCTAATGATAAATACAAAATATTGCAAACTTACGTTTTGTTCTAAGAAAAACATCGAGTTCGTCTTATACATAATGTTAAACATCGTTGGATATCTTTATCTAACATAGTAATGAACTTTTTGCATATTTACATATAAATGCGTCAATCATGCACTGTCTAACTTCAAATTAGCCACGATCACTGACAATGATATCAAACTTTGGACAGATTTGTGTAATTCCATTTGATAGACCTTGAGGGAATAATACAATTTGTTATAAATAATTAAAAAAAAGTGAATAATTCATTTTTGTAAAATGAGTGAAGGATTTAAATGAGATGAGCAATTACAAATTTGAGAGGTAGGGAGATTCGTCAGATGATCATGTGTTAATTTAGAATGTCCGAGCCTTGTTCCTTCGAATTTTATTATATTCGTTCTAGTGAAATTAACTATAAAGTTTCTTAAAAAGGAGCATACATCGGTCATTTCATTATTAAAATTAATTTACCAAAATGAGGTGGTGGTAATTGGATATGTACTCTCTGTATTCTTTAACGAGTCCTAGTAGAATAAAGTTATTTGCAACTTTGTTCGCAAATTCCCTTTTATACGAAACAAATTTTATATTAGGTTGTCTTTGAATAAAAATATTTAATTATGGAGTTTTCTGTAGTAATACTAATGGTGTTTTCTTTTCTAAAAAAAATGATGACTTATAAATGTGTAATATTATTATCATGTTACACACACCCTTGCAAAGTGAAATATTTTTTTCTATTAGAATGGAACAAAATAATTTCTTGATTTTACACTTAACACTAATGTATATTTAGCGTGCCAAATATTGAATGAATTTTGTATTAAAAAGCGATATTTAACACTGTTAAAGCGACTTTCGACATTCAATTGTGTTTGTTTGCCAACAGCATTTACAACACTGATTGTCAATAATGGAAATCAGCTGTTACTCAATTGCAAAAAAGTAGTTAAAGCAGTAGGAAAAAAGGGTATTATCTCACTCTGAAATATAATTGAGGGTGAAATATGTAACATATTTACCACTTATTTATGCAACATATTTAGAAAGGAAAACGGCAACTCTTCGCATTTTTGCATACATTTCTAGAATGGAACATACCCCTGCGCTAATGGTAACATAAATGGAACATTTTTCTCAGAAAAGAAAACACCATAAATTATGTAAAATTTTTACATTCGGAGCTAAAAAGGAATTTTAGAAATTTTTTCATCAAATTAATTTGTCACGTCAAAAACATAGGGGGATTTTGTTTATTTTTCAAAAATATATATGTATAACTTATGACAATTAAAAATATTTTTCTATTGAAAATGCAAATATTTTACGTAGAGTTAGCTTTTCAAATTGATTAAATCTGTTACTAAATGTAGGGTCACACATGACAAATATTTGAAGAAAAATACGTAAACACTAAATAAAATACATTTGAATTATTTTATCTCAAAAAGCTATTTTACTTAGGATGATTTTTTTTTCATATTTTATTTATTGTATCTTTACAAAATAATGTGAACTATCAATAATTTGTTCAAATTTAAATCTAAATATTAATTTTTATTTACGTCCCACCACAGTTGGACGAAAAATTATGTTTAATTTATAGATCCTATCATCAGCGCAGGTCTTCTTAGTCGGATGTAGCCATTACTTCTCATTAATGTTCGTGCAAGTGGGTTAGGGTGAACTTCTAACTTTTTCAAATATGACTCCGATTGTTTTTTTATTTCATTTTTCACCAGGAAGACACCTAGGTCCTTATGAATGTTAAAATTTCTCACATATCAAGGCGCTGCTGTTATCATTCTTAATATTTTATTTTGGAATCTTTGAATTTTTTCAATAGAAGCTGAGGCCGTGCCCCATAATTGAATTCCATAGCACCATAGATATGGGTTTTATTATTGAGCTGAACAGCAAAAGTTTACAATCTAAACTCAATCTCGAGTTTTTACCAATTAGCCAGTAAATTTGTAATAATTTTAACTTCATTTGAGTCAATTTCGTATCTATATGCTTTTTCCAGGTAGGACGTCGGTCTTGATGCAGGCCTAGATATTTAACTTCAGTTTGTTGAGGTATTATATGATTATTTATTAGGATTGGAGGGCACGATTCTCTACGCTCTATGTGAAAGTGAGATGTATACATTTCTGCTCGTTTATTTTTATTCTCCATTGTTTTGACCACCTTTCTATGTCGAGTATATGGTCTTGTAAAAGTACAGATGCTTCTTGGGATTTTTCATGAATGGCTAGTATAGCTGTGTCATCAGCAAAAGTTGATATGTGGGTTCGACTGTTTGTAGGCATATCACAAGTATATAGGAAGGGACCCAGTATACTTCCTTGGGGTACGCCTGCTTCAATAGGCTGTGGTGAACTTATGCAGTCTCCCTCTTTAAGAACGAACTTTCGATGACTTAAATAACTTTCTAGAAGCTTATGTGTGTTTACTGGTAAATATTGTTTTATTTTTATCGATAATTCTTCATGCCATACTTTGTCGAAGGCTTGCGAAACGTCGATGAAGAGTGCAGAACAATATTTTTTTCTTCAAATGTCTTGGATATGATATCTACCAACCTGTGAGTTTGTTCTATGGTGTTATGTTTTTCTCGAAATCCGAATTGATGAGTTGGAATATAATCAAAATGATTCACTATCGGCTTTAACTTGTGCATTAACAGTTTTTCGAATAGCTTTGATATATTTGACAATAGGCTAATGGGTCTATATGATTCTACTTTAGTGTGATCTTTTCCCGGCTTAGGTATCATTGTAACTAAAGAAACCATCCATTCTGGTGGATAATATTCAAGGCGTAATATAGCATTAAAAATAAATAGGATTATTCTTATCATTTATCTTAAATAAACTTCTAGACGTCAAATGGATTTCCGAAACTAACATTATATCAACTTCATGACTTTTAAGAAAATACTCGAGTTCGTTTTTATGTTGGCGAATGCCGTTAGGGTTCCAAAAACATATTCTTAGGCAGTTCATGGTCTGTTAAGCACAGCCTGCAATAACATTGATTGCATCTTAAGCATTTCTTGCATCATGTTACTCATTGAGTTTGTACAGTTATTTACCGATTGCACAAGAGTTTCTATTGTAGATTCTAGTCAGGTAAAATTGAAGATTGGCGTTTGCTCTCTTACCTCTGGGTTCATATTTTCGTTTAGACTTGCGTCTGAGTTTGGTTGTTTCTAAGTACATTTGCATATGTTTCTTTGTTGTCATATGTCTGTTGCAACGGGGGGTAGTTTAAATTGATGTTATTTAATGGCTGAGCGGGGAAAATCTTCGGTTTCTGGCTATGTGATTTTTTAACAATTGGGTAGAAGGGCAACCCCTGTAGTTTGCTGTGTGGTTACCTCCTCAATTGCTGCATTTTTTAATTTTAGGATCATCTTTGGATTTGTTACATTGGGATGTGTTATGCAACTCCCCGCAAATAACACATACGGGTGGCAATTTGCAATATACCTTGGTATGTCCATATTCTTGGCAATTCATACATTGGACGGGGCCAAATCGTTTATGTGGTTCTTCTACTGTATTTTATTTTACGATGCAATAAATACTTCAGGTTATATATGGGATATGTTTAATTTTTTTATCAGTTTTATGACACCGGGTTCAAGTTCAACACGGAAGAGTGGTTGGGTTTTTTTCCGCGATTTCTTATATTTATCACATTTTTGTCTTAAAACCTTTATCTTCTAAGCTTTGCTTTATTTCGAGTGGTTCAACATTACAGTCAATACACTTTGTAACAACTTTTCTTTTGAGTTTCAAAATCTGTTACAACCTTTCTGTAATCGTTTTCACTATTGACCTGTATTTTAGTTTCATGAATCGTGCCTTTCTGGTTCATCTGTTTCACATTCCAGAATAGAAAAACGATTTTCATTGTTTAGTCTAGCAGGTTCACTATCCTTATATAATTTAGCCAAGGGTGCCGCTTTCGAAGACTTGGGACTTCGTAACCGTTTTAATACTGCAACATACCGGTCCATTCCAGCCTGTATTTGGGATTTATTATCTTTATTTAATAGTTGACTAATCTTGGGTATAGCGCCGCTTAATGGGTTAATTTTATTTGTAGTCGGTGTGGCATACTTTCAGGCATAAATAAAATATTTGTATTTTCTGGTAACTCCAGATTAACAGCTATTGAATTTTCTTTCGTTCATTAGTTGTTGACAATGCGCTTACTGTTTTCGTTAAAGAGATTCATTAAAGAGTAGTTGTAAATACTTTAGTTAACACACTTGATCTTTATTTAATAGTTAATGCACAAAGTTCAAAAAATAAAGAATTTTCACTTATTTGTCTTTTAAGGCGCAACTATAATGTGCATAAGCTAGCTTAAGTTAATGTCAAAACCAAACTAAAAGACTGTCAAATGCTTAAGAAAATCCGAAGAAACTTTTAGGTGGCCATAATGTACTTATGTGCATTCAAAACAATTTAGCCCCATTTGCACATTTATGTGCAACACGTAATTAAAAAATACGTATTTCTTATTATTTTATGAAAATAAATTAATTTTCTTCATCCTATTAATTTTTTCTTTATTTTCTTTGTATACAATAAACAAACATACGGAATGTGCGACCAGCTTCGCACTTTGCTTAAGCAAATAAAATTTGACGAAACTTGACGAAACTCTCTTAAGTACATTATAGTTTGTCACATACATTTTATATGTATTCGCACAGTTGCTTAAGCTAACTTAAGCTAGTTTATGCATATTATAGTTGGGCCTTTAGTTCTTGTTTTGATTTTTTTATTTAATAATATTATTAAAATAAAAACGTCCTTTCGTGTAGTTAATAAACATGTGTAATTTATATTTATTTTCCGAAAGAATCATTAAAATAACGAATTAACTCGGAGTAAAAATAAAACACGTCCAATTTCAATCACAGTGTGATGAACAGTGTCTTAGGATGATTCAAAACAAAAAATTTAGTTTAATTTGATGCTGTTTGATCTTACAAAACACTTGTAAGAGTAAACACGTTGAACAAATTTGTACTAAAAAAAAAAGGTTGCGCTTTTTTTAACAAATATTTGCCATGTGTGACCCTACCGTAACCCTTTCGGGACTACTGGGATTATATGTCCCAGCTATTTTCAAATGCAATTTCTTATCTAAATAACACCTAAACCATGTTTAATAGTTCGATATAATATTTTAATAAAAACATTACGGTACATATCAGCGTATTCATGCAGCTTTAAAATGAATTTCACAACATTGCACAGTAGGTATTTCGACCTACTTTTTAGGCCATAATTAATTTCAGCCAAAGTTTTGAACCAATATGACTAAAATTTGGAATTCATAAGCACGTACAGCTGGGTTTTTTGATTTTTGTAATAGTGAATATTTTTAGGGTTGCCACCATATGTAAAAAGTAAAATAACTGAAAATTTTTTTTTGGAAATTCGGCACGATGAAAATACGCAAGGGGTCTACAAAATTTTCCGTGAGGCTTGTGCCACCTTAACGATAAATTTTTACAAAGTTTGTATATTTAGCTTTAACGAAGCTAAATCTTGTTTTGAAACATTATAAATAAATAAATAAATAAATAAATAAATAAATAAATAAATAAATAAATAAATAAATAAATAAATAAATAAATAAATAAATAAATAAATAAATAAATAAATAAATAAATAAATAAATAAATAAATAAATAAATAAATAAATAAATAAATAAATAAATAAATAAATAAATAAATAAATAAATAAATAAATAAATAAATAAATAAATAAATAAATAAATAAATAAATAAATAAATAAATAAATAAATAAATAAATAAATAAATAAATAAATAAATAAATAAATAAATAAATAAATAAATAAATAAATAAATAAATAAATAAATAAATAAATAAATAAATAAATAAATAAATAAATAAATAAATAAATAAATAAATAAATAAATAAATAAATAAATAAATAAATAAATAAATAAATAAATAAATAAATAAATAAATAAATAAATAAATAAATAAATAAATAAATAAATAAATAAATAAATAAATAAATAAATAAATAAATAAATAAATAAATAAATAAATAAATAAATAAATAAATAAATAAATAAATAAATAAATAAATAAATAAATAAATAAATAAATAAATAAATAAATAAATAAATAAATAAATAAATAAATAAATAAATAAATAAATAAATAAATAAATAAATAAATAAATAAATAAATAAATAAATAAATAAATAAATAAATAAATAAATAAATAAATAAATAAATAAATAAATAAATAAATAAATAAATAAATAAATAAATAAATAAATAAATAAATAAATAAATAAATAAATAAATAAATAAATAAATAAATAAATAAATAAATAAATAAATAAATAAATAAATAAATAAATAAATAAATAAATAAATAAATAAATAAATAAATAAATAAATAAATAAATAAATAAATAAATAAATAAATAAATAAATAAATAAATAAATAAATAAATAAATAAATAAATAAATAAATAAATAAATAAATAAATAAATAAATAAATAAATAAATAAATAAATAAATAAATAAATAAATAAATAAATAAATAAATAAATAAATAAATAAATAAATAAATAAATAAATAAATAAATAAATAAATAAATAAATAAATAAATAAATAAATAAATAAATAAATAAATAAATAAATAAATAAATAAATAAATAAATAAATAAATAAATAAATAAATAAATAAATAAATAAATAAATAAATAAATAAATAAATAAATAAATAAATAAATAAATAAATAAATAAATAAATAAATAAATAAATAAATAAATAAATAAATAAATAAATAAATAAATAAATAAATAAATAAATAAATAAATAAATAAATAAATAAATAAATAAATAAATAAATAAATAAATAAATAAATAAATAAATAAATAAATAAATAAATAAATAAATAAATAAATAAATAAATAAATAAATAAATAAATAAATAAATAAATAAATAAATAAATAAATAAATAAATAAATAAATAAATAAATAAATAAATAAATAAATAAATAAATAAATAAATAAATAAATAAATAAATAAATAAATAAATAAATAAATAAATAAATAAATAAATAAATAAATAAATAAATAAATAAATAAATAAATAAATAAATAAATAAATAAATAAATAAATAAATAAATAAATAAATAAATAAATAAATAAATAAATAAATAAATAAATAAATAAATAAATAAATAAATAAATAAATAAATAAATAAATAAATAAATAAATAAATAAATAAATAAATAAATAAATAAATAAATAAATAAATAAATAAATAAATAAATAAATAAATAAATAAATAAATAAATAAATAAATAAATAAATAAATAAATAAATAAATAAATAAATTTCACTGATAATTAAATTGTAAACAGCATAGATTTTTTTCTTAATATTTTTTTCACATTAGAAAGTTCGCTATATTTTAAGCTGAGACTGTCTGAAAGAAAATGATATAACTCAAAAACCGAAACGAAAAATAACAAAAAATAAATTCAAAATTATTTTATTAACACTTTTCATCAATGAAAAATACGGCAGTCCACGGCCAACATTATCAAAAGCTTTTTCCATAAAGTCATTAATTTGAGGTTAAGTTAGAATTACACGTTTTGTTAACAAAAGCATAACGTCCATCAAAATATTTTGTTTTTTTTTTAATTACTTACTATACTCTCTCTTTACGGTATTATGCACGATTTCATTCTATTTGTTTAATAACTGATAAAAGAAGTTCAAAATTACACTTTTTGTGCTGCACTTTGAACTTTGCTTGCAAATGTCTACTTCTACTGCCCATAAATCAGGTGATATTTGTTTTTTACAAAAACCAAATATGCAATATTTGCTTTGATTTATGGTTAATCAAACGTCATTAACAAAAACATTATAATTGTTAGTACAAAAAATTATTTTTGGCCAAAGAAATTGGGTCAAATTACCTACTGTGCATTGTTGAAATTTGAGCAGTTTGGAAGTCGGCCGCGCAGTAGTATTGAAAAAATATAGAGGGAAATAAATCTTTAACTTATGGTGTTTTCTTTTCTGAGAAAAATGTTCCATTTATGTTACCATTGGCGCAGAGATATGTTCCATTCTAAAAATGTGAAAAGTAAATAATTGATAAATATGTATGTTACATATTTCACCCTCAATTATATTTCAGGGTGAGATAATACCCTTTTTTGCAACTGCGTTAAGTATTTTTTTGCAATTGAATAACAGCTGATTTCTATTATTGAAAATCAGTGTTGTTAATGCTGTTGGCAAACTCATACAATTGAATGTCGAAAGTCGCTTTAACACTGTTATATATCGCTTTTTAATGCAAAAATCATTCAATATTTGGCACGCCAAATATACGTTAGTGTTAAGTGTAAAAACAAGAAATTATTTTGTTTCATTCTAATAGAAAAAAACGTTTCACTTTGCAAGGGTGTGTGTAACATGATAATAATATTACACATTTATAAGGCATAATTTTTTTAGAAAAGAAAACACCATTATAAACGCTTAGTGCAATTTAAATGAAATTTGACATGCGCAAAGAGGAAGTATTGTCGAGTTCAAGTATTGAGTTTGGACCTCATGGACCCACCAGGGGCGCGGATAGGGGATCCCAAAGTAGGTAACTTTGGGATCCCCTTGTTTGGATTCCGATTTCAAAAAAATTACAAATAAAGACTTTTCTCGTCAAGCACTATATATCTATCAATTATCTCTTATAGCTTAGCACCTTGCTCCAGTTTTTTGATATCAGAGAGTCCAAATATTTCCCGAATTTCTCCATTTTTATTTTATTACACTACAATGCCAGTAGAGCATACTGCACTTGCTATCGAAAAGTGTACAAAGATGATATGCTCAGGCTGAAACAACGCTTTGTGTTACAAGAGTTTTGGACCATTCCCCAAATTAAATCCCTAATAACATTTATAAAATGCTATAAATAAGCAAATAAATGGGTATTTTCATCTAAATTTAATAATATTCTGATGTTTTATTAATTTTTTAATTTCGAATCACCCATCTAGAACACTGATTGGGATTATATGTCCACTAAAAATGCTTATTGGGATTATATGTCTCAGGATTAAAGGACGATTTCAGGATTTCTGAGTATGCAGAACATAATATTTTTTCCTCATCTTTCAGAATGTGGAAAAATTTCTACCATATATATTTTGGTTCTCAAAAAAAAACTCCGTCCCGAAAGGGGCAAATAGATTTAAAAATTAAATGTGCTTTAATTTAAATGTTATTCAATGTATTTTAAATTTTTGTTTTTTCTCTAAGTTTTTGTTAGTATGTATTAGTTTTGTAATGAAAAGTCTGAATTAAATGCAATTTTATTGCTAGGCATCACTATTTCTTATAAAAGCAAGGTTTTAAAATTTATAGTTGCTTTTGTTTTATTCCAACTGTACTCTTTAAGAATAGCTTAAAAAAAGAGGGCATGTTGATAGTTGTATTTTGCAGTGTGAAAAAGTGATAAATTAAGTGCAACTTTAAATTAATTAAAACCATAAAAAAAAATTGTATTGAAATAAATCAAAATGAATATTGAACTGGAAGGTATTAACTTAATTTTAAGATAATTACAATGTGTTTAGCTTCTTGTGTATTTTTTATAAAATTAATATTTGCCCAGTGTCATTGTTAGTGTTCGTTCGTCCATGTATTTCAATTTCAACTAGAGTTTTAGTTGTGTTATCCCCTGAAGTCTCCAATGGGATTTTTTCTGGTTTATTAGTTAATATTCCAAGATTCTAAAATTGGAAATTTCAGCTGCATCCTTATGCATCTCTTTGATTTATCTCCCATACATCAAAGCGGCCACGTTGTTTTTGATGTCCAACTTTGAATTTTTGTGGGATGTATTGCTAATTTACGTTCGCGTTGTTTTGTTATTGTTAAGCATGTAAAGAAATGTGATTGTTTTTTTTCTATGGACTTTTAATATTATTACTTTATTAATTTGATCCTTATTATAAATTGTTTTTACATATTTTTAGAAAGAGGTTCAAATGCTGAAAAAGCTCAAAAAGTGATGGATATCGCGAAAAACTATATAAAAAATGAGGGCTACACATTTGAATTAGAAATAAACTTAACTTATAATTGCAGAAAAATTTCAGTATTTTGGCAAAAATGCGGAGTCGATTTTATTAAAATCACAATCATCTGACTTAAATCTAGATCGAGGACGTCGTAGAATAAGTTTCGGAGAGTGTTCAAACAGGACAAAGCGACGACGAATAGCAGAAATGGCAGAAATTGACGTCTCAGCTGCTGATGATTTGCGATTTGCTACCTTACAAAACAATTCATCGATTTTGCAAACAAATGTTAGTGAAGTTATATCGCTTATAACTGAAGCAGGTTTAACAAAACATCAATATTTGACAATAAGAAGCTTTATTAACAGTAAACTTGATAATCATTTTTACCTTGCTACGATAACATTTTGAAAGAAAAAAAGAAAAGTTACCCAGACCAAATAACTGTCAGCGAATCTCACCCTGAAGTTGAACTTCAAAGTCTATTAGACCATACGGTTACTCGAATATTAGAGCTACAAAGAGATGTTATTAATGAAGTTTTGGATGAGTCCGTAATGGCAGTTCGGGACACAGTGAGTACAAACAGAAAGTTGAAAATTATAGTTTGGATGATAGTAACTTATTTGTAGCGTCATATGCCCCGCTCCAACTGGTAACAAAACCATATGAGGCTCAAATTAAAAAAATAATTTGGAAAAATCCTCGCCCATCGTCCACCCGCTACTGCCGTCCTATCAGGTTCCAATGTCCAAAAGAGTCAGTTCAATTGTCCGTCTACGAAGAGATATATTACAGGAAGAAAATTGAACAGTTAACTCCAACAATATTCCAAAATTACCAGAAAACGATACATATTGACCATATTCTGCAACTAACTATGGTGAATGGTAAAGTATGTAATGCCTTAACTCATACTTCATCCGCAAAGTGTTACATATGTAATGCAAAACCCACCGAAATGAACAATATTGAAAAATGTCTGCAGAAAGAAGTTAAAATAGATCACTATGAATTTGGATTGTCCCCTTTGCACGCATATATTCGATTTTTTGAGTATTTTCTTCATGTATCGTATAGGCTTGAACAAAAACAATGGCAAATTAGGTCCACAGAAGGAAAAACAGAATATGCAACTACAATTCCGAGAAAAAATGGGACTAATAGTCGACAAGCCAAAAACTGGAGGGAGCGGGTCTTCCAATGATTTAAACACGGCACGAGCATTCTTCAGCTTGTCTTCTGAAATAACAGGCATCGATAAAGAAGTAACTGAGAGATGTGCAACATTATTGCAAACTTTGTCATCGGGATATAAAATTAATGTCGACAAATTTAGGAAATATGCGCTGGACACTGCTAAGGAGCTGACAAATAAATATTCGTGGTACTATCTTCCCCCCTCAGTGCACAAAATTTTAGTACATGCTTCAGATGTTATTGAACATGCGCTGGTATCGATTGGAGAGCTCTCTGAAGAAGCTGCAGAGTCCAGAAACAAAGATATAAATAAATTTCGACTCCAGCACACTCGCAAAATTTTACGCATTTCAACAAATACTGATTTGTTTAATGTTTACTTTTAACTTCGGATCCTTTTATAACGGGACAACGAAAGTTACCATGCAAGGACAAATCAATTTTATTAAAATCTGTTTTTGAATTGTTAGATTAATTTTGAAGTTGTTTTATATTTAAAGGGTGTTGTTACTAAAAAATAGCCTTAATATTAACAATTTTTAAACAGCTATAAATAAATAAAATTTTTGTATATGGGGCATTTCACGTCAAGTGAACCAACTTTTGAAATCGATGTCTTCCGATCGCGATGAAATTTGCAACAATGTTAGTTCTATTGGATAGTAATTCGGACACCATTTTTCAACAAGATCGGTCAAGAACTCTCTGAGTTATAGGAGGTCAAAATTTGACATTTTGGCCAAACAGGTGTTTTTTTTTATCCATATAACTTATTACCTATTGTTCTTAGCAAAATGTGTCCCAAATAGTTTAGATAGCTATTTATGCAATCTTTCGAAAAAAAAAAAATAAAAAAATTTAATAAAATATTTTTGATTTTTTTTTTTAAATCAAAAATATTTTTGACTTTTTTTTTCAAAATGGGCCCTTTTTATTTTTTTTTTTATTTTTTTTTAAGAAAGCTTACGTCTTTTCCTAAGCGACCTATATGGTCGCTTAGTGGGATATCCCTATCAAAAAAAATATTTTGTAACTCAAGATTTAAAATTTTTTAATTTTTTTGCAAAATCAAAAACTTTGTTGACTTTTTTTTAAAAAATGGACCCATTTTTTAATTTTTTTTTTTGCTCAGAAGAAAGCTTATGTGTTTTCCTTTAACACCCTTTTTGTCGCTTAGTGGGATGCGAGTGGGATATCTATAAAAAAATGTTTTGTAACTCAAGACATACAATTTTTTACTTTTTTTTGAAAAATCAAAAACCTTTTTGACTTTTTTTTCCAAAATGGACTCTTTTTTTATTAATTTTTTTTTCTCAAAAGAAAGCTTAGGTCTTTTCCTTTAAAACCTTTTTGGTCGCTTAGTGGGATGCGAGTGGGATATCTATCAAAATAAATGTTTTGTAACTCAAGACAAATGTTTTTAAATTGATTTTTTCCATATTTGTGTGTAAGTGTTTCTAAAACCTTAAAAATAAAAACCACAACAACTGACCGATAATAGCCACTGGAGGGGTGCAATATGAGGCCGACCGCTATTAATTTTCCACCCCCAAAATTTGTCTGAGTTTTGTATCTTGCGGCTTTTTTAGTCAATCCTAGAGGTAGTTTTCAGCGCACGTGATTTTCATTGTTAAAATATCAGGTGCCCCAGAAACAAATTTTTGGAATCAAGTGGAAATATTTTATGGCCCTTCTCCGAAGTACCAGTTTATTTATTATTTTATGACATTTGACTTTAAGAAGTGGGTGGAGAGGTAGAAGTTGACAGGTAGGTTATTTATATGGTGGTTTATTTTTATTATTATTTGTAACATTTGGTTAAACTAGGTACTTTAGTATGTAAGCCCTTCTTGACCCTAATAAAAGATTTTAGACTCATTCATTAAAACGTACAACCTATATGATCATAAAAAACTATTTATTGTCATTCTGAAGACATACGGAAATCAGTTTTTTAGAAACAGCGTTAAAGTTAAGACGTGTGTTATTTACATAAATACTTACAAAATTCAAAATGTCTACGACTTCTAAAAAGGCTAAGGTTGAAAATGAAATTTATTCGTCTTTTTGTTTTAATCCCTTTAACAAAATGAAGCACAGATCATCAGATATGCGAAATATTTCCGACGGCTTATTAAAAAAATTCCCTACGCTGTCAAAACGATTGAAAATTTGTGGATCATGCAGGAAAGAGCTCGGAAAGTTGAACGAATTACCGAATTTGAATAGTAATGAGCCTTGCGTTGAAGTTATTCCAGATGAAGACAAAAGTAATTCCGAAAATGAAGACAGAACTGTTGATGATGATGGTTATTCTAACTTTTCAAATTCAACGAATGAGTGACGAAACCAATATCATAAGGATGCAGTAGAAGTTCTTGAACAAATAAAAGAGAAATACAAAACGTCACAGAGTGAAGCTGAAAGAATTCAACTTCTCACGCTTGCTCCAAGAACATGGAGTTCTGCAAAAACAATGACTGAGTTTGGAACGTCTCAACGAAAAGCAAGAATTGCTAAACAATTGGTTGCTGAGCATGGGATTCTCACACTCCCAAACAAAAAGAAGGGAAAAACTTTGGAGTGCGATACTAAATCTCTAATAACTCAGTTTTATCAGCGAGATGATATGAGTCGCCTGATGCCAGGGATGAAAGACTGGATGTCTGTACGAATCGATGGCAAGAAAGTTCAAATGCAGAAGAGAATGGTTCTCTGTAACCTGAATGAATTATTCGCAACATTTCAATCTGAATACGAGGATGTCAAAATTGGATTCACAAAATTTACACAACTGAGGCCAAAACATTGCGTTTTGGCAGGAAGCAGCGGAACTCACACAGTATGTGTTTGTATTTACCATGAAAATGTTAAATTGATGTTGAAGGAAATCAACTTAAATTACTTAAAAGATGATTCATCAGAAGATTTACACCATTACCGCGATTGCCTTAAATTGACTATGTGCCCTAATGCTACAACTTCTTGCCACTTAGGTGAATGTTCGAATTGCCCGGAACCCACATCCATCAAAGAAAATTTAATCAACTCTTTTGATCGAGAATGTATTGAGGAGTTAAAATTTGAATCTTGGCTTCAGACTGAAAGATGCACACTGAAAACCATAATTTTAAATGTGGATGATTTTGTGGAAGAACTGTGTAGAGGATTGCTAAATTTGAGAACCCATGACTTTTTAGTCAAAGAGCAGTGGTCATTCTTCAAGGACTTGAAAACACATTTGAAGTCTGGTGAATTCATTATTTCATTTGATTTCGCAGAGAACTATAAATATGTTCTTCAGGATTCCATACAAGCATTCCACTTCAATAACGACCAAGCAACTATATTCACAGTAGTTATTTACTACATGAAAGAAGAAAACCTGGAACACAAAAGTATGGCAATCATATCCGACGATTTAAAACATGACTACATGAAAGAAGAAAACCTGGAACACAAAAGTATGGCAATCATATCCGACGATTTAAAACATGACACCGTTGCAGTTTATGAGTACCAGAAGATAATACTAAATTATCTAAAATCAAAATTTACAGTAGAAAAGGTATACTACGTTTCGGACGGAGCTCGTCAACATTTTAAAAACAAAAGTAGCTTCGCAAATCTTACAGCTCATGAAAAAGATTTTGGAATGCCAGCTGAGTGGCATTTTCATCCTACTGCTCATGGTAAAGGAGCATGTGATGGTATTGGAGCAAACCTCAAAAGAAATGCAGCGAAGTATAGCCTCCAGTGCTCTCATCAAGATCGCATCTTAGATGCGACTGCTTTATTCCATTGGGCAAAGAATTATTGTAAAGAAACTAAAATAGTTTTTAGTAGCAAAGAGGATCATGAGGAAACATTGAAAACACTAAAGAGCAGATTCGATGCTGCGGTAACAATCGATGGCACTGCTCAATACCATGCTTTCATACCGCTTGTCGATGGAAGACTCAAATTAAAAAAGTTTTCTGCATCTACTCAATGCGATTTCTTTCCAAAGCCAAAAAAGAAGCCAGCAGCGAAATCAGTAGCTGAATCTAATAACGCCAAGAAAGGATTGACAAAAAAAAAGCAGCTAATAAAGGTGACAAATAAGGAGGATAAAAGTATGGATATTTGAAAATTTAAAAACTTCATAAATTAAGTGTAAAAATAGTTATTATATAAATTGATCTATTGTGATTAAGATTAAATTTGACTAAATTATTCATCTTTTTATTATTATTATATATTAAATTAATTATTATTACAAATAAATAACAAAATTAAATTATTCAACATTTCCATAGAAAAAAAGTGATTTTTATTCCTGAGGTTAACATATTATGGGTATTACAGTATCGAGGCTATGAAATTTTAGTTGGGTATGTTACATACCATCGGAAAGGCTAATGTGTCTAGTTTCTCTGCGTAAGTTTAATTTTTAAGGTTTACACACAAATATGAAAAAAATTAAAATAGTGCAAATTTAAAAACCTTTGTCTTGACTTACAAAACATTTATTTTGATAGATATCCCACTCGCATCCCACTAAGCGACCAAAAAGGTTTTAAAGGAAAAGACTTAAGCTTTCTTTTGAGAAAAAAAATTAATAAAAAAAAAGAGTCCATTTTGGAAAAAAAAAGTCAAAAAGGTTTTTGATTTTTCAAAAAATTGTATGTCTTGAGTTACAAAACATTTTTTTTATAGATATCCCACTCGCCTCCCACTAAGCGACCATATAGGTCGCTTAGGAAAAGACCTAAGCTTTCTTAAAAAAAATAAAAAAAAAAATAAAAAGGGCCCATTTTGAAAAAAAAAGTCAAAAATATTTTTGATTTAAAAAAAAAAAATCAAAAATATTTTATTAAATTTTTTTAATTTTTTTTTCGAAAGATTGCATAAATAGCTATCTAAACTATTTGGGACACATTTTGCTAAGAACAATAGGTAATAAGTTATATGGATAAAAAAAAACACCTGTTTGGCCAAAATGTCAAATTTTGACCTCCTATAACTCAGAGAGTTCTTGACCGATCTTGTTGAAAAATGGTGTCCGAATTACTATCCAATAGAACTAACATTGGTGCAAATTTCATCGCGATCGGAAGACATCGATTTCAAAAGTTGGTTCACTTGACGTGAAATGCCCCATATACTTATACTTATAAGGATGTTTAAATTTGCCATAATTGTACTATAAAAAAATTGCGCTATATGAAATGATTCTCCAAAAAGAAATATATGGTTATTATAAAAACTATAAAAGTTGTATTAATGCATTATTCACATATAAATGGGCAGGCAGACCACGTCCAGATTTAGTTAGCAATTTTTTTCCACCAAATTTAGTAAGAATTCCTATTGATTTTGAAATTTTTTATAAATTTTAAAGTTTATTTTATATGGGGAGTAGGCGAGGCACTTGTCCAATTACGCCCAATGTTTTTGTTAAATGTGTTTAGTATCCTTATTATAATTTGTACTGGGATATGGAATTTTGATCAGCTAAAAGTCAAAACCTCAGACTATGCGTGGGGGAGAATTTGGGTGCTAGGGTGGCAGTGGGTATGAGTCGTCAACCACTCCCATTTTATCACTAAATAGTTCTGACATATTTATAAAGCCGTGACCGAAATTTCAAGATGATACCTACACTGGAAGTATTTTTGGCCGCCTACTCCATACAGCACCGACCACTGTGCATCGGTAAATATAAATGTATATCCGCGGAGATTATTTGAGAATAAAATCAAAAGTTGTGGACAGATTTGGAACTTTGTTTTCAAAAAATTAACAGTGTAGCTTCATTTCCTGATTGTTTATGCCGTTTTAAAAATGTTTATAATAAAAGCGAGTACTTTGAGTGAAAATTTTACATGTGTTTTGTTATTGTAACAAAAACAAAATACATATAAAATTTCCACTCAAAGAACTCGTTTGGTAGAAAAACAGCACATTAATGCCCCAATTCTGTTAGACGATTTAGGACGAATTTCCTTCTTTTCATATTTGAGTTATTAGTTTTGAATTCTATAAAACAATAATAGTTGTTGTCTAAGGCTATGACACTTAATAACGTAAAATATTTGATTCAGTAAAATATTGTGGACGTTTTTAAATATCAAAACAGACGAAAACAATGTTGTAGTCGTCTAGAGTTTGAGTAGTTTTTCTTTTGTTGGTTTTGTTTCAAAAGTGGACATTCTTCGAGTTGAAAGCAAACAATTTGAATATACTACTGGACCTGTTTGGCACTATTCTTGATAGCTTTGACGCAGTTTCTAAGGCTTCCTCAGATAACATTCTTATATGTGGCTCAAAATATAGTCTGCTGTCTAGGATTACACCTAGGCATTTCAGTAATCTGATATCCATCCAATCTCAGTTTCGGGCATTCAAAAGATTTTCGTTTGGTCACAAGAATCGCCTCAGTCTTGTTCGCAGCTAGTGTTACATTTTTCGTTCCACATATTAAATCTTCCTAGGCAGTCTTTTGTTACTATTTCGATCAAGGGTGCGGAAGGTTGATCTACTACTAGGGCTACGTCGTCTGCATATCCAACTAGTCTTGATCCATTTGGTAGATTCAGTTTTAACAATCCGTCGTACATTAGATTCCAATGGAAAGGACCCAGTATGCAACCTTGGGGGACGCCAGCTGTCACTTCGTAGCTTTTTATTCCATCTCAGTATCATTTTTATTTTTTTTTATTAACCATTATCAACCATTTTCATCAAATATTCTGAGAAGTTTCGCTCTCGTATTGTTTGTCGAATTACCTTCCAGTTTGCAGAGTTGAATGCGTTTTTGCTGTACAGGGTGACGATGGAGCAAAATCGCAAGTGTTAAAAGCTTCCTTTGCAGTATTTACCACCTCACGGATAGCTCCTACAGAGGATTTACCTTTCACAAATCCAAACTTCATATGTGAGTAACCTCCTTTTCCGTTTATTTCCATCACAAGTCTATTTAATATCAATTTCTCCAAAAACTTTTCACAAGTGTCCAAAATATTATCTATTTAGCTATCTATCAACAGTCCCCTTAGATGAATATAATATAGGGAACAGGGAATACTTATACTCCTCTATATGAACCTAGCTCATATAAACCTCTATCTATATTGAACACGTTAAGAAAGCTTTTTGAATGCCTACTTCTTCACAGGCTGAATAAACGCATTGATGAACTTGGGGGCTTATCGCCGAACCAATATGGATTTGCCAAGGGAACATGAAGGGTTGATGCTATTCACGAAGTAGTAGAGATGGCCAAGATATGAAAAATATCAATAGCTGTTTGCATCATTATAACATTAGAGGTCAGTTGATCTCATAGAGATAGTCACAGATAATAGCCTAAATAGATGCAGTAGATAGGTGCAAGAAACAAAAGGCCAACAGTTGGCGGTTGCGAAGACTGAATCTAACTTGTAACATCAAGGAGGATTTTCACCACACCGAAAATCTTACTGCAGGGTAGAGCCGTTCATGTACAAAAAAATATCGATATTTATTGCCATTCGATTCATCATTAATTCACATCGATGTTATTCGATGCATTAATTAAAAAAAACATCGATGTTTGCGATGCATCGTATTTATTCTAACTGGAACTAAACAAAATTGATTGAATAAATAAATAAAAGTTTAATTATTTTATCAAATAGAATATGGGAATTGTTTATTTCATGAGGCATTATTTTATTAAATTCAATATTATTACATTATTAAGGCCCTAATATAAACAAAATTTGAAATTTTTTTTATTAATTAATCATTTTTTTATTTGTCAAATTTCATAAATAACATGTAACGTGGATTAATAATACTATATGAATTAAAATAATATTAACCACGTACATACCATATCATAATATTTCCTAATTTACTTTCCCTTAATAATTAACTATTAGTTTTCTTTATTTTCTTTATTAATAACATTTATTTTTAGTTACGTGGGAACCGCATCATAAAACATCTCTAGTGTGAACACTATTACTGTTTTATTGTTTGTTGGTTGTTTCATACATATACTAATAATCACTTATAATTCTCATTTAGTTAATAAACAATTCAGTATAAGTACTCTAAGTTTAGGCACTGCGACTTCGGTCGTTAGTTTTGGCATTGCGACTTCGGTCGTTAGTTTAGACACTGCGACTTCGGTCGTTAGTTTTGGCAGTGCGACTTCGGTCATTAGTTTAGGCACTGCGACTTCGGTCGTTAGTTTTGGCACTGCGACTTCGGTCGTTAGTTTTGACACTGCGACTTCGGTCGTTAGTTTTGGCACTGCGACTTCGGTCGTTAGTTTTGGTACTGCGACCAGGGGTGCCAGATAATTTTGAAGGAAAATGGGCAACTTTGTCAAAAAAAATCGGCATATAGATTTAAAAAATCGGCAAATTATCGGCAATTAAAAAAACACTTGTTATAAATGTATGAAATCAAACATTTTTATTAAAAAAAACACATATCAAAACAAATGAAATCAATTCAGCAATCAACATATTAATGTTATGTTATACAAAGATAAAATTTTATGTCTAAATTTTCATTATTTTTAATTTTTATTTATACATACATATGTACATTAGGGTGGGTGATTTTTTTCACAAAAAATCGTATAGCAGAAACGCATTCTACGGAAAATTCTAAGAAATTTTCCCCAAGAAACCACAGGTCTAAAATCAAATCATATCTTACACATTTCGTCTTTTATCCAATCATTTTTCAGTATTATTTTTTTTTTAATTTTTTTTTATTGGATAATAGACGAAATGCGCAAAATAGGATTTGATTTTAGACCTATGGTTTCTTGTGGAAACTTTCTTAGAATTTTCCATAGATTGTGTTTCTGCTATCTATTGTCTATTAACTATCAAAACTGGCAGCTTTTTCCGTGCTACATGGCTTCTATAGTTGGCCTTTTTCAAAATTCTGAGCACAGTGTCTTTGGACGCATGTTTATTAAATTGTGAATTTAAGTTTTCAGCCATTTTCGATACAGTAAATCTGGGGTTTTCCTTCACAGATTGAATTATAACCATTTTTTCGCGTTCAGTTAATTTTTTTTCTTGGACCAGAACTCAGGGTATGACCCCTACTCATGCAAAGCATTGTGTTGGAACTAGGAAAATAGGTTATGGGAGGGAGGATAGAGGGAGTAGTGTTTGTGGACATTTGATTTGAATTTTCCTATATTGAAAGTGACAGGAAATACTTCAGGAGGAAGCTTATTCCACATACGGACAGTACGGCTAAAGAACGAATTGTCCCTGTAATGTGTTGTGCGATCTACTGTCCAGTCGACAACGAATTTAAGTGCCCTTGCCGAAGAGCGTGTGTTGCGTAAAAATCTACGGGTTTCGGGAACAAGTTCCCTAATTGCAGCAGAGCACATACCATTGTAGTATCGGTAGAACAGTGAAACACAACCCACATTGCGACGATGTTCAAGTGAGTCAATAGAGCTGGATACCCTACTGTCACCGATAAGCATCTTCGCCCTCTCCTGTACGCGGTCGAGTGTTGAGAGTTGTATTCCATTTTAGGTCGGATATAAGTGGTGTAAATAGTAAGGAGATCAGATGGAGTGAAGTATTTCTTACACCGTTTTAGAAAACCAAGGCACTTGAATGCTTCTGTCGACACTCGAAAAATGTGTTTTGTCCAGCGGACATCGCATTGAATATTCATGCCTAGAACATCAAGAGCTTCTGATTTCTTAATATTTACACCACCTATAAAAACAGATGGAGCAACATGATCTGTTGTGCGTTTGTGGGTTAACATACAACATTGAGTCTTGCGCGCATTAATATCGACTCTATTCGCACAACCCCATTCAGAGATTGTCACAAGATCTTGGTTGATCGTATCATTCATATTTTGCCTCATTGTCCCAATCTCCGACAGGCTTGGTTTTTTCCCCTTGTTTCCGTAAATGTATAATAATTTTACGTTCAGCTACGATAATTAATTTTCTGTTTGCCATTTCTTGAAATTATTCCAATTTGAAACAAAAAAATTTCAAAAATCACTTTTATGATGAGTTTGAAACAAAAACTGCAGTATTGTAGTATCACACAATAACAAAAACAGTTACAAATTGCATTTAATTTTTATGTACGCATACTTTTGCATACACGAAAAGTTATCATACCATTGTTTTTATGCTGTCAATTATTACCAAACTTTGCAAATGCAAAAAAGAAAATACCTATCATAATTTTCAAATGTTTATCTATACATAAAAACCAATTTCAAATGATTACCGCTGTTACTTACGGCTAAAATAGCCTGTTAAAATATATAAAGTAGTTTGTACGCAAACTTATGCGGCCAAGTGTATATTTTCCTTCCATAATAAATTGAGGATTAATCATATTTAAAGATTTAAAATTGTTATTTCCTTTTCACTATCTAACAAAATAACATACATATTTTGCAAATAGTTTTGTTGAAGTATTTAAAGTTGCGAAAATATTCAAAATATATAAAGTAACCAAGTTTTCAGAATTAGGTAAAAAATCGGCATTTTTGGAGCAAAAATCGCGTAATCGGCACTTTGCTATTTTTAAGGTATAAAATCGGCAAATCTGGCAGGTCTGACTGCGACTTCGGTCGTTAGTTTCGTCAGTGCGACTTCGGTCGTTAGTTTATTAAATTAAGTAATATAGAGTTAAGAAAGTTGTATTATTTAGATATTAGGTTTAAGTACTACACCGATCCTGATCAAGTACAGCACCGATCCTGTTCCAGGTTCCCGATCCAACCGAATACATTCCGTGCTCCTAAACCAGTCAGCGATATTTCGTGTTCCCGAGAAACCAGAATAAGTTATTTCGTCTGAATCCCGAATTAATCTCAACGTTTCCGTAATTCCTGTATTTACATACATATTATTTGTTATTCCCGAATATAGAATATTAAATAATAATAAAGAACATCATTATTAACCCCTATTCAGGGCAAAACAATTGTGTGTTTTTTTTTTTTAATTTAAGGTTTGTGGATCCGTAAGTCGACCCTGGACACGACTGAACTACCTCAGCCGACGACAAAACCACGTTACAAATGGCGCCCGAGCAGGGACCTGATTCTAAGTCGCAACGTGAAAAAAAAGACCGTCGCCAACGAGGAGGAATCCTTCCTGAATTATGAAAGCAGCAAAGTTGATAACCCATCTACAAACTTTAAGTAAGGATACTACGAAAGGAGCAACTTATCGAACAATGAAAGAATGCCGGTATACCAACGGCTGGCTTTACCGTCGAACACCTACGAAAGCAACTAGCGAAGAACCTTCGCTCAAATCGATTGAGAGCATCAACAGAAAATATGTTGCTAGCATTAGAGAAGGAGATTAAAACAGCAGAACGATGTGTTATCCCCGAAGAAGAAATATCGCTGACAGTACCACATGCAGTCTCTCTGAATCACATTTCGGATATTGAGATTATAAACATAATTCACAGATGGGATCTGAAGTTTTCGGGAGAAACTGACCTAATGGAATTCCTCGAACGACTCGAGGAATTAGCCGAATACCACCACATACCTCTCGATCGTCTCATACCGTCAATGTTAAGTATGTTAAGTGGCAATGCGCTCAAGTGGTTTCGGGTGAAAAAAGGGACAATCAATACCTGGCAAAACTTCAGATGCGAAATAGAGAAATTCTTTCTGCCTGCCCGATATCTTTCCCATCTGGAACAGACCTTTTACAACCGAAAGCAAAATAACAGAGAACGTGCTAAATATTACATTCTACATATGCTGACGCTCTCCAGACAGCACCCAGTTCTAAAAAATATTAACCATCTAGATAGGATTTATGATGGCCTTCGTACGGAATATCGACATTATGTACGACGTACCGATTTTACTAATTCAGATGAGCTATTCACCATGACAGAGGATTATGAAGCTTTAAAGCGAGAAGAACGGCCACAATCTTCGCATATGATAGCCAACTTGGGCTACCAACGAGCAACGAGATGTTGGAGGTGTAAAGGCGTGGGTCATAAGAGAAATACATGTATACGCCCCGCACGACTATTTTGCTCGCATTGTGGACGAGATGGTGTTCTTTCACGAGAATGTCATTGCCGTAAACGATTGCAATCAGCTATGACATACATACCGACTACCGGCGATTATCGCTATTACATCACGGTAAAGATATATGATCGTCAAATCCAAGCACTTGTTGACACAGGCTCGTCCCGAACTTATATTGGGGAAACGTTAAGACAATTTCTGATGAACATGAACGTGAGTCCAGTAAACACTGAGGGTGTGGTACAGATGGCGGATCAATCACTCGCTACGAGTCTGGAGGTATTTTCCGTCCCCATTGACTACAATAATACCATAGTAATGTTACAGGCATCCGTAATATCTACACTAGCTGAACCTATGATACTTGCAGCCAGTGAGCCTGATACATACACCCTGCCACAGATCAGCGCCATCTTAGATCAACTACGAGAGGCCAAATACATCTCCTCATTGGACCTAAAGAACGGGTATTGGCAGATACCCCTTAAAACTTGTTCCAAAGCATACACCGCATTTACAGTTCCGGGGAGAGGATTATTTCAATGGAAGGTTATGCCCTTTGGGTTACACTCCGCACCAGCTACATTTCAACGCACGTTAGATCGTATCATCTATCGTCTATCTAGATGATATCATAGTTCTTTGACGAACTTTCAAGGAACACCTACATACACTGGAAGCAGTTTTCATTCGTTTACAACACGCGCAGATAATGCTTAACTCTGAAAAGTGTGAGTTTGTTCGCACCAGTATCCGTTACCTCGGACACTTAGTTACTCCAGAAGGCATACGTACCGACCCAGATAAAATACAAGCGATGCAACAACTATCGGCCCCAACAAATCTAATGGAACTTCGACGAGTACTCGGAGTAGCTTCGTGGTATCGCCAATTCGTACCCAACTTCTCTAATTTAGTGGCACCGCTTAATCGACTACTAAAGAAATCCATTAAATGGACCTGGGGAATTGAGCAAGAACAGGCTTTCTCTAAATTAAAGAAAGTTCTTATACAGTCTCCCGTTCTCAGTTGCCCAAACTTTGAATACCGTTCTTTCTCCAAACTGACGCCAGCCAAGAAGGATTAGGTGTCGCTTTATTCCAACGCCACTCAAGTAGGGAGAACGTAATCGCTTACGCCAGCAGAACATTAACCGATCTTGAGAAGAAGTATTCCACTACGGAACAGGAGTGCCTAGCCATCCTTTATGGAATTAGAAAGATGAGGTCATATTTAGAAGGGTACCACTTCACAGTGATCACAGACCATCACTCGCTTAAATGGTTGCATACCCTACAAAACCCTTCAGGTCGTCTAGCCCGGTGGGCATTAGAGTTACAGCAATATGATTTCAATATCGAATACCGAAAGGGCAGCTCAAATGTGGTAGCCGAGCCTTTCCTTTGGAAAGGTTAATTATACCTTCATGGTAGTGCAGGTCTTCGGACCAAAACTCGCCCAATAATCAACTAAGTTAGTTCGCTAAGCTCCTGGAGCTCCGCTCTCCGAAGAAAGGGGGAAATGTAACGTGGATTAATAATACTATATGAATTATAATAATAATAACCACGTACATACCATATGCATAATTCCATATCATAATATTTCCTAATTTACTTTCCCTTAATAATTAACTATTAATTTTCCTTATTTTCTTTATTAATAACATTTATTTTTAGTTACGTGGGAACCGCATCATAAAACACCTCTAGTGTGAACACTATTACTGTTTTATTGTTTGTTGGTTGTTTCATACATATACTAATAATCACTTATAATTCTCATTTAGTTAATAAACAATTCAGTATAAGTACTCTAAGTTTGATTGCAGTAGGGGCGGTTCACACAAGACGAGAATCTGCACCTCAAACAATATGGCAAATACTCGATACACGATACCAGTGTGTGTAGTGTATTTGCCATATTGTATACTTTTACAGCAATATTCAGCAATTCTCCAAAAATTGGTAATTGCGTATCTAAGTACCAAAGACTATAAAAATAAAAAAATAAATCTGCAAAAAGTGTTAAAATTAATGAATTTTAAGTATATTAGGACTAGAACATTCAACTAAAATTACTTTATATAAATATCAGTGTTGCCACTTCATGTGTAATTACACATATTGTGTGTAATTTTAACTTGGATGTGTAGCCCATGTGTAATTGAGTGAATGTGTAATTCATGTGTAATTTTAAATTCCAATTATATCCAAAATATATTGTCAATGTGTGTCTTTTATCTATATTTTGGATTTTAATTGAATGAATGAATTATGGATAGTATGGATTTCAAATAAATACAAATCCAGTATCTCTAAATGTATTCATATTTATTATATTGTACTCGCTTGTTACTCAGTATAATGGAATTATATGTACTCTCCCGGTGGCCGAAATTCGAAAACAATATGTTTTATTAATATTGGTGGGCAATAACATACTTAAAAGTGTACCACAAAAAAACGTGTGGCCTATTTATATATAAGATGAAGATATGAATCAAGTTTGAACTAAATTAACATTAACCCAGGAAAAATTTTGTGAATTTTTGTAATGACCACTAGTTATTTCATGCATTCTTTTGTAAGGAGTGGTGGTTACCCAGCACATTATTTTATTTACTAGAATAAGTACTTATTTTTATGCAGGCTGGTAAAGAACTTTTGCATTTAGCACAGCTATCTAGTGTGTTTGACTGGAAAACGGGAGGTTAGTGGTTCGCCACCTGTCAAAGCCATTAATTTTTTTGTTCATATCATATTCATATATATGTTGATGTTAAAACTATTGTTAACTTACAATAAAATAACTCGTACATGGAGCAGTGAGTTAGCAGCTTGACTATCAAACACAAGCAAATAATGTGACTGTTCGATTCCCACACTAGGCAATATTTTTTGTGTTTTTTTTTTAGCTACATATTCTTGTTGTGAATTTACTACTTATTTCTCAACTGATTGTAAGTACATTTGTAAGCTTGACCCCTGAATTTTTTAAAAATCTCGAACAACGGTAAGTAGTGTTTCAGTCAAATAATAAGTAGTTATCGCTTTGCTCCAATTATACTTGCTGGCTTACTAGGTAAGCAAAGTTTTTGCTGGGAAGTTTTGCAGAAAAATACGATAAGTAATTTGGAGATTGCTGTTTGGTTTTCCATATGGACATTTCGCCGTTTGTGATAGTTTTGTTTGCGTAATATTGGTAATAGAAACTAAGGCCCTAATTTTATAAATCACGTCACCAAAGTGATATTTATGTGGAAAGCAAAAACAAAATTTCAAAAATTTTAAAAATTTGTTTTTGTTTTATATATACAATTTTCAAATTATGAAAGGCAAATCAACGATTGAATTTTGGTGCGTTTCAGAATTTGTACATAAAACAAAAACAAATTTTTAAAATTTTTGAAATTTTGTTTTTGTTTTCCACATAAATATCACTTGGTGACGTGATTTACAAAATTAGGGCCTAAATTTTAGTTTATATACATATAAGACTTTTAATTTCAACATGAACAAAATATAACAATTACAAATTGTTATTGGAAAACCAAAATCGAACTATTATATCGGTAACGGTAATTGCAGTTATTTCGGGGTAACGTTAGCCAATCTTAAGAGAAAAAAACAAGAACGTAGGAATTTGTGTGAGAAAAATTTATTTACAAATTGTTTCCTGTTATTTTTTATACCCGTAAGAACTGTTTTGAGTTTATGCTATTGTCTGTCTGGTTTCTGGCTTGTGTTTTAAATAATAAACATTAAAATTGACTTACTATTTTGGAAACTTAATTTCAAATTTATAACTACAATTTTTAAAAATATAAACGTTACAAGATTTTATGGTAAAGTATTTACTGGGAAGGAAAATGATCAGAGCTATAATTTTTAAACAAATAGTAAAAAATATTTATCTTTGAAACGGAAAACAAAACTGATTTCAAAGCACTTAATATAAATTAGGAATAAATTAAAATTCGAAAGCAAACAGTGTGCTATTTTTAAATATTGTTAAATTTTTAATAGAAATGTAACAATTTCCAAAGGACATTGATTAATAATTGTTAAAGGCGTATTTGGGATTGACATATTTGACTGATTAAAATCACCACAAGTGAAAATTGTCCATTGACAATAAAGTGATCTATTTGGTCCAAACATCCCAGAGTCGACTGTGACAAACCTTTTATATTCATGACAATTTTAGACAATTTCTCCTATTGAAATCACGAAAATTTATTTACACGTGTAATTTTTTCTCGTATGTGTAATTTAGGCATGAGGCATGTGTAGTTTATAATTGTCTTGGTGGCAACACTGATAAATATTGACTTACTTCAATAGATTATTCATAAAATATATATGAAAAATTTTTATTCAAAAAAGCTGAACTTTAAAGGCGAATAACTTTAAAACACGAGCTAACTTTTCAAAACCCTTTGGGGGTTTTGGTATACTAATTATCTACTTTCATTTCCCGTTGGTGACATTCGGGAAAGATTTTCTTGTTGCACAGTGTTATAGGCCGATCATCATAAAATTAGGTATAGCGATTTTGGTATATATGGGGATTATTTATGACGAATTTCAACTTAATAGCGATATTTATGATAATTTAAGTGATTTTAGGAAGTGTACTTTATATGGCGGCTATGTTCAAATATGGACCGATCCACAAAAAATTTAGTGTTGTTATTTCTTTTAATAAGTTTTGTATTTTTGCTGAATTTTGTATGGATTCTGCAATTCTGAAGGCCATATTTCGGGAAGAAATTTGTATGGGGGCTAGGAGAAATCATGAACTGATTCTTATAATTTTCACTAGAGATAGTCCTCTTATTATAAAAATAACGTGTGTAAAGTTTTATGGTATTATCTGCAATATATTTACACAAATAACCAAAAATATGTGAAAATTGTAATTTTTTTTTTAGGTTGTCTCACATTTTGGTTCATAGCTCTGGTTCTACTGAACCGATTTTGCTGATTTTCAATACCAAACTGCTTAGGACAACAATAAACATATTTTTTGCAAGTCTACCAATTATTTGCAAGACGGACATGACTCAATCGACTTAGAATTTCATATGGATCAAGAAAATATATACTTTGTTGGGTCTCAGATGAATATTTCTCAATGTTACACAAGGAATGACAAACTTATATATACCATCATTCACCACTTGTGGTGGTTGAAACGTATGAATGTGTTCAATTACTTCCAATGTTACTTGCATGTGTAAACGCCAGGTTAACAGTTAATGTTGGCACCACTGCACAGTGGTCGAAATACGCACTCTGGCGTCATTTAATTTAAAACAGCGTTGAAACATAATTAATTATTTTTGTTTCACTTGGAAAAGTATAAAAAAGTAAATTTTAAACACATTTTTTTTATTTTAATAATTTAGATAAAAAAATTTGCACAATTGATACATAGTTTTAAGGCAAAAATGCATGTTTCTAATCAGAATTATAAGAACAAACAGCGTCTTCTTGTATTTTTTGTTCTAAAAGTAACTTTTGGACGTCATTATCTACTATTATTTGGTTTTGGGAATATAAAAAAGGGCGTTTAGAGATTGAAGAAGTAAGAGGATCAGAAGAGAAGTGAATGCATCAAATCTTCCATTGTGTTTTTTCTTGAATTTGTTCGTATATGTTGTTCTCTAAAATTCCTTAGATCCTTATTTCTCGATTCCTGCGCTTCTTCAGACATCATCCCTATTGGTAGAGATACGTGTTTTATAATATTGGCACCATGAATTAAAATTTTGTGCAGTGAAGACGGCATATAAAACCATGGATATAGCGCATCTACTGTTTGCATACAATACATTTGAAATACATGTGTGTATATGTGTATTAACTTTATACCCACACGACATAGTTCGTGAAATTACACTAAATCTGCTTATTAATTCTACATTGACTCCAGTCAAAATAGCAGTTAAATTGGCTCTTGAAAAAATCTTCTTGCAGTGTTATCGTTATTAGTATTTCCTGACCCAGGCCTAGGAATATCAACTAATAGACATTCTATTTCTCAATTTTTCTTCTATGTCTAGTTTAGTTTGTTGAACTATGTCTTTGTCACAACCACGAATTTGCCATTTTTATAGGCAATCGGTAAGCAATGTGTAGAATGCATTCAAACATATTTGTATTACATTATCGATTTTTAACAGCATTTAAGTCGTTCATCATTGTAGGTGTGGCTACGCAAATGCCACATGTTTGCGACGAGGATTCTGCTATAACACTAAACACTTTTCCATCTATCATGGTCATGTATAATTTGTGATACATTTGAAAAAACTCAAATTGTGTTGGCTTTATTTCCAAAATTAGCTTTTTAACTGCTTCAACTTCCCTACTAACTAATTCAGAGGTTTCTTTTTCGAAAATCAGGAAGGTCGTAAATTCTCCCAAAGAATAACATCCCCCATTTTTATGGCACAATGCACATACCCAGCAAAAACTTCGCTTACAAATGCTACAATGTCTTTTTAATAATGTATTTTTTAATAACTTACTTTTTAAATAGTAAAGTCTAAAAAAACAAAATAAACAAACAAAACAAAAAAACTGTTACTTTTTTTCAATTTGCCAATTTTTTTTATTGCATGTTTATTTTTAGAAAAACAGAAGAGAATATTGCATTACTGTGTGAAAACCATTATTTGATGCACAATGAAATAACTAAGCAGTGGTGTAGTGAGCACAACGGCAGACTACCAAACGGAAGGTTGCAGGTTCGAATCGGGTCTGCGACTTATTTTTTTTTATTTTTATTTTTTTGTGTAAATAAAAATTCTATAAATAACTCTACTAACAAAACAACTTATTTCTGGCCAAAATATAAAGGATTACTTTTGGGACATCGCGAACAAAAATAATGACTTCTTACAGTAGAAAAATAAGCAGTTGAATCGTCAAATTCCCCTTATTTTTCGGGTTATTTGTAAGAAAAGTTTTTGCTGGGATAGCAAATATGTTTTCATCTATTCGAACCGATTAGATGAAAAATAAATTTTCTCTCGTTGCGAACAGACGTGTTTTTCATAGTTATGCATAAATAATATCTTGTGCATTTAAAACTTTAAAAATTAATAATAGCAAAAGCTTTAAACAAAAAGAAAAACTCTAAAAGTCAACACTTTTTGTTAATACACAGAAAAAAATAAAAAAGTGTTTCAATTAAAAAATTTGTAGTATCAATTAAAAAATTGTTTGTTTTTTCACCAGTAAACAAATTAATCCCAGCAATTAAGCATTTAATAAAAAATTAATTGAAATAAATTTTAATTAAATATTAATAATATCAATTAAATGTTTAATTATATTATTAATATTAAATTTCAATTAAATATTAATAGTATTGATTAAAAGTTTAATATTTCAATTTTGAAATTTTCAATTAAATATTTAATTATGCTAATTAAGTATTTAATTGGAAAATAAAAAATATAAATTAAATTTTTAATTGTATCAGTTAAAAATTTAATTAAATTTAAATATGAAAGCAATTAAAAATTTTATTGAATCAAATAAATTTTTAATAGTAATCAATAAAATTTCAATTAAATTATTATTTGAAAGAATTAAAATATTAATTAAATGTATTTTCAAAAGTCAATTAAACTTTTGATGTATTGATTAAAATTTTAATTGAATTAATAAACAATTTGTTTTTATTATAAAATCAATATTTTATTATTTCAATTTATTAAAAAATTAATTGTTATACAATTTTAAAATTATTATAATCTAAGAATACAATTTACAAAAAATAAAAGTAGTGATAAAAATATGTGTAATTATTAATTTTATGAAAAAATGATTTTAAAACTTTTGCTTTAGGAACTTTTTGGATATGTATTTATTTATTTATGTATTTTATGTATTTATGTATTTATTTATGTATTTATTTATTTATGTATTTATTTATTTATGTATTTATTTATTTATTTATGTATTTATTTATTTATAATTAAATATATAATTTTTATATTTATAATATTTCATGTTTCAGTTACTAAAGTATACATACATACGTGTATATATATATGTATATATATATAAATATAACAATTTTAATAAATTTACAATATTAATAAATTTATTTTAGTAACTTTTAGGAATTCTGTATATATAATTCATATACATATTTGGGGTATTCACACGGTCTGCTATTAGTCATATTGTCATAATGTCCTAATTTATTATAATAGTTGTTGTTGTGTTTTAAACAAAAAAATTATTATATTCTTACAAAACAATAAACATAGTTCAAATAGTCTTATTAGTTTAGAACTTTTTTGTTTGAAACACAAGAAAAATTTGTTTAAACTATCAATATATTACGACATTATGACAATATGGCCAAATAGTAGACCGTGTGAATACACCAATTAATAGTTTTAAAGAAAATTTTATATTTTTAAAATTTCATGTTTTAAGGCAGAAACTCTTGTAAATTTTTTTGATGTTGGCAAATCATACAATACTGACTGCACAAAACTATAAAAAACTTCTGATTCTTGTGGGAATTCCACATTAAATACAAAAAATAACTTAAACAAATTATCAAAAGCATTTAAAAAGGTTAAAAATGGGAATTTTAGTTTATCAAAATAAACATAAATGGTTTTTATATTATATATATCACCAATGATTAGTAGTCTAGGCTGAATTCTACGTCCTTGCAACTGGAGAAGTTTTAATTTGGTTTCCAACTCCTCATTGGATGTTGCAAGAACTGCAAAGCTTTCCTGTGAATCAGCTACAGAAAATCTCTTTCTAATTTTTTCTCCACTTGGAGTGGTGGTAAAAGCTTGTTGAGGAGGGAAAAGTTTGTGCGCGTGCCAAAGTATGGTAAACATTTTGGATTCTGAAATACAGATATATATTTATTATTTACTTAAGAAGTTACAAAAAATATAATATTATTGTAAAATAAAAAACAAAAATTAGTGTTTTTTTACCTTCATTGTTCGTTTCGGCTTTTTGTAGATCTTTGAGGAGTACAGAGCACCCAGATTTGTTTTTTAATGTATTTAAGATACTATCTTCAAGCAGGGACCATCTGTCTTTCAAACATTTTGCCGTTGGATACTTCAATGTGAAATCTATATTAATCTGTAAATGTTTGAATAATTAATTTTAAATAAAAAATTATGTTTTTTTATTTTACTTACAAATTGAGAAGCTGACGGTTTTGTATACTCTGGCCACAAATGAAGTATTTCTGACGTCGTTTTAGAATCTGCGATTTGCTTAAAACGAAGTGGAGCACACTTTCTCCAATAGAGGTCATACTCATCTGCACTTATTTTATCGCTTCTAAGAGTTTGAACCAAAAGTGCATAATTTTCTGACGTTTCTAAAAAAATACAAAAGATAGATGGTTATATGTTATATAGTTAATGATTTATTTATGACAAAATGTTCAACTTACCACATTGCAAGTTTTCATCTGGAGAAGATTCTGGCTGCTTAAATAGTTCTTTTGACATTCGTTTTAAATTTGCCAACTTGTTATATATTTTCCCCCTTTTACCGTTAGTATAGAATGCCTAGGGAAAAATAAGAAATACATATAAATAAATTGTAACTCATTATTAAATTACTAAATATTACCAGCTCTTCAGATGGAAATATGCTGCAAATTTGTTTTTCCAACTCGGCACATTCAGAAAGAGAAAAATCGTAGCCATTTATGTCTAAATACTTCGTGATTGTGCTTATTAGTAAAGTCCGGTGTTCTTCTTGAAGGATCTGATTTTTTTCATAATATTTGAGAATTTCTAGACCACTTTTGGTGCTGGAAAGGATATCAGAAACGGAAAGTAAACTGCGCTTAATATTTGTTTTCGAAGAGTTGACGACATTTTTAAGTTCCATGTTATTTCCGCGTTCATATCCAAATGTTTTTTTCCAATTTTGCAACTCGAATTCAAAATGAGCTTGATCACCAGTGCGTAAAGTGGAAAATATTTTGTTTATATGGTGAGGTTGTAGAATTTTTAACGTACTAACTGTAATGTTTTCTTCTACAAAAAAATAAAAAGAAAATACTTTAATAAATACTTTTAAGCCAAATTTAATATTCGTTGAAATAACAATATTTACCTTTAAATTTATCAGCTAAATGTTGCAGGTTCCAATTGGTTAATATTTCATTTATATCCTTCATAGAATTGTCCATTTTTGTAATTTTTTTAGTTTTAAATATTTTGATATTATTTTTTTGATTTTGATATTCTGATATTGTTTTTAGTAAATATTTTGATAAAATTCTTTTAGTTTTAAAAATTCTTTGCCACGAGTTGTTTTAATTTGATTTATTGGTGGTCCAACAATGTCATTTATGTTTATAAAAGTATATTCTTTTGAAATATCCAAATATTCAAAGGCTGAGAAATGAGTATTGAATTCAGTCACAATTTTATTGCAACATAAAATTATTTGACCACATGTGGTTGTAACTATCAAGTTAATTTTAAATAATTTGAAATCTTCGGTAAATTTAGCAATAATTTTTTTTGAATTGTATTTATAGCCCCATATATGTGCTTCTAAATATATCGAAAAATTATCTGTGGACATTTGTAGCTTGTTACTTATTTTATTTTTAATCTTTAAATCTACAAATGGTGTATTAAAGGAAATATTTTCTTCCTTTTCTTGTTCAAGCAAAGAATTTGCAAAAGCTATTTGCTGCTTAAATGAAAAACTCTTTGCAATATTTTTGCGAGAAGTAATAACGTGGGCGTAAATTTTAAATTCTTTATGTTTCCCTTCATATTTGAAGCACCAATAATTTCTAAGAGGTCCTGATTGATTGATAACAGTTGTATAGTGAAGAAGAAAATGAAATTTTGGTGTCAAGTTACGTTTAAATAATATTTGATATGTTTTGTTTAAATACTCAATTTTTGTCCTGATTTGTTCTACTAGGTTGTCTGTAACTTGATAGCACAAAATGTCATCAATTAATTCAAAAAATCTCAAGAGAAATTGCCAAACCTGATCACCATTAGGTATATATTCACCAATTAATATGGTAAAATATTGACAAAATGCCATCATCTGTTTTGCTGACATTTTTAATTTGTGATTTTCCAATTCTAGAAAATTAATTGATAGTTTCTCAGTGCCCTTGTCATGCTGATCATATTTAAATGTTTTGAGGCGTTCATTTAAAGTTTCTAAAGTTAAAAATTGCATTGTTTTTATAAAATACAGTAAGGAAACCGATATAATATGGTGACAAATGCCTTCATATAAATCGTGCATTATATCCACAGAATAGTTTTCCGTACAGTGAAATGAGGGAATATTGTTGAAAATACAACAAACATTTATACCTGTTTCGGACATTAAACCACGATCGATCGACTCTCTGTAGTTAATTCTGTTTCTTAAAATACTTTTATTTTCAGAAAAATCTTTTTGAGCCTCAGACTTTTTTGTTAAACAGAATCTACAATAGTATTGTGCAGAAAATGATTTTGAAAACCCAAGGGTAACATTCAGTCCAAGATTATCACCAAGGAGCAGTCCCATAATGAATTTTACATTTTTAGTACCATTTCTGGTTTGAATGTTAATCCCTGTAATTTCTAATTTTTTTAACGCATTCACTAAATTCTCAAGAGCTGTATTTCCATAATTTTTAAAGTCTGATGATTTGATGGAGCAGGCTAAATAAACTTTGTTTAATTTCGAAGATTTTTCTGGAAGTGATGGAAAATTATAATAAAAATTGCACATAGAATGCCTATTGGATTTTGATCCAAGCGGATTGTTAATACCGAAATCATCAACATAAAGAAAGTATGGAACTAAAACTTCATTTGGGTATAACAATTTTTTTTGACGCCATAGCTTTCCCTGAATGAAATTAACAAATTTCTCACTTTCTTCAATATTTTTCATGTGTTCTAAAACATCATCGAGATAGTTATTTTTCTCAAAAATACTTTTAATTTGAAATTCAAGCGGCATTATTACACCATTGCTTTTAGGATTGTTGTTAATATTAAAGCATTCAACAGTACCTATAAGGCCCTTGTCTTTCAATGTTTTTTCAAACTTAAAATCAGATTTAACATTTTCAAATAAATTTTTAACATCACTTAAAACACTTGAAAGTTGGTTTACAATGCAATTATTAGGATTTTGGCTCTCTTCAATAAAATTAACTACAGGATTCAATACTAAATCTTCTACAAATTTTTTTATGCAATTTACATCGGAACGCGAAAAATTGGTAAACGAATGCAATTTCGTAATAAATTTAGAAGCGGAATCATATATTTCTGTGAGGTTCTTTTGATAATTATATTTTTTAGGAGCACTGACGTAATTTTGATCCACAGTACATTCAAAATTTAATTTAGGAAAAGAATTGTCCGCAATATTGCTTTCAGTTTCATTTACTAAAGTCGTTTTATTACCTACACTAATGGATTTAAAATGTTTCGATAAATGTCTTTTTAATGAAAATTTGGTATGAAATTTTTGAAAACATCCAATATATGTGCATTCATATAGAATGTTAGATGAAATAACATGTTGTTTTAAATGCACAAAGTAAGACGCGGAGGTACCGTACGTATCTTCACATAAAAAACACTTAATTTCCATCTTAACACAACGCAAATTAAAATAGTGGCAAATTTATTTAAAAAACTATTTTTTTTAACACAAAGTATTTATTAAACACAAGTAAACTATTCAATAAACAAAAGTTTTATTATATTTTTTAATTTATTAATATGTTTCTTTAATCTTTTTTTTTTGACGCGAACCGTTATTTTTTACTTAGAAATTCTTTTCTGCATCAATAAACCATACTTTTACACTTTAATACAAAAACAATTTACCGTACCGACAACAACAACAAAAGTAAACGCCTCACACACGTATATATATGAACGAAAACACAAAACACAAAGCACTGACCACGACCTCACACAAGAAATTCTTTTATAATACTAAAAGAACTTGTCATGCTTTGATATGCACCAAGTGTTTTTTTGCATTCTTTCATACATTGAAAACCGGTTTATTTCTTTACATTTTTGATTTTGAGTATACACACTTGAAAAAAGTATTGCATACTAATAAAAAAATAGTTGAAACAAGCGTTTTTGAAGTAAAATGTCGCCAATTTATATATTTTATTTAAACAAATCTACTGTTTTTTTGCTTTTGTGGGTAGTAGCAACATTGTTTATAGTAAATATCCATAAACAATTAAAAATTTAATTAAAACGATTAAATTATTTAATCAAACCCGATTTTTTTTTCAATTAACGCGTTAATTAAAAAAAAAATGGCAATAATTTTTTCTGTGTAAATAACAACAAATTAAAAATAAATAAACAAACCTCAAACTGAGTGTAATGTAAACAATAAATCAGAACAATAACAAGAATAATGCCACAATTAAATAAAATAAAGCATATAAAACAACAACTATACTGTGCGAATATTTAGTGATGTAAATTTAAAGAAACAAAACAAGTTGAAACTAAACAAAACAACAATAACTCTTTGTAAAACCAGAATTTGAAAAACGAGAATTCTGTTGTAGCCAGCAGTATCCGAATTAGAGGTGTACCATATTATGGAAATGAAAATCTCTTTAAAATCTTTGAAAATATTTGTAAATTTTTAAAAGTTCCGACGCCTCAGGTTGATAATATGTAGCGACTTAATAAAATATACAAAGACAATAAACCTTATGTTCCTAACGATGAAGTCATTGTCATTGACACAATTAAATCAAACCTTGTAGTTCAATTTGGAGATGGTGTGGAAATTGAGTACTTGTTTGTAAATATATTAACCGAAGGGAGGAAGTTATTGGTTGGTTGTGTATACCGTTATAACAAACGTGTAGATTACTCTACTTTCATGGAAATGATTGAGAAATTAACAACTTCTTGTTCTGACTTAGTAATTGCTGGTGATTTCAACTCAGATTTATTTGAATCTACTGATCTGTCTGATTCAATGTTACAAATTGGTCTTTCATCTGTTAATTATAACTTACCCACTCATTTTACGAACACTGCTAGTACTCTACTTGATCTGTTCTTTGTTAATGATGTGTCCAAAGTGCTGTTATATGATCAACTGTCATCATCATCATGTTTTTCTAGACATGATTTAATTTTTATAACTTATGACCAGTGTTGCCAGGAGCTGGCAAAAAAAGAAGCTATATTGACCTCAAAAAAAGGCCAGAAAAAGCTAAACCGCTTTTAAAAAAACCCAAAAAAAAAGCTAAATTATTATAAATTAAAAATTTAGATTTACATTTATTTTTAAATAAAAAATTATAAAATATGTTAAAAAAATTCATCGGCATTACTTAAAGGAAGTACTAAAAAGTTAAATACTGATTAACCATATCAGAAAATGGACATTGTTAGTTCTATATTTGTCCCTTTATATTTTAAAATATTCTGCCCAAATCTTCGTAATTTCATTAGCAGTTTAATTTTTCACTATAAATATGACATAATATATTTTTTTGGTTTTACTATTTCAAGTGTATTATCAACGTATAAAAAATCGATTTTGAGAGGAGTTTTGATATGGTAATCTTTGTTGCAATTAATTGAAATTAATTTAATTTGCCGTATTATTTTCAATTGGATACGATAATGAATCAAATACCTTGAAAGAGAATTTGCTAGATATTTTAGCTTTCAGATATAAAATACTCTATTTCATTTCGAAGCACTTGATATTGGTAATTGTTATTTGTTCTTTTAATACTGCACAATTCTTGAGTAAGTTGAAAAGATAAATGAAAAACAGTAATAAATTAAAATGAAAATGAAAATGGCCTACAAATATAAATTCAGCCTTTTTATTTACTATTTAGTCTCGAAATTTTTCCGCCTTTTTTAATTTCAAAAAAGGCTATTTTGAAATTAAAAAAAGGCTAGAAAAAACCAAAAACCAAAATTTCGAGGCTAAAGTGTAAATAAAAAGGCTAAATCTAGCCTCAAAAAGGCTAAACTGGCAACACTGCTTATGACTTCCATTTGAAACATAATGTCGAAACTTTTTCATATCGTGATCTTAAAAATATCAATTTTAAATTTTTGGCTGAAATTTTTTATAATATTGATTGGGATTCTATTTTTTATATGCTTTCTGTTAATGACCAGCTGTGCTTTTTTGAAACTAATCTCCTTCATATATATGACCTTGTTGTCCCCATAAAAACTAGAATAACAAGGAAAACTACTAGACCTTGGTTTACTATGTCTATTAAACTTTTAATTGAAAAAAAAGATAGAGCTTACTCGTTGGAAACGATTTAAAACACCTGAGTTCAAAGAAGAATTTTGTAGAGATAGAATGGAAGTAAATCGTCAAATTAGAAAGGCTAAATCTGAATATTATGCCAAACGTTTTGGTAACGCAATTGATGGTAAAAGTAAATGGAAAACCATTCGTGAAATTGGTATTGGGAAGATCAAAAATAATAACATTATTAGTAAATATAGTGCAGATGAACTTAATGATGTTTTTACAAAATTACCAATTCCTACTCTTGGACAGCACAACTATAATTTTGATAACAACTTGAACCGTAGTGACATTTTTGAATTTCGCTGTGTAAATGAAACTGAAGTTTCACTAAATATCAGTTCTATTAAGTCTAATGCTATTGGCCATGATAACATCAGCCCAAAATTTCTTAAAATTTTACTTCCTCAGCTCCTGCCTTATATCACCCATATTTTTAACACCATTCTCACGACTAGTGTCTTTCCAACTAACTGGAAACATACAAAAATAATACCAGTTCCTAAGTCTAACTATGAGTTCAGGCCGATAGCTATTCTACCATTTCTATCCAAAGTTCTTGAGAAAATATTACATAAACAGATAAGTGACCATTTAGCTCAATATAATCTGCTAACCAACAGGCAATCCGGATATCGTCAGAAACACGGTTGCATCACAGCCTTACTAGATGTTACTGAAGATATACGTTGTTCTATTGATGGTGGGAATTTAACACTTTTGGTTCCGCTAGATCACTCGAAAGCTTTTGATTCTGTTGATCACTCCCTACTTTGTTCAAAACTGTATCATCAATTCGCGTTCAGTGACACATCAGTTTCATTAATTAAATCGTACCTTGATAATCGTTCTCAATCTGTGTTCTTAAATGACACTTACTCTGGAGCTCTGTACGTTACCCGAGGAGTACCACAAGGTTCAATTCTGGGTCCACTTTTATTTTCTTTGTATGTTAATGACTTACCTAATAATGTATCCCACAGTAAAATTCATTTATATGCTTATGACGTACAGCTATACATTAACACATCGCTGAAGACTATAAATGAAAATGTATGTAAGCTTAATTCGAATCTTGACAATATTTATTGCTGGGCATCAAAAAATGGTCTATGCCTGAACCCCCCAAAAATCAAAATGTTTAATAATCCGTAAGAAATCCTTAAAACAAAATATTAACGTTGACATTCGTATTAATAATGAACTAATTGAAATCGTAACTTCAGCAAAGAATTTAGGCATTAATAGCACGCTCAGCTGGGATAATCATGTTAATATTGTAGTAGGTAAAATGTACTCAATGCTTCGTAAACTGTGGGCAACACAATTTTGCACTCCAGTTAACATTAGAATGCTAATTGCCAAAACCTATTTAATGCCAGTACTTCTTTATGGATGCGATGTTTATGCTAACTGTGATTCCGCTAGTAAGCGGAAGGTAAATACTATTTTTAACAACATTGCCAGATATGTATATGGTCTTCATACTCTTGACGTAATTGCAACCTTAAGTAAAAAGCTTTACAATTTGACTTTCAATAATCTGGTCAACATCAGGACACTTACGCTACTACACAAAATCGTTTACACTAAAGTGCCGTCATATTTATATAATCGGATAATTTTTGCAAGGTCTAATAGAGGGAATAAGGTTATACCTATTGCACACAGAAGTAAGATAACGGAATGGCAATTTTACTATAACGCAATCGATCTATGGAACAGACTTCCGAATAAAGCACAAACAAACAGCAACGTAAACACTTTAAAATCCGAAATAACGAAACATTTAAATAATGATATAACGTAACTTCATTCTTTTAACTAGATATTATATTGTATTTATGATAAGTATTTTTGTTAATTAGTAATTAACTTGCACTTTTGTTAAATTTCGATATTTTTTTTTATACCCTTCAGCTTCGTGAGAAGGGTATATATAAGTTTGTCATTCCGTTTGTAATTTCTACATTTTTCATTTCCGACCCTATAAAGTATATATATTCTGGATCCTTATAGATAGCGGAGTCGATTAAGCCATGTCCGTCTGTCTGTCTGTCTGTCTGTCTGTCTGTCTGTCTGTCTGTCTGTCTGTCTGTCTGTCTGTCTGTCTGTCCGTCTGTCTGTCTGTCTGTCTGTCTGTTGAAATCAATTTTCTGAAGGCCCCAGATATCTCCGGGATCCAAATCTTCAACAATTCTGTCAGACATACTTTCGAGAATTTTGCTATTTAAAATCAGCAAAATCCGTCCATAAATAACGGAGATATGAGCAAAAATCCGAGACAACCTCTGAAAATTTCATCAAAAAACACAATGTATTGCATGCTTTGACAAAAAAGCAACAAAACGTATGTTTTTGGATGTGCATGCTTTGCGTATTTTGTTTTTTTTGTGTTTTGTTTCTTTTGGCGTTGTTGTTGTTTTTTATACAACTAAACGTTTGTTTGGTTGTGTGTTGGTTTTTTTGACAAAACAGCAACAAATCGTATGTTTGGATGTGCATGCTTTGCGTATTTTGTTTTTCTTTTGTGTTTTGTTTCTTTTGGCGTTGTTGTTTTTTATACAATTAAACGTATGTTTGGATGTGTGTTGGTTTCATTGGCTTGCGTATTTTGTTTTTGTTTTTTCTTTTGGTGTTTTGTTTCGTTTGGCGTTGTTGTTTTTTATGTTCTTGATAAATTTAGGATGCTGTACGCTGAAAGTGGGCAATGTACATACATATATACTAATTATAAAAAATAATAATGCATCCACAACAAAGGTGAAGGGTATATAAGATTCGGCATAGCCGAATATAGCACTCTTACTTGTTTTATTTTTAAATTGACTTTTAACTATTTTCATTTTTGATCTTTAAAATGTTTACATTTTTCACAATTAATAAATTATTATGTTAAACTAAATTGCATTACTATAACTTCCCCTAGTTCCACACTATAATTAAAAGATGTATGTCTTGTTGTATGGAAATACAGATAAATAAATAAATAAAAAATAAATAAATTCAGGGTCAGAAAATCGTTGCCGATAAGTGGAATGTCCACTACTGCCATCACATCCCCATTTATATATAGCTGTAATTGGATCTTCATTGATATTCACAAAACACTCCTTTTGCAATTCAACTATCCTCCTTACAGTATGGTCAACCAAGCTCTGCAAAGGCATTTTAACATTTTTTTTTGCTAACAACAATGTATCGTATGATGGATATATGTTTGCATTTCTTATTTTTGCCATATGTACCATTGCTACCACTTCAGATGCACTTCTTTTCCCCGATTCGTGTAAACTAACTCTTGTCTTGTCTCTTGTGTTTGTTGATGCCAGAGGTTAAGGAGAAGAATATTTTGCATGCTGTTTTGTTGTTGGGCAAGAGACTTGCGCAAATAAATTGCGTAGTGTGAAAGGGGTATTACATACTACACAGTATCGATGTATTGTAACCTTTCTCAAAATATGTCAACGCTTTTTTGAATATTTACAAATAAAATAAACTTCAACAATATCGTTTCTTCTCAAACAATTATAAATGAAACTACCTTGTATATTTTATATCATGTGTACAACTATTACGATAGGCGTAATAGTAGGCATACATCTCATAACTACGATGGGTTGTGAATTGAATAATTATGAATTCAAAACCATTTACTTAATTATTTTTATAATACTTACCTCTATTTTAAAGCCATCTTCACATTCCAATGTTATGAATTCATTTGACTGAATTTCTTCATAAGTTGAGAGAGGTGTTAGAGATGGTTTATCTGAAAGTTCTGTTGTATGTGGTTCCACTTTATAGTACTTTCCATTATCCACAGATGGTACCATACATGGTGCTTAAGAAGTTAATAAAAATCGTCAAAGAATCATTATTATGGATTACCACAATTAACATAAGTTTTGATATAAAAATTAAATAAAATTGTTGCGAGATTTGAATTGTGGACAAATTAAAATTTATCCGCTTGTTTTAGTGTCTATATTTGGCCAAATTGGATTATTTTAAAGTTGACTCAATCAATATTCACAATAAACTCAACGGTTGCTGCCCGTATGGCTACCAATATTTATACACAAACGCGATTCTAGTAATTTCACAAACTATCTAACGGAAAAACTCGAATGTTCTATTTCTACAATGATCACCTAGAGCTTTTAAAGTTATTTCACAGTTAATGTTGTCATACTTATAACCACTGTTGCCAGATTTGCCGATTTATTGTCATTTTGACGATTTTTGATTGTAAAAATGGCAAAGTGCGATTTGCCAATTTTAGTCCTCAAAATGACGATTTTTTGAAAAGTCTATATTTACATCAAGGTTTTCATATAATAATTTAATTAACAAATATAATAAATACAAACTCAACCATAATTGTTTTTGTAAGATAGAAGATGATATATAAAAATATAATCTGAATTTAAAGAGCGTAAATTACTTGATTTTAATAATTTAATGAATCAAAATGAAAAATGTTTGTTAGATTTTGGAAAAAAATGTTAAATTTTTAATTTTTAGCCGCGCCAATATATGCGGAACGAATATTTAGCCAAGACAAATTAATAAAAAAAATTAAATCGTTTATACAAACAGTTACTTGAAGGATGTCTATAAACCTATACTAAAGACTTTTTAAAATTAATAAAGCCTGATACTTGATTTTTTCGAAATTGACTTATAGTAGGTTCGAATATCGCATACGTCTTTGACATCCCTTTCATATGATATATATATATATTTTTTTTTTTTTTTAATTTATTTATTGTATCTTCATTATTTAATGAACTAACAATAAGTGGTTCAAATCTTATATCTAATATTATTATTTAATTAGTCCAGCCAGTGCCGGACGAAAAAATTTTGTGTTCATGGTTGTTTTGGTTAAATTGGCATTCTTCCTTCTAGATTAGGTCTGTTGTGTCCCTCCTTCTTAATCGAGTGTGGCCACGGTTATCTAATATGTTGCGGGCCAGCGGGTTTGGGTGAACTTCAAGTTTTTTTAAATATTTTTGTCGTTTTTCGAGATTTCAGTTTTTACAATGGGCACGTTTAGATCTTTGTGTATATTCGCGTTTTTGATATACCAGGGGGCAGCTGTGATCATTCTTAGAAGTTTTTTTTAAAATATTTTTGTACATTTTTCGAGATTACAGTTTTTACAATGGGATCGTTAAGATCTTTCACGTTTTCGATATACCAGGGGGCAACTGTGATCATTCTTAGAAACTTGTTTTGGCGTCTTTGGATCTTTTCTACATTTGACGCTGAGGCCGTGCCCCATAACTGTATGCCATAACACCATATCGGTTTTATGATCATGTTATAAAGTAGAAGTTTACAATCTAAACTAAGCGAAATCGGACAACCTCAAAAAAAATTTATAATTTTCACATATTTTTGGTCATTTTTGTAAATATATTGCAGCTAATATCATACAATTTTGCCGTTTGTCCGCAAGGGGGGACTCCAGCTTCAATGGGTTGTGCAATACTTAAAAAGTTTCCCTCTTTAACCTTAAATGTTCGACCAGTTAAATAGCTTTCCAACAGCTTATGTGTGTTTGCGGGTAAATTTTGACTCAGTTTGTATATTAATCCAGCATGCCATACCTTATCAAACGCTTGAGAGATGTCGATGAAGAGTGCAGAACAGTATTTCTTTTCTTCAAACGCTTTTCTCACCATATTTACAAGTCTATGGGTTTGTTCGATAGTACTATGTTTTCTTCTAAATCCAAATTGATGATTCGGAATACAATTGTTTTCAGTTAACATCGGGTACAACTTGTTCATAAGTATCTTCTCAAATAGCTTTGATATATTAGACAATAGGCTGATGGGTCTGTATGATTCTACTTTTGTGTGATCTTTTCCCGGCTTGGGTATCATGGTAACCAGTGAAACCTTCCATTCTGGAGGATAATATTCAAGTCGTAATATAGCATTAAAAATAAAAAGAATTATTTTTATTGCTATCCGGGGTAGCTCCATAAGCATCTTGTTGCTGATCTTGTCCATACCAGGCGCTTTCTTGGGATTTAAATCAGCAATAGCATTTTCGATCTCTCGAATCTCAAAACGTAGGGGTACGGCTGCTCCAAAATAGGGTGCAACAGGTGGCAACTCAATTGCTTCGTTTGATGTGTTCGGTGTAAATACTTTTTTTAAATGATTAACAAACAGAATCCCTTTTTCAGTATCATTTCTTGCCCAACCACCACTTGAATTTCGCAAGGGGGACTTACATATAACGGGTCTTTTAAGATTTTTTGTTGCTCGCCATAATGAGTAATCCGATTGCGGGGTTGCGTCCAGGCTTTCTAAATATTTATTCAATGATTCCATTTTTCGAAATTCCAAGAGCTTTTTAAGTCTTTTTATACAATCTTTAAGCTTCGATTTTAGTTGGGGGGATCTGTGCAATTGCCACTCTCTTCGAAATCTTCTTTTTTCATTTAAGAGCCGTTCGACATCTGCAGAATTAATTCTATTATATCTGAATTGTCGGGGGGTTTGGGTAGCATGTTGAGCAGCCATTCTGAGATTTATATCGAAATTGATAAGAGAGTGATCGATGTTTTCTGGTGTTCTTAGCGGTATGTTTTCCGAGCAATGTGTACTGAGGTATTTTTTATATTTGAGCCAATTTATTCTTGTGCCTGCCATCGCTAAATTACCAGTCGGGGATACAATTTCTAGGGGGCTCAATAAAGTAATAATAGTGGGTGAGTGATCTGAAGATAGTTCCAGCGAGGATTCAATTTGAATCATTTCTCTAGGGATATTTTTCATCACGCTAAAATCAATAACATCCGGTATTTTTCGTGGGTCAGTAGGCCAGTAAGTAGGTTGGCCGCTCGAAAGCACATGCAAACCCATTTTAGAAATTGAGTCGAACAAAACACGACCTTTAGGGGTAATCAGTCGTGATCCCCAGAATGTGTGCTCAGCATTATAATCGCCAGCAGCCAGGAAACGGGGGCCTAGTGATTTAAAAAATCTATTATATTGACTTTCTGTAATTGAGAATCTTGGGGGTGAGTATATCGATGAAATCACTAAGTTTCGATGAAAATCTTCAAGACAGATTGTAGTAGCTTGAAGATAATCTTCGCAAAAATCATACATTAAGTAGTGTTTTATTCGAGCTTTTATTAAAATTGCCGAGCCTCCGCATGCTCTACCTCTGGGATCTTTGGTGTCATATATTACATATCCATTTATTCGAAAGGAACTTCTGGACGTCAAATGAGTTTCAGAAACCAGCATTACATCAATTTGTTGGTTTCTCAAAAAATATTCGAGTTCGTTTTTGTGTTGGCGTATGCCGTTTGCATTCCAAAACCATATTCTTAGGCAGTTCATGGTCTGTTAAGCACAGCCTGCAATAACATTGATTGCATCTTAAGCATTTCTTGCATCATATTACTCATTGAGTTTGTAAAGTTATTTACCGATTGCACAAGAGTTTCTATTGTAGATTCTAGTCGGGTAAAATTGAAAATTGGCGTTTGCTCTCTTACCTCTGGGTTCATATTTTCGTTTTGGAGTTGACGGACTTGCGGCTGAGTTTGGTTGTTTCTAAGTACATTTGCATATGTTACTTTGTTGTCATATGTCTGTTGCAACGGGGGGTAGTTCAAATTGATGTTATTTAATGGCTGAGCGGGGAAAATCTTTGGTTTCTGGCTTTGTGATTTTTTAACAATTGAGTAGACAGGACAACCCCTGTAGTTTGCTGTGTGGTTACCTCCGCAATTGCTGCATTTTTTTATTTTAGGATCATCTCTAGATTTGTTACATTGGGATGTGTTATGCAACTCCCCGCAAATGACACATACTGGTGGCAATTTGCAATATGCCTTGGTGTGTCCATATTCTTGGCAATTCATACATTGAACGGGGCCAAATCGTTTGTGTGGTTCTTCTACCGTAATTTTACGATGCAATAAGTACTTCAAGTTATATATGGGATGTGTTTCATTTTTTTTCAGGTTTATGTCACCGGGTTCAAGTTCAACACGGAAGAGTGGTTGGGGTATTTTTTCGCGATTTCTAATATTTATCACATTTTTTGTCTTATAGCCTTTATCTTCTAAGCTTTGCTTTATTTCGAGTGGTTCAACATTACAGTCAATACCCTTTATTACAACTTGTAGACCCTTGCTTCCTTTCAGCTGATAAGTGTAAAAACTTTTCTTTTGAGTTTCAAAATATGTTACAACCTTTCTATAATCGTTTTCACTATTGACCTGTATTTTAGTTTCATGAATCGTGCCTTTCTTGATTGGGATTACGTAAAAAGAGTTCTCTCCTATTAATGAGATCAGGCTCTGAACCAGTGGATTCGAATTATTTTCTCTCAAGTAAATGGGGGGTGGTTTAGTAGAATGGATTTTATTTACTGGTTCATTAGTTTCACATTCCAGAATAGAAAAACGATTTTCATTGTTTAGTCTATGAGGTTCACTATCCTTATATAATTTGGCCAAGGGTGCCGCTTTCGAGGACTTGGGACTTCGTGCCCGTTTTAATACTGTAATATACCGGTCCATTCCAACCTGTATTTGGGATTTATTATCGTTATTTAATGGTTGACTAATCTTGGGTACAGCGCCGCTTAATGGGTTAATTTTATTTGTAGTTAGTGTGGTGGATTTCGTATCTGAAGCTGATATAGCTAGCATACTTTCAGGCATAGATAAAATATTTTTATTTTCTGATTGAATTGAATTTTCTTTTGTTTGACAATCATTAGTTGTTGTCAATGCGGGGGAACAAGAACGAGCGCGGTTAACAGGTTTGGCTGTTAAAAACAAGTTGTCATCTATTCTTCTGTTTGTTTTGTTTATATTTTTTTCGTCTACATTAACTGTAACGTATGCATTTCTGCCGTTTACACTTAACCTTCGCTCACTGTTTTCGTTGAAGAGACTCATTTAAGAGTATTTGTAATTACTTTCGTTAACACTCTTGATCTTTATTTAATAGTCAATGCACAAAAAAGGTTCAAAAAAAGAAAAAAATATAAAGAATTTTTTTTACTTATTTGTATTATAAAAAATAAAAAAGCGTCCTTTCGCGTAAATAATAAACAGGTGATATTTATATTTATTTTCCGATAGATACATTAAAATAACGAGTTGACTCGGAGTAAAAATAAACACGTCCGAACTGAACTAGAACTGAACTATGATATATGAATTGTTTATTTACATGACTTAGTATTCGAAATATATGTATGTAGGTAAGTCGTGGCTTTTTGTGGAAATATGAAAAATACAAACTGATTTATAAACTTATACATAGAGTATACAAATATTTAATATTTGTATGCAAATATTAAATAATTCTTATTATATAAACCTATTTTACAACATTAATTGTTTAAATATGTGAATTCTTTATTGGATTGTTAGTTTTTTTCTAAAAAAACTGACAAATTTCACAAAAAAGTATGTATTTTTATTTTTTCCGATTTTTTGACGATTTCAAAAATATTTTGCCGATTTTGACGATTTTTTAGTCCAGTTTTGACGATTTTATACCAAAATTATCTGGCAACAGTGCTTATAAGTTATAACCAGGGTAAGGATTTCTGTGCAAATGCATGTTTGTAGTCAGTAACTCAAAATCACGTTTGACAATTTATCTTTCCGAATCGATGAATTTGCAACAAAATGGCATCGATTTGTTGTTGCATATTTTGTTATAAATGCATATATTTAGCATATTTTTCCATGTATACAAAAAATTCCCCATACACCCCCTAATATAATGTATTTCTGCAAGACAGTTACGGGGAATTTTTTGGCCGAACGTAAGGGTCGCCTTTCTACGTTTTTCGTTATTTCTTTGCCATTTACAGTCGGATCTTAAAGTATGATATACCAATGTTTTGCTCTAAGGGCATAAACCTCAAGTAGCCCGTTCTAGTATTTATCCACCAGATCTTTGTTCCTACCACCCTAATATATTACCCTATTGTCAAAAAATTAATGCTCGCAAGAAATCATTAAACTTTTGTTAACGAAGTAATTCGATAATACCTGCAGAACAGTCTGCATTTACAGTCGGATGTATACATATGATGTAACGAAATCGTGTGTTTTTGTCAAAGATAATTCGACAAAATTTGGTACACAGAGAATACAGATTCGTAATAGCAACCGAATTTGTTGCCAATCGAATGATTCAGTTGCGCACATAGAATTTTTCGGCTCTAGTTCAGTTATCCTCTGAATTTCTGTTAAAACATCCAAAATTTCGTTACCACTTCTAAAATTTTGTAGCCACAACTGCAAAATTCGGTCACTAAGGCAGTATCATTTGATTGGCAACAAATTCGGCTTCTACTACGAATCTGTTTTCTCTGTGTACAATCTTTTCTATTGCTCCAAGGACTAAGTCTATTGAATTTGGTTAGAATCGCCCTATCTGGAAATAGTGAAATTTATATTTTTCTTTTATTAATATATATGTATTTCAAATAAAAAACTTGTTTTTATTGCATATTTTTGTCATTTTTAGTGCATATTTCCTCTCTTTATAGTGCATATTATAAGCGCACATTTTTAATTTTTTAACGCATAAAAATCTTTGCCTTGCTTATAATATACTTATAAGCAATGCTCCTTATCAGCATTGTTGATAAGTAGAACCTACTAGTGATGGAAATGTTTATAAACACGATGAATGTTGCTGGCACTTGCTACAGACCGTTAAATTCAAATCGCTAATGCACATTCGTAACAGTATGTTGATACATAGTAGGTATTTGAAAATACAAATTAACAACATGTGTGGGTTGTCTCTCAAGATATACATACATATTTATTAGGTTGACATTTTTCTTAATTTGTGGAAAATATACCTATCTCAACAATAAAAGTGGGTTGAAAGATTTTAAAAAATATACATGTGTACAGGTGTATGGACTAAAAATAAGGGCCCATAATCATAGTCAGAAATAAAGAATACTTTAAGAGAATTAAACTCGACTTTACTCAAGAGTGGACTTTAGGTCTATCATAGACAAGTTAAAGTATACTTCTGACGTTGAAGTCGATTTTAATATAAAACTAGCTGAAGCTGTTATTAACTCGTTTAACAACAGCATCAGCTGTTCTTCACTAAGTAAAAAAGTTCGGCAGAAAGTAAAAAATGTTTAAGTTACAAGATATTGGTAGAGGTTTTGCCATTATTGAACAGTTATCAATAAAATTAGTACCAACATATTTTAATTATGATATTCATCTTATATATTTCATTTTTCCACAACAATTTTTTTTCTTTAGTTGTCCCGGTTACTTTTATTGTTTACCTTTTTGGTTTTTTTTTTTAATTTTGTATGTCAGCTGTTCAGCGTTGCCACTTGTCTGTATTTTGTTGTATATTGTATGAAAACATTTTCTACATTTGGGGTGGCACCCAGTTAAAGTCGGTTCAATTTAAAACATACTTTAATTTTGACTATAGTTGCAAAATAATTAAAAGCAGGTTTTTATTTTAAAGTTGTTTCTAAAAAGAACCGACTTTAGTGTTTGACTATGATTATGGGCCAAGGTGTCGATGTTCCTAAATACATAAAATTAATGTTTAGTATTTTGTGTCAAAAGATTGAAGGTCGTTTTGAAGGATTTTATGATTTTTTCATATTTTTCGCAAAAGAAACCTATGAATATTAGTATCATGTAAATGGTCTTTGAAATGCGCTTTCAAAGCCATAGCTGAATCTCGTTTTGGTAAAAATTCAATTTTTTTTAAATTAATACGTTATAAACCTCACCGAAACGGGGTTTTCCGTTTTAAAAATTCTATATACAGGCAAATCCCGGTATAACGAATCTCACTTTAACGAAAATCCGATTTAACGCACGGTCAAATTCGTAACATTGACCACCTTATATAACGAACGTTTCAAAAATTTTATGCTCGATATAACGAATGATGAAAAAAAAACAAACAAAATCAAACGAACGACCAAATTTTTAACATTGACAACCTTATATAGCGAATATTTCGAAAATTGTACGCTCAATATAACGAACAGAAAGTTTAAAAAACAAAAGTAGTAAAGAATGTAAAAATAAGAAAATAAAAAATAAGTCGTTACAGTACCGTTTTCAATAGTTACTTTCTTTAATAATAGGTGCTGTAATTTTTTTATAGTGGTTTTAATTGCTTGTTTCACAATATCGAATGAAAGATTTCGTTCGCATTCTAAGCGAATGAAAACTGTTTCGTTCACATAAACATGAAGTTAAGGAATCCAAAATCTGTTTTCTTCCGCTTAGAATGCGAACGAAATCTTTCATTCGATATTGCGAAATAATCTATAATTAACGTGAATTAAATATGGGAAACCGTAGAAGAATTTCATTGAACGAAAAACTAAAAATTTCAATAAATGAAATATGGAATAATAAAATTTTGAAGAAAATAAAAACAAACATTTTATCGTAACTAAGTTTTTCTTGTAATTATCTTTACACAAATTAAGTGGAATCTGGATCTTCAAAATTTGTTTTTTTAAATGTTTGTCCCTGAGTTTAATTTTCTACAGGTTGAATCATTTTCAGAATCGAAATCCCTTACAATGAAGGCTTTATTAATCGTGGATAATGCACCAAGCCATCCTCCAGAAGAACAATTAGTAAAAACTACTAAAGTTATACAAATTTGATGTGTATTTATTTTTCATTTTGGTTACTTTTTTCAAAACATTTTGTTATAGACAGATTTTTCAATATTTAAATATACAATCCTAACGAGATCGTATATTTAAGACTAATGGTGGTGTACTCCAAAAAAATGTTTCGACATCGGTTTGTGTTAATCCTTGTTGCATCTGTATAATTTTACATGAGAGTTTTCATAAACAAAAATCATGATTGGCAATTGAAGCCAAAAGATTTGAGAAAGAGTAATTGTTTTAAAAGATATTTACGATTTTTGTGATTTAATGATGCAAATGAGTTCCCAATATTGGTTTTATTACAACAGCGGAACAGACATTTTGGTGCCGGAAATTTCAACTACATTTTGTACGAGTTGATGAACTCTCAGTACTATGTTAAACTTGTTTTTTTTTCAGTCAGCTCGCATTTTTGAAATATCACTGTTTTTATATTCACATTACATACCCTATTTTTTGGTGCTTTTCTTCTAAGTTTTGGGTAATATAGCATAGAATATGAAATTTTTTACCATTAAACTGGTCTACGTAAACATATGATTCTTTTGAGTATAATAATGGTGGATGTTTATTTTAGCTTAATTGAGGATAAATAAAATGTTTAGGATAAATAAAATGTTGTATTCCGAAAATTCTAAGCAAGAATTTTTATTTTTAATATTTAGCTAAGTTCAACCTTTGCTATTGGTTTAGATTTTATTAAGAATACTCTAATAAAACTACCAATGTCGTATGCATACAGACATCTGTAAAAAACTGTATTTAAGCAAAATAGTAATATTTGAATATTTATGACACTATTTGAAAGATACGTTTAAGTCAGGTATTTCATGTAGAGGTTAAACAAAATAAAGTGCATTTAAAAAAAATTAAAAGATTTACATTCAGCAAAAATAATTGTGTAAAATATTAAAAAAAAATTAATTAAAAATTATTTCTGTCGATTTTTCAGAATATTTTGCTATTGGGAGAATCCATAACAAAACGGACAGAAAACTGCTATTTTCGGATTTGTCATCTTCGATTTTAATGAAATTTACCACACATATTAGGTTCCAAAGGGTTTCTCAAATCAATGACTTTTTCATCGCAAACACATTCCATTTGAAAAATATCGCGATTTGAAAATTGAATTTTTTTTTAAAATTGTCTAAAATTTTGCCCATAACTTTTAAACTACTCAAAGACAAGCATAATTTTTGATTCCATTTTAAAGGCAAAGATATTGTCCTTAAAATGGTATGAATAAAATTGTTTATTTCCAAAATATTAAAGGTCAATTTTCAATGTCAAAAATATCAAAGATCGGGGTGTGAAAAATTAAAAAAGAACATGGTATGAGGACACCTAACTCTCTACTATATTCGTGCAAAATAAGTTCGATGGAGACTCGATTAGTTCAGGAGTTATAAAGAAAAACTTTATTTAAAGTACGTTTTTTCATATAAATTCATATACAAATTTAAGCAAATAGAAAACATAACACTTTCGAATCAATTTAGATTTATATAGTAAAACATAGGTGCTTAAATTTGTATATGAATTTATATGAAAAAACGTACGCGATATTTTTACATCGGAATGAGTTTCCATTGAAAAAGTCACTGATATGAGGAACATATTGGATATATTTGGGGTATTCACACGGTCTACTATTTGGTCATATTGTCATAATGTCCTAATATATTATGATAGTTTAAACAATTTTTTGTTGTGTTTCAAAAAAAAAAGGTTCTAAACTAATAAGACTATTTGAACTATGTTTATTGTTTTGTCATAAAATAATATTTTTTTTGTTTAAAACACAACAACAACTATTATAATATATTAGGACATTATGACAATATGACTAATATCAGACCGTGTGAATACCCCAATTATGTATGTGGTAAATTTATTTAAAATCGGAGATGGTAAATTATCAATTTATTTTCATAATATTCTAAATGTTGAACTCTTGACACAAAATTTATCTTGTAAAATATATTAAAAAAAAGTTAAATTTCATTTAATTTGCAATATATTTTTTGGTTACTTTTTTAGCATTTTGGATAAATTTTAAATCAAACTGGTTACAAATATTTTGAGGTTGTGGAAACACTGATTAGTATATAATACTTTATAATTCCATTAGGTTATACATATACTACGTTTATACGTAGCCTATTCGCAAATAAAAATTATTTGCATTTAACTATCTCACTGTTTATAAGTCGGAAAATTTTGGTTTTTATGTGATGCCGGATGGTAAACTTAAATAATTTGGTAGTAATGTTTTTGAACAAAATATGATAAATTTTTTATTTTTTTTAAATGCAAAAATGATAGAATCTAAAATTCATATTTGTTTTGCAATCCAAGTAATGCAAAAACACAATGAATTATTTTAAAAACGTTAAAACATATGGCAATGCTTAAAATCTTATTTGCAAATAGTGTCGTTAATCAGGAATTGTTTTCGTGAGTTAGCTATTCGCAAATAAAAAATTAATTCACTGTTTATGAGGCAAATTTTTCTAAATGCAATATTTTTATTTGCGAATAAGCCGTGCGTATAAACGTAGTAACAGAGCATCAAAAAAAAAGGCAACAGTATCAATGAAAATTTTGTTGGTAATCAATTGAATGTGATTGATAATGAACCCGATTTTACACTGTTTACTAATAATTAAAATGACTTTAGTTTTTCCAATGTTACTGAAACTGACTTATAAATGCTCTTTTTAGAATAAAATCAATTCAATGTGATGGTTTGTCCATTAAATTTTTGAAAATTACACTATGCAACAAATGAAGACTCTTGGAAAAACACAAGATCATGACAGTATAGGTTCGACTCCATTTTGGTGACCGATTTTTTTTATGGTCCCCCAAAGTTTCTGAAAATCAGTGGGGCCTCTAAAAAGGTGTCATCAGTTTTTGGTTAACAGCTAATTCAGACTTTGTGATACGGCTTAACTTTATATGGCAATAATATAACTAAGAGTCCGCCAAATAAATTTTGTTAAAATTTGTTTCCAAAAAATAGTTTTTTCGTGGACTTTTGTTGAAAAAATATAGGAAGAAAAATTTTTTTTTTACTTTTTTTAGAATAACTTCCAGGGACTCCTAATTTTTCAATAACAATATTTTGGAAAGTTGTAGCTACGGCAAATCTGAATAACTCTTGTGACTATATCAATGCAATCCGAACATATCTAGGCATTCTAAATAGCTGTCAAAAATCACTTTGTAGCTTAAAAATTTTAGTTTTTTACTATTTTTTGACTCTAAAATAAAAAATTTTTGTTAAAAATGTATGTTCGATTGTATACTTCTCTATTGTGCTGGAATAACGAAGAATGGGCAAATCATTATCGGTATGATCCAGGCGCATCACTTTATATATATGAAAAAACATTAAAATTTTTGAAAGTGGGCAAGGTTTGTGGAGCTTCTGAAGAGTAAATATAAACTTTTTATATAAGTTTTTGATATCGGTGAAAACCTTATGACTTGGAGATTGACATTTTAGTGAAATGAACTAATTTTGTGTTTTTTCGGACGTCATGACGTTTAGTTTTAAGGTAAATGACGCGTCATTTACCTTAAAAACTAACAATATTTTAAAATGGTGATTTTCCATCAAGAAAAATAAAAACTTTGAATTAATCTAAAATTTTAACAGTTACAGACATCACAATAAAATTTGGAAGTAATGTAGATCTAAATGTTTTTATGTCAATGGCAGACCGTGTGAATACCCCAATTATATATGTGGTAAATTTATTTAAAATCGGAGGTGGTAAATTATCAATTTATTTTCATAATATTCTAAATGTTGAACTCTTGACACAAAATTTATCTTGTAAAATGTATTAAAAAAAAGTTAAATTTCATTTCATTTGCAATATATTTTTTGGTTACTTTTTTAGCATTTTGGATAAATTTTAAATCAAACTGGTTACAAATATTTTGAGGTTGTGGCAACACTGATTAGTATATAATACTTTATAATTCCATTAGGTTATACATTTATACGTAGCCTTTTCGCAAATAAAAATTATTTGCGTTTAACTATCTCACTGTTTATAAGTCGGAAAATTTTGGTTTTTATGTGATGCCGGATGGTAAACTTAAATAATTTGGTAGTAATGTTTTTGAACAAAATATGATAAATTTTTTATTTTTTTTAAATGCAAAAATGATAGAATCTAAAATTCATATTTGTTTTGCAATCCAAGTAATGCAAAAACACAATGAATTATTTTAAAAACGTTAAAACATATGGCAATGCTTAAAATCTTATTTGCAAATAGTGTCGTTAATCAGGAATTGTTTTCGTGAGTTAGCTATTCGCAAATAAAAAATTAATTCACTGTTTATGAGGCAAATTTTTCTAAATGCAATATTTTTATTTGCGAATAAGCCGTGCGTATAAACGTAGTAACAGAGCATCAAAATAAAAGGCAACAGTATCAATGAAAATTTTGTTGGTAATCAATTGAATGTGATTGATAATGAACCCGATTTTACACTGTTTACTAATAATTAAAATGACTTTAGTTTTTCCAATGTTACTGAAACTGACTTATAAATGCTCTTTTTAGAATAAAATCAGCCTCAGTTCAATGTGATGGTTTGTCCATTAAATTTTTGAAAATTACACTATGCAACAAATGAAGACTCTTGGAAAAACACAAGATCATGACAGTATAGGTTCGACTCCATTTTGGTGACCGATTTTTTTTATGGTCCCAAAAAGTTTCTGAAAATCAGTGGGGCCTCTAAAAAGGTGACATCAGTTTTTGGTTAACAGCTAATTCAGACTTTGTGATACGGCTTAACTTTATATGGCAATAATATAACTAAGAGTCCGCCAAATAAATTTTGTTAAAATTTGTTTCCAAAAAATAGTTTTTTCGTGGACTTTTGTTGAAAAAATATAGGAAGAAAAATTTTTTTTTTACTTTTTTTAGAATAACTTCCAGGGACTCCTAATTTTTCAATAACAATATTTTGGAAAGTTGTAGCTACGGCAAATCTGAATAACTCTTGTGACTATATCAATGCAATCCGAACATATCTAGGCATTCTAAATAGCTGTCAAAAATCACTTTGTAGCTTAAAAATTTTAGTTTTTTAGTATTTTTTGACTCTAAAATAAAAAATTTTTGTTAAAAATGTATGTTCGATTGTATACTTCTCTATTGTGCTGGAATAACGAAGAATGGGCAAATCATTATCGGTATGATCCAGGCGCATCACTTTATATATATGAAAAAACATTAAAATTTTTGAAAGTGGGCAAGGTTTGTGGAGCTTCTGAAGAGTAAATATAAACTTTTTATATAAGTTTTTGATATCGGTGAAAACCTTATGACTTGGAGATTGACATTTTAGTGAAATGAATTAATTTTGTGTTTTTTCGGACGTCATGACGTTTAGTTTTAAGGTAAATGGCGCGTCATTTACCTTAAAAACTAACAATATTTTAAAATGGTGATTTTCCATCAAGAAAAATAAAAACTTTGAATTAATCTAAAATTTTAACAGTTACAGACATCACAATAAAATTTGGAAGTAATGTAGATCTAAATGTTTTTATGTCAATGGCAGCACTAATGTTGTCATTCTTTGGTTTCAAAAACCGAAATTCCTAAAACGTGTTCCAAAAACTGAGTTTTTTAGAAAATAGCTCACTTTGACGTTATTTACAGTAGGATAGTAAAAACGTTTTGTATGTATATAAACAACATACAGGGCTATATAAATATGATGAGTTTTTGAGGATCGGTGCTTTGCGTTTTTAGAATTTTTTACTAAAATTTTGTTTCAAAATTGCCCAAGTTCGGAAAGGGCTGGGGATACAATGTCCGCTTAAGTTAGTCAAATTTTACTTTATACGTTTTTGCATTAAGTTCTCTTTACATCTCAAAAAAAATGTATATAGCAACGAAGAAAATTAGTTTTTTATAAAAGAAAAAATATGGGGATTTTTTTGGGAAAAAACTTAAAAAACACACGCATACAAAGTTGAAATATATAAAAGATGCTTCAACTTTGGATGCGTGTAACTTTTTATAGGGACGAAATAATTGTTATCAGGTTTGTTTTATTTTCTTTAGAATTTTATCGCAAATATACGTCATATATAAAAAACAAATTTCGACCTTTCGTAGGCCCATCATATATAAAATACAAAAAAAAGATCGAGCAAAATTTAAAAAAAAAATTAAATTAAATACAACACTGTGTGAGTGCAAAATAAAAAAACAAAACAAAAAATAGTAAAGAAAAATCATAACAAAATAAATTTCATTGCATTAAATATATGTATTGTGATTTAAAAATGTTTTAAATAAATATATTGTTAAAAACAACAAACATATAAACTAATAGAGGTTATGTCACATGCAATTACATATGTACGTTTGAACGTGGAAATTATGAATCGTATGTATAACGTGAATTTTGTCATACACATGGAATTCCATATGTATCGAATACATGTCCCAATACACAAGCAATACATGCCGTCTGACCCCCCTATTAGTGAATGTCAATATGGTTTTCGTCATGGTCGTAGTACATGCTTTCTCCTGACAGAATTAACAGAATCTAGGACAGAATTAGGGAATCTTGGAATGAGGGAAAGGTCAGTGTATTAGTATCTATTGATCTGACTGAATCATTTGATCAAGTGAGGCACTCTTTATTGGTTAATAAACTTGGTAGCAGATATAATTTTTCTAGATCAGCTTGTCGACTAATTTCGTCTTATCTATGCGACCGTAGACAATTTGTATCTGTCAGTGGCTTATCTTCTGACTTAAAATTAGTAAGGTCTGGTGTTCCGCAGGGTTCTGTAATTGGCCCTATTTTATTTACATTATTTCTGAATGACTTATTTGAATAACTAGGTTATAGTAATTGTAAACCTTATGCTTTTGCTGATTATATACAAATTTTATGGTCAGGGGAAAGCAAAATCGAATAGATATGATTTATTTGATTTCGTTTTAAATTTATGTGACTCTTTTGTTAAGATTGTTAATAGGTTGAGGTGTCTAAGGGTTATAATTGATGACAGGTTATTATTTGGACCACATATTGATAATGTCTGTACTAGAGTCTGTCTGACATTACGTAGGCTATATCACCTGAATCTGTCCCTACCTTTACAAGTCAAGCGGAGTGTTGCACATTCCTTGCTTATGTCACAAGTTAATTATTGTGTTGAAGTTTATTCGGGATGTAATATGACGTATAAAAAGAAGATAAAATTTATTGTGCACAAAGTTGTGAGATTTGTTTACGGACTTAGGTTAGGGGCTCATGTCTCCACTCATCTAAAAAATTATTTGAATTTTGATTATTTGTATTGAATTTATTTGAATACCAAAATTAGTTAAAGTGATTTTCGGAAGTGGGCCTATATGGTAGGTATGACTAATTGTGGACCGATCGGCTTATCGGTCCAGATAAGCACAAGTCAGAACCAATGACTTGTGTTGAATAAAATATTAAGAAAATTTATAAAAAATTTTTAGTATGAAAAAGTGCAATATTTTTGATAGACTTAATTTTAAAGTGGCATATTTTTGAATCTAATTGAGATATTGACTTTAAATCTTTGAAATCGGATGGGAAATAAAAAAATGGCACGCGTTTAAAAATTTTAAGTCGCAGACGAGAGAAAAGACAATAAATGTGTTCGCGTACTTGATAATTTGTAATAATTTGTACAAATTATTACTGGAAGTTACTAGATTCCGTTCGTATACTTTTAAAAACTAGTAACGAGAGAGCAAGAGAGTGTTAAAAGTGACAGTTCGTAGATAGAGAACATGGTATCTTTTACTGGACATTTTTTGTCCAGTAAAAAATATCAACATAAAAAATATGTTAAAAACTTATTTTTGCAAATGTAAACAAAAAAAAAGTTGAAAAAGAACACAATAAAAAAAAATAAAAAATGTTAATTTAAAAAAAATTTAAGGCGCAGACGAGAGAAAAGACAATAGTTGTGTTCGCGTACTTGATAATTTGTACAAATTATTACTGGAAGTTACGAGATTCCGTTCGTATACTTTTAAAAACTTGTAATGAGAGAGCAAGAGAGTGTTAAAAGTGACAGTTCGTAGATAGAGAACATGATATTTTTTACTGGACATTTTTTGTCCAGTAAAAAATATAAACATAAAAAATATGTTTAAAACATATTTTTGCAAATGTAAACAAAACAAAAAAGTTGAAAATGAACACAATTTACAAGTCTTTCAAAGAAAAAAAGTAAAATAACACAAAACAAACTTTTTAAATTGATTTATAATGAAATACAACTTATTTTTACAAATTGTTGTTTGCGTACTTTTTTTGATATTTATTAGATTGATAGTAAATCTATTTTTACTCTCTAAATTAAAGTTACTGGATAATTTTTACTGTAAAGTACGCGAACACACTTATTGTTTATATGATAATCAGACGCTTTCTGAAGTTGCAGAAAGATTATTTACAATTCAATAACACAAAGTAAACAAATACATACTTTGCTATAATTTTTGGTACTTCTCAATATGAATTACTCACAAATTACATATATGGGGCATTTCACGTCAAGTGAACCAACTTTTGAAATCGATGTCTTCCGATCGCGATGAAATTTGCACCAATGTTAGTTCTATTGGATAGTAATTCGGACACCATTTTTCAACAAGATCGGTCAAGAACTCTCTGAGTTATAGGAGGTCAAAATTTGACATTTTGGCCAAACAGGTGTTTTTTTATCCATATAACTTATTACCTATTGTTCTTAGCTAAATGTGTCCCAAATAGTTTAGATAGCTATTTATGCAATCTTTCGAAAAAAAATTAAAAAAATTTAATAAAATATTTTTGATTTTTTTTTTAAATCAAAAATATTTTTCACTTTTTTTTTCAAAATGGGCCCTTTTTATTTTTTTTTTTATTTTTTTTAAGAAAGCTTAGGTCTTTTCCTAAGCGACCTATATGGTCGCTTAGTGGGATGCGAGTGGGATATCTATAAAAAAAAATATTTTGGAACTCAAGATTTAAAATTTTTGAATTTTTTTGCAAAATCAAAAACTTTGTTGACTTTTTTTAAAAAAATGGACCCATTTTTTAATTTTTTTTTTTTTTGCTCAGAAGAAAGCTTATGTGTTTTCCTTTAACACCCTTTTTGTCGCTTAGTGGGATGCGAGTGGGATATCTATAAAAAAAATGTTTTGTAACTCAAGACATACAATTTTTTACTTTTTTTTGAAAAATCAAAAACCTTTTTGACTTTTTTTTCCAAAATGGACTCTTTTTTTTATTAATTTTTTTTCTCAAAAGAAAGCTTAGGTCTTTTCCTTTAAAACCTTTTTGGTCGCTTAGTGGGATGCGAGTGGGATATCTATCAAAATAAATGTTTTGTAACTCAAGACAAATGTTTTTAAATTGATTTTTTTCATATTTGTGTGTAAGTGTTTCTAAAACCTTAAAAATAAAAACCACAACAACTGACCGATAATAGCCACTGGAGGGGTGCAATATGAGGTCGACCGCTATTAATTTTCCACCCCCAAAATTTGTCTGAGTTTTGTATCTTGCGGCTTTTGTAGTCAATCCTAGAGGTAGTTTTCAGCGCACGTGATTTTCATTGTTAAAATATCAGGTGCCCCAGAAACAAATTTTTGGAATCAAGTGGAAATATTTTATGGCCCTTCTCCGAAGTACCAGTTTATTTATTATTTTATGACATTTTACTTTAAGAAGTGGGTGGAGAGGTAGAAGTTGACAGGTAGGTTATTTATATGGTGGTTTATTTTTATTATTATTTGTAACATTTGGTTAAACTAGGTACTTTAGTATGTAAGCCCTTCTTGACCCTAATAAAAGATTTTAGACTCATTCATTAAAACGTACTACCTATATGATCTTAAAAAACTATTTATTGTCATTCTGAAGACATACGGAAATCAGTTTTTTAGAAACAGCGTTAAAGTTAAGACGTGTGTTATTTACATAAATACTTACAAAATTCAAAATGTCTACGACTTCTAAAAAGGCTAAGGTTGAAAATGATATTTATTAGTCTTTTTGTTTTAATCCCTTTAACAAAATGAAGCACAGATCATCAGATATGCGAAATATTTCCGACGGCTTATTAAAAAAATTCCCTACGCTGTCAAAACGATTGAAAATTTGTGGATCATGCAGGAAAGAGCTCGGAAAGTTGAACGAATTACCGAATTTGAATAGTAATGAGCCTTGCGTTGAAGTTATTCCAGATGAAGACAAAAGTAATTCCGAGAATTATTCGCAACATTTCAATCTGAATACGAGGATGTCAAAATTGGATTCACAAAATTTACACAACTGAGGCCAAAACATTGCGTTTTGGCAGGAAGCAGCGGAACTCACACAGTATGTGTTTGTATGTACCATGAAAATGTTAAATTGATGTTGAAGGAAATCAACTTAAATTACTTAAAAGATGATTCATCAGAAGATTTACACCATTACCGCGATTGCCTTAAATTGACTATGTGCCCTAATGCTACAACTTCTTGCCACTTAGGTGAATGTTCGAATTGCCCGGAAACCACATCCATCAAAGAAAATTTAATCAACTCTTTTGATCGAGAATGTATTGAGGAGTTAAAATTTGAATCTTGGCTTCAGACTGAAAGATGCACACTGAAAACCATAATTTTAAATGTGGATGATTTTGTGGAAGAACTGTGTAGAGGATTGCTAAATTTGAGAACCCATGACTTTTTAGTCAAAGAGCAGTGGTCATTCTTCAAGGACTTGAAAACACATTTGAAGTCTGGTAAATTCAATATTTCATTTGATTTCGCAGAGAACTATAAATATGTTCTTCAAGATTCCATACAAGCATTCCACTTCAATAACGACCAAGCAACTATATTCACAGTAGTTATTTACTACATGAAAGAAGAAAACCTGGAACACAAAAGTATGGCAATCATATCCGACGATTTAAAACATGACACCGTTGCAGTTTATGAGTACCAGAAGATAATACTAAATTATCTAAAATCAAAATTTACAGTAGAAAAGGTATACTACGTTTCGGACGGAGCTCGTTAACATTTTAAAAAGATTTTGGAATGCCAGCTGAGTGGCATTTTCATCCTACTGCTCATGGTAAAGGAGCATGTGATGGTATTGGAGCAAACCTCAAAAGAAATGCAGCGAAGTATAGTCCAGTGCTCTCATCAAGATCGCATCTTAGATGCGACTGCTTTATTCCATTGGGCAAAGAATTATTGTAAAGAAACTAAAATAGTTTTTAGTAGCAAAGAGGATCATGAGGAAACATTGAAAACACTAAAGAGCAGATTCGATGCTGCGGTAACAATCGATGGCACTGCTCAATACCATGCTTTCATACCGCTTGTCGATGGAAGACTCAAATTAAAAAAGTTTTCTGCATCTACTCAATGCGATTTCTTTCCAAAGCCAAAAAAGAAGCCAGCAGCGAAATCAGTAGCTGAATCTAATAACGCCAAGAAAGGATTGACAAAAAAAAAGCAGCTAATAAAGGTGACAAATAAGGAGGATAAAAGTATGGATATTTGAAAATTTAAAAACTTCATAAATTAAGTGTAAAAATAGTTATTATATAAATTGATCTATTGTGATTAAGATTAAATTTTACTAAATTATTCATCTTTTTATTATTATTATTATTATTATTATTATATATTAAATTAATTATTATTACAAATAAATAACAAAATTAAATTATTCAACATTTCCATAGAAAAAAAGTGATTTTTATTCCTGAGGTTAACATATTATGGGTATTACAGTATCGAGGCTATGAAATTTTAGTTGGGTGTTACATACCATCGGAAAGGCTAATGTGTCTAGTTTCTCTGCGTAAGTTTAATTTTTAAGGTTTACACACAAATATGAAAAAAATTAAAATAGTGCAAATTTAAAAACCTTTGTCTTGAGTTACAAAACATTTATTTTGATAGATATCCCACTCGCATCCCACTAAGCGACCAAAAAGGTTTTAAAGGAAAAGACCTAAGCTTTCTTTTGAGAAAAAAAAATTAATAAAAAAAGAGTCCATTTTGGAAAAAAAAAGTCAAAAAGGTTTTTGATTTTTCAAAAAAAAGTAAAAAATTGTATGTCTTGAGTTACAAAACATTTTTTTTATAGATATCCCACTCGCATCCCACTAAGCGACAAAAAGGGTGTTAAAGGAAAACACATAAGCTTTCTTCTGAGCAAAAAAAAAAATTAAAAAATGGGTCCATTTTTTTAAAAAAAGTCAACAAAGTTTTTGATTTTGCAAAAAAATTCAAAAATTTCAAATCTTGAGTTACAAAATATTTTTTTTGATAGATATCCCACTCGCATCCCAATAAGCGACCATATAGGTCGCTTAGGAAAAGACCTAAGCTTTCTTAAAAAAATAAAAAAAAAAATAAAAAGGGCCCATTTTGAAAAAAAAATCAAAAATATTTTTGATTTAAAAAAAAAAATCAAAAATATTTTATTAAATTTTTTTAATTTTTTTTTTCGAAAGATTGCATAAATAGCTATCTAAACTATTTGGGACACATTTTGCTAAGAACAATAGGTAATAAGTTATATGGATAAAAAAAAACACCTGTTTGGCCAAAATGTCAAATTTTGACCTCCTATAACTCAGAGAGTTCTTGAGCGATCTTGTAGAAAAATGGTGTCCGAATTACTATCCAATAGAACTAACATTGGTGCAAATTTCATCGCGATCGGAAGACATCGATTTCAAAAGTTGGTTCACTTGACGTGAAATGCCCCATATGTATATGCAACAATGGGAAATAGATCTTATGTTCATACACGTATTTTTTAATTTAATTATGCATTTGATAGACTTTTCGACAGTTGCTGAACGATCTGCGAATGCATTTGCTTTTGGAGACATATATAGCGGGTTTTTTAGTAATGAAGAAAACTAAAACTTGATTTAATAAAATGCCATTTAAAAAAGTTTTTCAATATATAAGTTTCGAATATCTACAGTAATGTCAAACGAACAAAAATAATAAAGTGAGTAAAAAGAACAATAAATAACAAGAATACTAAACCAATTCATTCAGTTCACTTGACTGAATTGAACTTGTACGTTCATGAACAACCCAGCTCTATATTGATGTTAAATTTTCAAATTTACATTAAATTGTTTAAATATTGGAAAATTGGGTAAAAGTTAAATGTGATTTATTTATGTATATTAGATTGACAATCAGTTGTATGGAAAAAAATTTTTGTTAAAATTTTGAAGAGTGCCGGGTGTAATATTGTGACACTAGGCCTAAAAGTTATGTGCTGAAAATTTGAGCCGAATCGGTCAAGGATTTCTGGACGCGCATCGAGGTCAAAGTTCAGATATATGCAAAATTTTACTATTTATATGGAATAAATAGGTGAAACTCTTTAAATTTCTGCATTGTTTTCTAGAAATGTATAGATTTATTTATATTAATGAATATTACATTAAAAAACAATTTTTTGGAAGTTAACCCTGCATCTCCTTTGGGTCAAAATGACCCAAAAACTGTATTATTGCCAAAATTCGGAAAAAATTCAAATTTTTCAGATATTTTAAAAATTTTGCTACTAAATAAATACTTTTGCAATTGAATGCAAAAGAATCGAAATGTGTACGTAATTATCGTTGTAATGAGATATAAATGACAAAATTTGGTTAAAAAATTTTAAAGTTATTACAAATTCGCCAGACCATTAACGTGTTTCAGGCTACTTGAACAAAAAATTTAGGAAAAAAATTAACATATTTCGAGAAATTTAAAATAAAAGCTAATTTTTATTTAAAATATATCCGTATTTACTTGTGTATGAGTTTTTGTCTTCATGGGATACCGTTAACCTATTCACAGGTATGGCCAAAAAAAATATTTTTTTAGCGGCCGTTTCGAATCTTCATTTTCAAATTTTTAAAAATTTTGTTAAATAAATTTCAGAATTTTTTGATCATCACATTGGGATTTATTGAGATCAAAATAGGGAATAAAAATATGAATAGGTTTTACTTAAAATTTATGGGCTCATTCGCCTAAATATGGTCAAAAAAATTGTTTTTCTTGAAAATCGCAAAATTTAAGTCGCAGGTATGGAAAAACTGTAAGAGGTATTGATATAAATTTTTCATCTTTTCATTCCCTATTTTGATCTCAATAAATCCCAATGTGATGATCAAAAAATTCTGAAATTTGTTTAACAAAATTTTTGAAAATTTAAAAATGGAGATTCGAAACAGCCGTATTGGCAATACCTGCGAATAGGTTAACGGTATCCCACGAAGACAAAAACTCATACACAAGTAAATACGGATATATTTTAAATAAAAATTCTCGAAATATGTTAATTTTTGTCCTAAATTTTTTGTTCAAGTGGCCTGAAACACGTTAATGGTCTGGCGAATTTGTAATAACTTTAACATTTTTTAACCAAATTTTGTCATTTATATCTCATTACAACGATAATTACGTACACATTTCGATTCTTTTGCATTCAATTCCAAAGGTATTTATTTAGTAGCAAAATTTTTAAAATATCTGAAAAATTTGCATTTTTGCCGAATTTGGCAATAATACAGTTTTTGGGTCATTTTGACCCAAAGGAGATGCAGGGTTAACTTCCAAAAAAAATGTTTTAATGTAATATTCATTAATATAAATAAATCTATACATTTCTAGAAAACAATGCAGAAATTTAACGAGTTTCACCTATTTATTCCATATAAATAGTAAAATTTTGCATATATCTGAACTTTGACCTCGATGCGCGTCCAGAAATCGTTGCCCGATTTGGCTCAAATTTTCAGCACTTAACATTTAGGCCTAGTGTCACAATTTGCCACCCGGCACTCTTTGAAATCTAAAAAAAAAAATCAGCTGTCACTCTAATGTATATACATTAATTTGGTTATTATCATTTTACCTGATATGCATTTCGGTGTTTCTGGTTTCCAAATACCACGGATACAGCGGGCAGTGGCATTCTCTCCCTTTATATTCAATTTAAATCCGGCATTACATTCCAGACTTAAAATAATACCGACACTATTTCTGCCAGGAACTTTTCCAGGTCTTACAGTAGTAATATTAGCAAATGAATCCCAGGCCAAATCTTCACACGGCCCACGTAATCGTTTACGGCCCTCTTTATTATCAAACTGCTCTGATGGATCTGTGTCAGTATCGGTTGGATAACTGGAACTTCGTTTTCTTCGCTTTCGTATGATTTGAGCTTTTAATTGTTCGATAAAGTCCGAATCGTTAGATGTTTTGAAATTACGAGTCGGTGTATCTATCACATAATTGTACGAGTTGCTTTTTAACAGCGTCGGCTCATTAGTCCTTCTTAGCGAGGTATACTGAGAATTTTCATACATGTTCGGTAACGCTATTTTGCCTACTGTTCTGTGCGCTTTATTTTCGAGTTCATCGTATTCATTGATATTAAAGTCGTCAATTGCAGATTTTGGTTTATGTAAGACCTTATATTTGGGGTTTTGTTCAGTTTCGTTGTCTACGTAGTACCAGCGACCATTGTGTACCTTTAATTTTTTAGCTGGTTTACGAATGTCCATTGATTTATACAATCCGTTGTTATATCCGAGAAGATATTTAACAAAGTCATGATACTTTTGCTTAATACGTTCATAGTACTTTGAGTATGCTTCTTCAATATCTGTGGGACTGCGCTTTGATCGACTTTTCTTTTTGTTTGCATGGGTTTCTGAAATATAAATTATATTAATTTTACATTAATGCTCTTATTCACTGTCACTTAAAAATTTAAATGTTTAGTTTATATATTGTTACGAAAGTGTACTTGAATTCTAATATAACGAATTTAACGACTGGTTTAAAGTTGCATAAAGTTCCTCAACTGTTATTAACATATCTGTGGGTATAATTAACATAGCTGTGAAACATAAAACATTGATCATTGATTGTAAGTTTGCCAACACTAAATAATACATCGAAAGCTCTAGAATTTCTAATATACGAGTGCTGATGGCAGTGTTATAAATAGTGGCAGAGGTTGTAGTCATTAGTTAGTTCATGATAGACGCTGCACAGTGGTAAGAGAAAAAAAAAGAGGGAAATAAATCTGTAACTTCTAAACCCTTACTCGGGTATGGTCAATTTTAAAAATGATACTATTTCTTCGTTTGTGTTCCGATTTCAAAGAATTACATATATAGAATCTACTCATTGAGCACTACATAAAGCCTCGTCGTAGCTATCAATTATCTCTTATAGCTTTCAACATTTCAAAAAATTAATGTCAAATATTTTAAATGAAAAAACTTATAATTTTTGATACCCAGAAAAACGAATATATCCCATTTTTGGAATTTTTCAATACTTTTTTGGGAATTGCGGGATTCGTGATTACAAATTTCAAAATTTGTTTTTATTTTTCCATTTTCAATAAAAAAAATCTATATAAGTGTATAATTTCATTAAAAAATATTCATAAATAAAAATGTTATTATTATTTAAAAAAATTTGTATCTATGCAAAAACTCAATAAAAAGCATTTTTTGTCATATTTTTCAAAAAAGTATTCCGTGATCTTTTTAATTGTCAAAAGTTATATACATTATTGAAAAGTAGACAAAATACTCTATCCATTGATATATAATATTGATATTTTGTATAATATAATATATATATGGGGGATTTCATGTCAAGTGAACCAACTTTTGAAATCGATGTCTTCCGATCGGGATGAAATTTGCACCAAGGTTAGCTCTATTGGATAGTAACTCAGACACAATTTTTCAACAACATCGGTCGAGAACTCTCTGAGTTATAGGGGGTAAAATTTTGACAATTTGGTCAAACAGGGGTTTTTTCTTATCCATGTAACTTATTACCTATTGTTCTTAGCAAAATGTGTTCCAAATAGTATAGATAGCTATTTCTTCGATCTTTCGAAAAAAAATATTTAAAAAAAAAATAAAAGATTTTTAATATTTTTTTTCCGAAATCAAAAACTTTTTTGACTTTTTTTTAAAATACGCTATTTTTTTTTATTTTTTTTTTTTTCTTAAAATAAAGTTTAGATATTTTCCTTGAACACCTACTTGGTCGCTTAGTGGGATGCGAGTGGGATATCTATCAAAATAAATATTTTGTAACTCAAAACATAAAATTTTTGACTTTTTTTGCAAAATCAAAAACTTTGTTGACTTTTTTTTTCAAAATGGACCCTTTTTAATCTTTTTTTTTAGGTCAAACAAAAGCTTAGATATTATCCTTGAAGACCCTTTTGGTCGCTTAGTGGGATGCGAGTGGGATATCTATCAAAATAAATATTTTTTAACTCAAGACTTACAATTTTTGACTTTTTTTTTTGCAAATACGATTTTTTTTCCAAATGGGCCCTTTTTTTAAAATTTTTTTTGTAGTCAAAAGAAAGCTTAGGTCCATTCCTTTAAGATATTTTTAGTCCCTTAGTGGGATGCGAGTAGGATATCTATCAAAAAAAATATTTTGTAACGCAAGACATACAATTTTTTAATTTTTTTTTGCAAAATCAAAATTTTTTTTCCAATATGGGCCCTTTTTTAATTTTTTTTTTTTGCTCAAAAGAAAGCCTAGGTCCATTCCTTTAAGATATTTTTAGTCCCTTAGTGGGATGCGAGTGGGATATCTATCAAAATAAATGTTTTAACACAAAAATTGTATGTCTTGTCGAGTGGGATATCTATCAAAATAAATGTTTTAACACAAAAATTGTATGTCTTGAGTTACAAAACATTTATTTTGATATATATCCCACTCGCATCCCACTAAGCGATCAAAACCATCTTAAAGGAATAGGCCTAAGCTTTCTTTATAGCAAAAAAAAAAATTACAAAAAGGGCCCATTTTAAAAAAAAGTCAAAAAAGTTTTTGATTTTGCCAAAAAATCAAAAATTGTATATCTTGAGTTACAAAATATTTATTTTGATAGATATCCCACTAAGGGACCTAAAATATCTTAAAGGAATGGACCTAAGCTTTCTTTTGACTAAAAAAAAAATTTTAAAAAAGGGCCCATTTTGAAAAAAAATTCGAATTTGCAAAAAAAAAGTCAATAATTGAATGTCTTGAGTTACAACATTTTTATTTTAATAGATATCCTACTCACATCTTCCTAAGTGACAAAATAGGTCTTAAAGGAAAAGACCTAAGCTTTCTTTTGAGCAAAAAAAATTTTTAAAAAAAAGTCCCATATTGGAAAAAAATTTCGATTTTGCAAAAAAAAATTAAAAAATTGTATGTCTTGCGTTACAAAATATTTATTTTGATAGATATCCCACTCGCATCCCACTAAGGGACTAAAAATATCTTAAAGGAATGGACCTAGGCTTTCTTTTGAGCAAAAAAAAAAAATTAAAAAAGGGCCCATATTGGAAAAAAATTTTGATTTTGCAAAAAAAAATTAAAAAATTGTATGTCTTGCGTTACAAAATATTTATTTTGATAGATATCCTACTCGCATCCCACTAAGGGACTAAAAATATCTTAAAGGAATGGACCTAAGCTTTCTTTTGACTACAAAAAAAATTTAAAAAAAAGGGCCCATTTGGAAAAAAAATCGTATTTGCAAAAAAAAAAGTCAAAAATTGTAAGTCTTGAGTTAAAAAATATTTATTTTGATAGATATCCCACTCGCATCCCACTAAGCGACCAAAAGGGTCTTCAAGGATAATATCTAAGCTTTTGTTTGACCTAAAAAAAAAGATTAAAAAAGGGTCCATTTTGAAAAAAAAAAGTCAACAAAGTTTTTGATTTTGCAAAAAAAGTCAAAAATTTTATGTTTTGAGTTACAAAATATTTATTTTGATAGATATCCCACTCGCATCCCACTAAGCGACCAAGTAGGTGTTCAAGGAAAATATCTAAACTTTATTTTAAGAAAAAAAAAAAAAATAAAAAAAAATAGCGTATTTTAAAAAAAAGTCAAAAAAGTTTTTGATTTCGGAAAAAAAATATTAAAAATTTTTTATTTTTTTTTTTAAATATTTTTTTTCGAAAGATCGAAGAAATAGCTATCTATACTATTTGGAACACATTTTGCTAAGAACAATAGGTAATAAGTTACATGGATAAGAAAAAACCCCTGTTTGACCAAATTGTCAAAATTTTACCCCCTATAACTCAGAGAGTTCTCGACCGATGTTGTTGAAAAATTGTGTCTGAGTTACTATCCAATAGAGCCTTGGTGCAAATTTCATCCCGATCGGAAGACATCGATTTCAAAAGTTGGTTCACTTGACATGAAATCCCCCATATATATATATAAGGGTTTCAAATGTATACAAATTTTAACATTTACTTAATATTGTTGGTAGTCCGCGCACTTCTGCACTTAAAATTAATATTGATAGCTGCTATAGCTTTCCCTATATATAATTTGTCATTATATCTATGGAAGGTGCCAATCCCACATTTGCTAGTTTGCCCATTTTTGGCCTAAATATGTAATTCATACAAGGTTTCATTGCTTTACATATCAAAATTATACACATAGATATGATTTTTAGTATTTAGTTTGTATGGGATGTGCCACGCCCACTATTGATAGTCCGTCCATTCTTGTCCTAACTATTAATATTGATGATAGAATAACCGTGCAACATTTATGGACTCTATCTCTTATTGTATCCCATATAATAGATTTTTTAATTATTATCATATGGGATGTGCCACGCTCTATGTGGCTTCTACTCCCATTTTGGCCGCAAATATTTATACAAACGGTGGTATTGCTCATGCAAAATTTGAGGAATATAGCTTTTATTGTTTCCAAAATATATGATATTTAAAATTAACTTTGTATGGGAGGTACCACGCCCTTCCAGACATACATAAATATACTGTAAAAATTTCAAGCAAATCGGTTCAGCCGTTTAGCCGTCTATAGATCCCAAACTAATAATAATAATAAACATACATACATTCACTTTTATATATATAGATGCGGACACATCTGAAAGTCAGATGAAATCTCAATTTACTCAAGAAATAAATTTAAAATGTTAAATGCGAAGAAATATTATTAAGTCCAGGTTTATTACTAAACACAAGTAGATATGTGCTTCTAATATTATTTGCATATGTTAAATAATTTATTTAAATGTCACATCCTGAAACCTATGATATAACTTTCACGTCGCAGGATCATTAATCATTAAGCAAGCTAAATATTTTATACCACTATTATAACTTTCAGGTTTCTAGAATAATCTAGGGTCAAAGTACCATTAAGAGTCACCTTGTAAGTTCTTACTTTACTCAGGATCATGGTTATCAAATTATATGTTTCTAGGTCAGAAGTAGTAGGTATTCATTCAAAATTAAAAAAAAAATATCATTAAAAACAAAAAAATAACCCTTTTTTACATCTTCACTTGATACATATGGGAAATGAAAGTTTTTTTGTTTTCATTGTTTAAAAAACTCAAAAAGCATCTAAATAAAAAGGAACCAAAGACTTGTTTTCTTTTGTTTGCCCAGATTTACAAATTTGCATTGGTCCAAGAACCCATTTTCGATGGGAAAACATGGAAAATTCCTTATAACTCCATGTTTTGTAAATGGATTTCGCTGATTTTAAATAGCATAATTTTCATGCTTTGTACATACAGTCAGACGGACAAATATTTTTTATATGCATAAGACTAAAGAAAATTTTTACTTTTTGGGATTTGGGTTGGAATTCTGATAATTTTACATATTAAGTCGCTTGTTTTTAAGTCTCAGAGAATCTCAAGTTCTAACTTTGAAGTATTCTATGTTTATAAAAATCAAAAATACTAACAGATGAATAACATTATAATTTAGTCCGACTTTGTTATTTGATGTTTTCTTAGTTTAATAAATAAATCGACATCAAAAAGTACTATAGTTATGTGCAAAATTGTTTAATATAAATAGCATTGAAAGCGAGTTGACTTAATCTGTTAATTATTCAAAATTATTTTCAAAAAATCAGAAACGATTTTTGATCTTTAAAAATACAAGATATGACATAATCTTCAGAACTTCAGCATTAGATTTCCGAAAAAGTGCTGAAAGCCTTATATTTATTAATTTACTAAGTATATATTTTCGCCCATAACGGTTGTACATTTTTTTAATAACTGTAGTTAGATTGCTATTTTCAACACTATTTGAATTTAACTAATGGGGAATTGTTTAAAACAATATGTTTGAAAATAAAATTAGTATTTTAAACATTCTGGTCTAGTCCAAAGGCCTTGTTCATAAACAATTACTCAAAGGTTTATATTAAAATTTTGTATTGAAATTTGGTTTTACATAGCTTTGATAAATTTTTATGAATATGAGGGTTTAGACTACTGGACTTTATTAGAACAACATGTGTTCGGGTCTCAGTGGAAACAATTTTATTGATCAAATTAATATAATGGTGCTTAAAATAGAATAGCAATTATTTTTTCAAATATTTCCACAAAAATGTATGCATGAGGACTGTTTTAACACAGAAGTGTGTTATAAATTCAACAAAAGCGCGAAAAAACATTGAAAAAAAAATGTTCGCTGAAATGGGTCGATCGAATCACCCTAAAATCTATTTTCTGTTTTACACAATTATTAAAAAAAAAAATGTTTTAGTTTCAGAAAATTAGAAAAAATCGGTCTAATTTGTATTGCTTGCCCGGATTTAAAAAAAAAGTATCAAAACACATTCGATATGTTTTTAAGAAGAGACAAATTCGGTTTCAATTGTATTCCTATCTGTAATACATACTTTAAAACTTAAATTGTGAATTAAAAAATATTTGTTTACAAAAACAAGTAACAGAGCTATATTCGGCTGTGCCGAATCTTATATACCCTTCACCAAAGTATACCTTAATTGTATGTTGAAAAAAAATAACAACAAAAATAAAAAAAAATAAACCAAATGCACTCAAATACATACAAATTATGCACGCGTGTGTTTGATTTATAATTCTCATTTCATTCCACATTGCACAATGGTATGAGAACAAAAAAAGAGGGAAATAAATCTGTAACTTCTAAACCCTTACGCCGATTTGAATGAAATTTCACATGCGTAAAGAGGAAGTGTAGTTGAGTTTTGAATTTGGACCTCATGGAACCAGGAACGGGACCAGGGGTTCCCAAAATAGGACACCTCGGGTATGTTCATTTTTTAAAATGATCCTATTTCTTCGTTTGTGTTCCGATTTAAAAAAAATTACACATACAGAAAAACCTCGTCGTAGTTATCAATTATCTCTTATAGCTTAGGAGATATTCGCATTTGAAAATTTAATTTTCAACATTTTTACCCACCCTACACCAGTTTTTTGGTGACCGCGGTTCCAAAAATTCTCTGATTTTATTTTATTATAGGATTAACAATAGATCTATATATCAAATAAAGAAAGAAGTGTTTAAAAATCATGACTGAGTCCAAAGTTACATGCATTTGAATATAAAAAAATTAAAAAAGCGATTTTTCACAATTTTTTTGGGAAAAAAGTACTTTTATTCTTTTTAAGTTATCTAAAAATTTTTTAAGAGGATGTATAATGGATTTGTACTCGTTGAAAAGCTAACTTTATGCCAAATATTTTAAATGAAAAAAACATTTATAATTTTTGATACCGACGGGATCAGGTCCATTCAAAAAAGGCCTTGTTTTTATGTAAAATTCAACTTTAGGGCAAAAATTCTCAAATCGCATACTCGATATCAAAATATAGTAACCTATTTTAGATGGCCCAATAAGTTCTTAATTATCTTGTAAAGGGTTCCGATAACCCCGAGCCTATTATGGATATTATAGCCAAAAAAACGAAAAAATCCCATTTTTGGGATTTGTTGTTTTTGCTTTGCACATAAATATCACTTTGGTGACGTGATTTACAAAATTAGGGCCTAAATCATATCCCGGTGATTTTTTCAAGTCTAATTTATTTTTAATTACTCTATTAACATCCTCAGGACTAATATCGAATTGGGCTGCATTAGCCATTGTTGAAGCTGGCAATTCTTCTAGTTCAAACTCATTTGCCGTGGAGTTGGGTTGAAATACTTCACTTAAATGTTCAGCAAATACTGTGGCTTTTTCTACAGCACTTCGTGCCCAGGTTCCGTCAGCTTTTCTTAAAGCGCTTTGTGCCTCTACCGGTGGCTTAATGTTCCTCGTTGCCTTCCAAAGAGAGAAATTTGTGTATTTTGTACTCTTCAAACTTTTAATATAATTTTCGTTTATGCGATCCTCTTCTAAATGAAGGGCTCTTTTCAGTTTTCGTACTGCAGCGGACAGCTTCTGCTTTGCAGCAGGTGATCTATTATGTTGCCATTCTCTTCTGAGTCTTTCAATATCCGAATTTGAAATAGGCGTATTAGTTTTTGAAGGGATTTGGCACCTAGAGTGTTCCAGAGCCGAAACAATCAATGACGTGAAGTCATTGACGGTCCTATCTATGTCTTCCTCACACTGTAAATTAGGATTTGTGTGGATATGACTGCTGATATATTTCCTATATTTTAGCCAATTTGTCTTAAAATACAAAGAGTCCTTAGGAAATCTTGGGATGTTGGGTCTCTCACAATAATTAATAATTACAGGAGAGTGGTTAGAAGATAGATCATAGGATATTTCTGTGGATATTGCATTCCGAATAATATTTCTGCATATGGCGAAGTCTATTAGATCAGGAATTTTTCTAGGATCAGTTGGCCAATAAGTTGGGTGTCCAGGAGACACGAAATCTAAGCAATTTTTGCGATCAACTAGAGCTTTATACAGCTGTCTACCTCTGGGATTTACCAATCGAGAACCCCAATATGTATGTTTGGCATTGTAGTCTCCACATCCCAGAAACCGATCTCCTAGTGTTATAAAGAATTCTTAAAATTTCTCCTTGGAAGAGTTAAGTCTCCAGCTGGGTATTCAAGGCGAATAGATGTTGCTTGCATATAATCCTTTGAAAACTCAACTAGGGCATAGTGTCTCAATCGGTTTCTAATTATGATACAGGTACCGCCATGTGCCTTACCATCCGGATGGTTTGTGTAATAAAATGAGTATCCTGATATATTAAAGTTATATCTATTTGTAAGATGTTTCTCCGAAATTAACATCACATCGATGCTTTTATTTAACATAAAATGGGAAATTTCCGATTTGTGCTGGTTTAAACCATTTGCATTCCAGAAACATATCTTCAAAAAATTCATTTTCTTGTTAATAGAATTTGAATCATTTGGTTCTGTGCTCTCAGAAGCTCTTGTATTGTGTTTTGCAAGGATGACATGAAGTTAGTCATATTTTGATTAAGAGAGGAAATATTCTCAGTAAGTGTTTGCATAAGGTTTTCCAACCCTCCCATATTTTGGGGGACTTTTGGCTTTTGATAACCCGTTTTTAAAATACTGGCGTATGAGCTGGCTCCAGCATTAATTGTAGCTCCTTGGCCATTTTCCAGTGATACTGGATGAGCCGCATTTATTTTATCATTTGAAAAATCTACTCCAGAGCTTAGTCGTCTAGATGTAGATACCGAATTTGTAGGTGTTGATTCAACTATTTCACCTCTCAACAGCTTTTGCCTCTCTCTTAATCTTTTTAGTAACTCCTTGTAGACCGGGCATCCGCAATAATTAGCGGAATAATCTCCACCGCAGTTACCACATTTCCTACTGAGACCATTCTCAACTATATCACATTGTGACGAAGAGTGCAGGCCTCCGCATGCAACACATACTGTGCGTAGGGTACAATAACTACGTGTATGTCCAAATTCCTGACAATTATTACACTGAACTGGACGATTACGCTTAAGAAGTTCCTCTATATTTACTCTACAATTCAACAAATATCTTAGAGTGTATATAGGGTGAGTTTCATTCGTTTTTAATTTCCCATCACCAGGCTCTAACTCAACCCTAAACATTGGCTGAGGAACCTTGTCTCTATTAAATATATTGACTACATTCTTTGTCTGATAGCCCAATTCTTCCAGGGCCTCCTTGATTTCGTTTGTATCTACACTGGACTCTATACCTTTTATGACTACTATCAAGCCCTTGCAACTCTTAAGTTGATATGTATAAAAGTTTTTCTTACTGTCATTTAGGTGTTGAGAGATTTTTCTATAACAATCCTCAGTGTATACAACTATTTTTGTCTCTTGTACACAAAAATGAATAGTGCGATTTATAACGAACTGTTGGAAGATGCTCTTCTCTCATTTATGGATGAAGATTGCATATTCCAACAAGATAATGCTGCAATCCATGTTTCTAAGCAATCGAAATCTTGGTTTAATGAACATAGCTTTCCTCTGTTGGAAAGCATAATGACTGTGACAGAGCTGAAACTATGAATTAAACAAGTCTGGAAGGAAATTGATTCCAATCTGCTTAAAAAATTAGTGGAATCAATGCCAGGCCGTATTTTTGAAACAATCCATAACAAAGGATCATCCACGCATTAATAATAATGCTACAGTGGCCCATAAATTAAAGTGCGTTTATAGGAAAATATCCTTAAAAATGGTTGTTAATGTCGAAATTTAAGTAAAAAAATAAATGAAGTACAAATGAATTTTTTTTGTAAACAATATTTTAAGTGAAGTCTTAACTAATTTAAAAAACAAATTTGTAGCCCCCTAAATATGTTCATGTTTAATTTTTACAATCTTTTTAAAAAAAAAAGTAGTGTGCGTTTATAGGAATATGCACCAGTGTATATAAAACTACACACGTGATATTCTAAAGTCCATTCTTTAGGTTTTATTCGCATTGGCTTATTTCAGTGGTCATCAGCTTTCTCGGTAACAAAATCTATTTCAGCCCAATAGCCAGGCGAATATGTAGATACGTCAAAGTGGAAAATTCCAGAAACTATACAACTAACAGATCCCTTTTTCTACAGGATGCATTTTTCGATTTGTTGCTCGATGGACTCATTTCGTTGGGACATGGTATGGATTGTCGGTGGTAAATTTCACTCTCAAGAAAATCCTTGCACACTTACATGCAACTTGACCCTATATACAACAAAAATTCTTGATAGCACTTTGAGAAAATTTTGGGAAGTTGATGAATATGTAAGTGGACAACAAACATTCACTGCAGAAGAGCAAACATGTGAAAAACATTTCGTCGATAAACAAAGATCGATTCAGACGGACATATTCAAGTTCGGCTACCGTTTAAACAAGCTCCTGATTGGGTGCAATTAATTAATAAAGCGTAATTAATTAAATGTAAGAATTATATATAGATGAAATGAATAAATAAATAAAATCACTAATTCGGGACGGTCTCCTAGATACATATATTTCGTTAAAAATGCACTACACTCTGATAAGTCTTTGCAAATATATATTTTCAATTTCTTCTTCTAAATTTATTACAATTGAACTTACATACTTTACTTCGATTAATTTTCTATATTTATTTACAAAATACAAAGCGCACTAAAATATATTAAAACATCGTTTCTATTTTATGAGCTCTTCTAGCTTTATAAAATATTAAAATGTCTACCAAATCTCTGTGTAGTGAGTCTAATTAGTGGGAGTAATTCAACATTTGAAAAAATTATCCAAATAGATGAGATTTTTGATTGATTAGTGTCTTTTTCACAATTAAGAATAGGGGTTAAGATCAGATAAAATTATGATTTTTTATATCAAATATTTTCCACGAAATTATTATATTTAATTTTGTATTATATTGTAATTTTAAGCTTACCATCGAATAAGAAGTTGTCCCAATTCGGAAAATGATTGAAAATTTCATTTCTAAGATTACGTTCCAGATTGCGTTTATGTTTCATGAGATATGATGACCGCAGATATCTCATTTCAATGGATCGGCGGCGGCGATTCCATCGAAGACGTGGATGTTGGCCTAATAAACATTGAGGCAACTCTAAAGGTCGCCACTTTCCACCAACACAGGTAGCTCCAGGTGGACCTATATCTAATACATAGCCTTTGTCACAGTCGTACATAATTTGTTTATTATTTACAATCTAAAAACGAATGTTTTATCATATAATATGTTATGGAAACAGATCTTATGGAATATTATCGTTTAATACCTTTTTAACGTATGGCCTATAATCATACAATCCCATATTTCCGACAAGTAATACTTTACCATTGGGAATATAACCGGGAAAAGAGCAAAATACCTCTATACAATGTGGCGTTTCTCCAGTCCAATTTCCAAATGAACAAGTTAGTACATAATCATTGGGATCTGTAACATCTTTCCCTTCCGGACTCACCAATTTAAAACCATCCTTACATTTAAATCTAGCCTTCATTCCATGCTCTGTTTTTGGAGCCAACACCATACCATGCTTAGGTGGTTTGGGCATACTTTTACACCTTGCCGGTACACAACGGGGTATAATACTCCATGTTCCGTTGTGACATGTTGGAGGACTTAGTAATGAGACTGGGAATTCATAATTTTCATCACACTTCACATCAAGTGCAGTGCCATGTTTAACTTTCTCGACATTGGCTGTTTGCAATAGAGGCGATTGTGTGGTTGTTGTCGGCGTTATAATAGTAGTTCCATTTTCATCGGTTATGATTTCGATTGGCACTACATATCCTTGAGATATGGCGGGTACAACACAAGGTGCCAAACATTCTGGAAGAGAATTACGCCATCTACCATCTATTTGGCAAACACTTGAGGCATGTCCATGCATTAGCATATCTGGCTGACAACGGAATATAATACTAGCGCCTAATCCGGTACCGGCGTCGATATTTTCAATCCAACCGTTATATAAATTTCCAGGATGTCCACAATTTATTTCTGAAAATAATTACCATTACAGAGTTTTTACATTGCTATTGTTAATAAATGATTTGAGAAATCATATGCATAAATATAGAAATATTTAAAACAAACACAGACTTCTACATACATACATATGTATGTATTTTTATTCATACATTTACATAATTATATACAAAGTATAACAAGTAGTCCGACTCTTTGACAGCAGTACCTAACTCCCCAGATAACTTTTGGAAGATTGTTTTTCCAAAAATCACCAAATCGAGTCTTTTTTGAGTATTTTTGGTGATCAAAAACTGATTAATAAGTTGTACACTTAAAAAGTGATTCCCATTAGTGACTAAAAAGTGATTCATTTAAAAAACAATAACAAAATGTGCATAAATCATAAATATATCATTCCGGTGTTCTAAATATGATTGTTTAAAAATATATTTTGTAATTATATTTCACGTAGTTGGAAGATCAAAAATTGTTTCATTTCATTGTTTCATTACTATTGTTTTTATTTCTAACAGGACTACAACAATCAGACTTAAAAATTACTCAAAAATGATTCGTAAATACTTGTCAAATATGAGTCGAAACTAAAATGAGTTGATATAATTCTCATTTGGTTTATAATATTAAATGTATAAGTATTTCAGTATTTTCAGTTTAATAATCTTCTTTGGAAGATTGTTGGGTGACTATCGCCATGCTAAGGTCCTAATTATGTAAATCACTGTTGCCAGATTTGCACTGTTGCCAGATTTGCCGATTTTAGTCCTCAAAATGCCGATTTTGTGCAAAGTCTATATTTACATCAAGGTTTTCATATAATCATTTAATTAACAAATACAATTAAAACAAATTGAACCGTAATAGTTTTTGTATGATAGAATATGACATATAAAAATATAATCCGAATTTTTAGACGCATTGCCCATGCGTAACGAAGTTTTAACCAATATAATATTAATAAAAATTCTTAGTTTGTTTATACAAACAGTTACTTCAAGGATTTCTATAAACCTATACTGAAGACTTTTTAAAATTAATAAAGTTTGATTTTTCCGAAATTCGTATATGTCGTTGGAAATGTCTTTGAAATCGCTTTCATATCTTAATTGTTTATGTACATGACTTAGTATTTGAGAAACATACATATATCGCGTGGAAAAATGAGAAATACAAACGGAATGATAAACTTATAAATACCCTTACCACTCATGGTGAAATAACTAAATAATTCTTATTATATAGCACATATTTTATAACATTAAATCTTTAAATATATGAATTCTTTATCGAAAAATTTCACCAAAAAACTAGATATTTTTATTTTTTCCGATTTTCGACGATTTCAAAAATATTTTGCCGAAATTTTACAAAAATTATCTGGCAACAGTGCACCAATGCACAGTGGGGCATAATCGAAATTTTTTGGAAATAAATCTGGCATTTCTAAACGGCTGGTCCGATCTGGATAAAATTTGAGTTGGGTGTAGCTAAGTTGGTCTTACAAAAAAAATTTAAAGTCAATATCTCAATTAGATTCAAAAATATGCCACTTTAAAACCCTTCCTTCAAAAATATTGCACTTTTTCATACTAAACAATTTGTATAAATTTTCTTAATATTATATTCATGACAAATCATTGGTTCTGACTCAGTCACATTAAGAAAATTTAAACAAATTCTTTAGTATGAAAAAGTGCAATATTTTTGAAGGACGCAGTTTTAAAGTGGCATATTTTTGAATCTAATTGACTTGAAATTTTTTTTGTAAAACCAAAAATTAACTTATCTAAATAATAGCTCGGTATAAATGTGGATCAAATTGTTCCTAATATTTGCAATCCTATTAAAATTTTGATATAAATTTTAGTTTTGGAAACTCAATGAATATGTAATAAAATCTTTATTTATTAACGAAACTCAGTGAAATTTTCAGCGTTTTTTAAGTTTCTCATTCTAACAATAACAAGGTGTAAAAAACTTGTCAAAAGGTCATAGGGAATCCCGCAATTCCTAAAAATTGGAGCGAAAATCCCAAAAATGGTATTTTTTACAATTTTGTCTATAGGGTCCACATTTCCTTCGGGGCTGGGAAAATACTTTAGGGATAAATAGGGAACACATCAGGGTTTCCAAAACTGCTTTCCGTTTTCTGATCCCAGCTTTGGGATTTTAGAACATGTGGCCCAAAGTTGAAATTTTGATAAAAAAATAGGTAAATTTCCGGACCAAGGTATGGCAAAATTTTAAAATATCAATTTTGAAATGCCTATAACTAGAAAATTATAAAATATAAAAGCACACGCAAGCATGTCTTTTCAAGATCTAGCCGAGCGCATTCCAAAAATATAAAATTCTTTGAAATCGGATGGGAAACAAAAAAATGGCACGTGTTTAAACATTTTACATGTCGAAGGTACCCTACTTTGAGCCCCCATAGCGCCGCCCCTGGATTATTTGTAGGGCCCATTTTAATGACTTAAACTCGAATACTCCTTGGCTACGACCAATTAAAATTTTATCCCGATTTATTTTCAAAAAAATTCGATTCTGCCCCACTGTGCAATATGTGTGCATAACACAAACAAAATTGCACACATTTTATTATTGTTGTACATAAATCACATAAGTATGCACATAAATATCACTTTGGTGACGTGATTTACAAAATTAGGGCCTAAGTCTTTTTCCACTGGTTTTGATGACCTAAAACTGATTAATAAGTAGCATGCTTAAAAACTGTTTCGAAAATGATTCCTATTAATGATTAAAAAGTGATTTATTTGCAAAACAAAAAACAAAATGTACAGCAATCATAAGTAGATCATTCCGACAAAAGTATCAATTACGATCAGAAAATGAGCTCATATTCCAGCTTTTTTTTATAAAATAATTTTATTTTTAATTTATTCTTCTAGTTGAAACAAAAATTTTTCATTCCCGTTTCCCAGGAAATAAAATTATCCGGGAAACCCCAAACACATCCATATGTTGCCAGAAAGATGGGAAAAGTCAAAGCTAACAATGACCAATACTTTGAATAAATTTGCGTATATTCTACAAAACAAATATTTCAAAATAAAAGCAAAAAATTTAAAAAAAAAATCGCGAAAATTTAGTTTTGATGGTTTTCATTGCCATTTCTCTCTACTTCCGTTCTATGTATTTCTTTCATGGTTTATGAAATTTGTAAGCAATTTTATTAAATTATAACTTCTTCTTACCTTTACAAATTGGTAACGTGCCACTCCACTTTCTATCGGCACCACATCGGCTGGAACTTTCCCCCATTAATGTGTATCCATACCGGCATTCGTAGCTTACAACCGAATTATACGCCAATGTAGTGTAAGTAGCTTTACCATTTTTAGGATTCTCTGGTGTTGGACATACAACGGATGTTACCACTTGGATAAATTAAAACAGATTTTTAATTAATATTTCCATGGAATACATATATAATTAATTAACTTTTCTTTATTCTATAAAAAGTATATAAAATTAATTAGTTTTAACGTAAAGATGAACCAATTATGAGTTAAAATTTTTACCAAAATAAACTTTGTGGTCTAATTTAACTAGAACTTAGGGGGACCAAAAATATTTCACATATTTGAATGAAAATGTGCAATATTAAGATCTATTCTTAGTGCTAACTTTAACTTAAATTTTTATTGTTAATGGGACTTAACTTGATTAATGTTAGTTAAAAAATTACAAAGTTGTCAATAAAATTAAAAATACATTCATACAAAATAATGTATTCAGTAAATTAAAAAAACGAGTGTGCCGAATATTATATACATACATACATACAGTTTGTCAAAAAATTCTTTGCACATAGAGAAAAAATAACAAAATTTCAAAGAAAACATTGATTACTAATATAAATAATCAACTTCTTTATTATTTTCAACACTTTTTTTTAATAAACATATCGCACTTGATCAACAAGAGGGTATTAACTCAAAATTTTGAAATTTTCAGTAGAGGTCAAAACTGTTTGTGGTTACATTTTAAGAGAATTTGAAAATCTGAATACATTATAGTATGTAAATTCCATTTAAAAAAATAATTACATTGTTTTTCTTTTAATTTTTTCCAATTATTCCAAAAAAAAAACTATTTTTTGAGTTAATACCATTTTTCTGAAAAAATGTGAACAATTTTATTATAAAAAGAGTCACATTTCGAATTAAAATCATAAAGTAAAACCAATTTTATCAACAAAACAGTATCAACTCAAAATTCAACTAAATATAAATAAAATAATTTGATTATTTTTAACTTGAATAAACCTCAACTCAAAATAATACCTTTTTTATTAAAACATACGATGCATTTCTATTTCAACTTTTGTATTAACTTAAAACAATACCTTTTTGTTACCTTCAAATGTTGTTTTGGAGATGAAAGAGTAATCGGAAAACGTTGAAATTTTTACAGTAGATAAACATTGATGTTATTGATTTCTTGAAAAAAGTGAAATTTTTAAAATTTTGAGTTAATACCCTCTTGTTGATCAAGTGCGATATGTTTATTAATATAATAGATAACAAAAAAATCAATTTCAATAAAACCATTCATATTTATAATAAAAAAGGACAAAAAAATTAATTTTTATACTGTCAAATAAATGTTTGCACATTCGATAAAATATTAAGTTTGTGATACATTTCCAGGGTTTTAGCTGCTAATATATTGTGTGTCCAACTTGAGCATCAATTACGGCTGCCCATTGAGTTAATTAGCTTAGGGATATCATATTCCAAGGGTATTTTGTCCCACTCTTCTCTTTTTGATTCTTTGGCGATATTTTTCCCACTTTTTTCTTTAAATGTACCCACAAATTTTCGATATGGTTAATATCAGGACTTCGGGCAGGGGTATCAATAACTTTTGTACAGTTATATAGTAACCACGACCAAATAAATAAGAGTAATGTTTGGGATCATTGTCTAGTAATATTTGTATTAAAACTTGCTTGAATTTACCGGGTCAACAAAACCGAATTTCAGAATGATAGCGATTAAATCGGTTTTTAAAACATAAAGATAAACTTATTTCGTCAATATTTTATCCAAAATTCTGATTAACCCTATTAGCTTTCCAAACTTAACTGTAGGAATTAAATTTTTGTTTTCTAGAGCTGTCAGAGGTTTTCGCCAAACTTTTTGGATTCCATCATGACAGTACAACATTATTTTTGTCTCATCAGAAAAAATTTAGTCGTCCCAGCACTCTGGAGGGAGTGAAATGTGCTCTATAGAAAATCTTCATAGTTTCTCAATATTTTTGATTTAGAGCAGGCCATTCTTGAAGAATATTTTTGTTTTAGTAGCACATTTCGGAGTGTTTCATGTGTTACTCTTAGCCCATAATCATTTTCCGCTTGCAGATTTTCCTTTATAATAATTAAAATACAAAAAGTATAATCTTTTTCGAAATGCGATTTCCTGCCATTATTTTTATTTAAATATAAAGTTACTTGTGGAACTTAAAAAATATATTTTTTAACTAAACGCTATGCAACCTCTTTCAAATGCGATAACATTCATAAAAAGGCCTATTTGCACAAAATTCGAGTATATTTAACCAATTTTTTGTTTTCTTCACTCAGTATGCAAAGATTTTTTTGACACCATTCATATTGAAAAGCATATATTTTTGTTGTTGGTGTTGTAACGAGTTTGTCAATTTTAAATATGTTGGTGGAGTCAGATAGTCGTAAGAGGTCCAATAACGTAATGTGTGAAAAAAAACAAAAATGTAATGAATTTATTCTTGGAATTCTTACATGAAAATAAAATTTTAAAAATTTTTTTACTGTGCAAAGATATTTTTGACAAACTGTATGTATCATCCTCTTTTTCCTAAGTATACACCAACAGAAACAAGTTAAAATCAGTCTTCTATTAAGCCTGGTTATTGGTAAAAATTTTGTCATGTTAGTGATTTTTCAGTTTTTCTCATATATTCGAAAATATTCTTGAAATTTTATTTGTCCATAGAATTTAAATTGATTTTTTTAGATAGATGCGAAAATTGTATAAAACATTATCAAATTGGGTTTAGACCGGATTATTAGAAACTAGCTTGATTTTAAAAGAAAAATGTCCTAACTTTATTTTTGTGTGCAAAAACTATTAGTTTTTGCAATGAATTGGCTCATTGAGGTGCCCTACATTAGAATTTTTCGTAATTTTTCCATAAAAACTTTTAAAATTTTTATGAAAATGAAAAAAAAAAAACTAACCTGCAGTTTGAAATATCAATTAATTCTTAATAATTTAGGGACAATTTGCTTTTACCGTTCCTGAGTTATACCGGTTTTGTAGCTTTGTAGTTTATGATATTACTAGCTAAAACCCGGTGTGCTTCGCTACCCGTACCGTAAAGATTTACAATATATTTAGTCTATCTTAAATTAGTTTCTGTTCATGTGAAAAACATGGATTTTCTAGATTTAGTCCGCAAACTTGCAAACACTGACGTTGAGCTTTATCAATTATCATTGCAAATACTAAGCAAATAGGAAACTGCAATCGAATAAAATCAAATGGCATTTCCGAAGTTATAATTCCCAGTTATAAAGGTCGCTCCGATTAGATTGTTCATTAATTGCCTTACTGTAAGTCGAGTGCCATTACAAATACTAGGGTATTCAATTAATCGGGTTTCTGGTTTAATCGGTTAATCGAGCAAATAATTAATCGAGGTTTAGATTTAATCGGTTAATAATCGGTTAATTTAAAATTATTCGATTAACCGAATAATTTTTATTTTCATTTTAAATTGAAAATACAACGAATTTTGTGTACAAAAACATAAAAATCAGCAAATAAGGCATTTGAGATCATTTTTATAAACATATCGACTATTTGCTGCAACAACGTCATAACTCAAAATCCGTGTTTTATATATAGTTTCATCAGTTTTCAAAAAAGTCAATTATTATTCGATTGAATACCCTAGTTATGATCAAATACTCATTTCAAAAAAAGTTTCGTCTATACATGTAAATACAAACAAAGTTTCAAATACATGTAAATTAAATATGTCAGTTGTTATACATACTCACTAATCATGTTTATTGGATGTTCAAAAAATATATAATTTTAATTTGAAATTTGTTTTTGAATTGAAACGGAAAAATAAATACAAAAAAAATTTTAAAGTGCAAAAAAAAGGAATTTCGGTTAATCGGTTAATCGACACAAATTAATAGGTTTATTTGTTATTTGAAAATCGGCAATTTCAAATTATTCGAACAGTTAACCGTCCAAAATTAATCGGTTAACCGATTAACGGTTAATCGATTGAATACCCTAGGAAATACAATTTTTGAAATTTTTTTGCAAAATTGATTTTTTTTCCAATATGGGCCCTTTTTTAAAATTTTTGCTCAAAAGAAAGCCTAGATCCATTCCTTTAAGATATTTTTAGTCCCTTAGTGGGATGCGAATGGGATATCTATCAAAATAAATATTTTGTAACGCAAGACATAAATTTTTTTATTTTTTTTTTCTAAATCGAAATTTTTTCCAATTTAAAAATTTTTTTTTGCTCTAAAGAAAGCTTAGGTCTTTTCCTTTAAGGCCTATTTTGACACTTAGTAAGATGTGAGTGGGATATCTATCAAAATAAAAATGTTGTAACTCAAGACATTCAATTATTGACTTTTTTTTCCAATATGGGCCCTTTTAAAAAAGGGCCCATATTGGAGAAAAAATCGATTTTGCAAAAAAAAAGTCAAAAATTGTATTTCTTGAGTTATAAAATATTTATTTTGATAGATATCCCTCTCGCATCCCACTAAGGGACTAAAAATATCTTAAAGGAATGGACCTAAGCTTTCTTTTGACTAAAAAAAATGTTTAAAAAAAGGGCCCATTTTGAAAACAAAAAATCGTATTTGCAACAAAAAAAAGTCAAAAATTGTAAGTCTTGAGTTAAAAAATATATATTTATACATAAATATACTGTAAAAATTTCAAGCAAATCGGTTCAGCCGTTTAGCCGTCTATAGATCCCAAACTAATAATAAACATACATACATACAGACACACATTCACTTTTATATATATAGATAAGGGTTTCAAATGTATACAAATTATAACATTTACTTAATATTTTTTCAGTTTTTGTAAAAATTTTGCATTTAAAAAGAACAGAAATGTGTACGTAATTGTCGTTCTAATGAGATATAAAAGACAAAAATTTGTTAAAAAATGTTAAAGTTATTAAAAATTCCCCAGTCCATTAAAGTGTCTCAGGCTACTAGAACAAGAAATGTAGTAACAAAATTCACAAACTTATTCATTTAAAATTATTTTTTTTAAGATTTTATTCAATTTTTTACAATTTTTTATTTCTATAGAAATAACTCTTTCTTGTTTGAGAATCAAATTCAAAATAAAATTATATTTCGGAATTAAAGAATTAGGTATGGTTTTGCTTTCTTGAAAGCAAAATTATGTTTTTATAAAAAAAAAAATGTTTTTTTTTTTTACAAATTTTTTCAATTCCGTTGAATTTAACCTTGAACATATTTTCAAATATGAATCTTTAATGCATTTCCACCATGTTGGTTATTGACCCGCATTGTGTTGTTACTTCACTTATGCGATTCAGTTTTAATTTCATAATTTTTTTGCAATCCCAAATTATTTAAAAACAAAAAAATAAATGGATTTATAAAAATGTTAAATTGTGGCGTAAGCAAAATGTATTTTCCCATAGAATACATAGTTTTTTTGTTTGTCGCGTGCCGGTATTAAGTTGTAATTTAAAACACATTACTATTTAAAATAAAATAAAAATTTCTTCGAATTTAACCTTGAACATAGTATCTGATAACGAATTTTCAATGCATTTTTACAGAGTTGGGTTGTTGACCCATTTCATGGCTGACTGGCTATCCATGTAAACCTTGTGCGCAAAGTACAGGTCGCAATTTTGAAGATATTTCTATAAAATTTGGCAAATGCATTTTTTTTCGACCCGGCAAATGCATTTTTTTATACCCTTCAGCTTCGTGAGAAGGGTATATATAAGTTTGTCACTCCGTTTGTAATTTCTACATTTTTCATTTCCGACCCTATAAAGTATATATATTCTGGATCCTTATAGATAGCGGAGTCGATTAAGCCATGTCCGTCTGTCTGTCTGTCTGTCTGTCCGTCTGTCTGTCTGTCTGTCTGTTGAAATCAGTTTTCTGAAGACCTCAGATATCTTCGGGATCCAAATCTTCAATAATTCTGTCAGACATGCTTTCGAGAATTTTGCTATTTAAAATCAGCAAAATCGGTCCACAAATGGCTGAGATATGAGGAAAAAACCAAGACAACCTCGATTTTTTACCTATATCTGGATTACTAAGACATTAATATAGACAATATGGATATCTAATGATAGATATTTCAAAGACATTTGCAACGACGTATATAAGACCATAGTAAGTTGGACCTACAATGGGTCAAAATCGGGAAAAAAATTTTTAACCCGAATTTTTTTTTTTCAAAAAAAAAAAATTTAAAAAACCAAAAAAAAAATTTTTAAAATTTAAAAAAAAAAAATTTTTAAATTTAAAAAAAAAAATTAAATTTAAAAAAAAAAAAATTAAATTTAAAAAAATAAAAATTTAAAATAACAATCGAAAAAATTTTTTTCCAAAAAATTAAAAAAACAACTAAAAAAAAATTAAATTTTGTTTACCTAAAAATATTTTAAATTTTTAAGTATAATTTGGTGAAGGGTATATAAGATTCGGCACAGCCGAATATAGCACTCTTACTTGTTGTATATACGGAAGTCATGTTACCTAATTTGTTTGGAAATTTACTTAGTGTAGGGTATTATATGGTTGGGCTTGACCGAGTTTTCTAAAATAAAAAATTATTTCAATTCAAATACGTACATACATATCGAATATAGAAATTGTGTAATATAGAAATTATTGTATATATATGTAAAACCTAATTTTTCACGTAATCGAAGTGTCTGGATATTTCATTATGATTAATGTGTTCTGTATGTGAATTACAACTTCAACGACCTTAGATTCAGAAAAAATACTGCATCCTTGGATTGGCTTGGATATTTTTTGTTTTCATGATGTAATTCGTGAAAGTCTGTCTTACTATTACTCATACTTTTGGTCTTTCGCTAAGCTTTTACTAAGAGTAATATTTATTTGCATTTTTTATTGGTCAAGAAAATAGTTGGTTTTTAAAATTATTGGGGAGTTTATGATAGATAGAGGGTTTTTTCTTCTCAAAATATTCAATTTGTATGTATGAAAATGAGAAGATAGTTTAATTATTTTGATTTCATTTATGCCATTGTCAGATTTTAATGTGATTTATTTAAGTTCAATAACTAAAAGTTGTTACTAGTTAGTAACAATTGTTACTGGAAAAGCGTTCATTAACTCAAAAAACTTGCAAGTAGAGAAAAAATCAAGAGCGTATAAATTTTAGAGTGTGTTCTCTCGTTGCAAACTATTAGAAGTTCTATTTTGAACTCGAAATAGTTAGCAGCTTATATTTCAAATGTTTTGTGTTATTGTTTATTTATTTACAATTTTATTTTTGTGGTGAAAAAATGTCGAAAAAACGAATTTTCAATAAAATTGTAAAAGATGTGAGTATTTATACATTTTAAAAAGAATAAAATAAGAAAATTGTATGTATAAAACAATAGTTACTGGAAACGCGTTCATTTACTTTTTACTATTTTTGAGAATTTAAGAAAGTAATTTTGTAAATTTTGATTTTATTCTCTCGTTGCAAGTATTTACTGGGAAAGTAAATGAACAGACCTATTATTAACGGCTAATAATACAACATAAGATAAAAAAATTAACAATTAATAATATTAAACAAAAAGTTAAAGAAAAAATTTTGTTTTTGCTTTTTTTGGAATTTGTTGGTGTAAATTATCGTAAAATAATAGATGACACTTTAAAGTAGACACTTTTTTAAGCATACTCCAACTTTAACCATTTATTTTTATACCATGGACATTATATTTTCCAAATACAAAAGTTAACATATTTTCATGGTAATTCAATTCAGAATCGACATTCGCTATTTTGATAAATGAAATGAAAAATTCATGTTCAGCATGCAAAAATTAGTAAGAAAACATGAATTGCAAGAAGAAATTATTCCAAAAAAATATTAGAAAAGTAAAAAATTATAAAAGTAGAAATGTAAAAAATTAGAAAAGTAAAAAGTAAAAAATTATAAAAGTAGAAATGTAAAAAATTATAAAAGTAAAAATGTAAAAAATTATAAAAGTAGAAATGTAAAAAATTATAAAAGTAAAAATGTAAAAAAGTAGAAAAGTAGAAATGTAAAAAAGTAAAAAGTAGAAAAGTAAACAAAAAAAGTAGAAAAGCAAAAAATTATAAAAGTAAAAATGTAAAAAAGTAGAAATGTAAAAAAAGTAAAAAGTAGAAAAGCAAAAAATTATAAAAGTAGAAATGTAAAAAAGTAGAAAAGAAAAAAGTAAAAATTATAAATGTAAAAAAAGTAGAAAAGTAAAAAATTATAAAAGTAAAAAATTATAAAAGTAGAAATGTAAAAAAGTAGAAAAATAAAAAAGTAGAAAAGTAAAAATTATAAAAGTAGAAAGTTAAAAAAGTAAAAAGTAGAAAAGCAAAAAATTATAGAAGTAGAAAAAAGTAAAAATTATAAAAGTAGAAAAGTAAAAAAAAGTAAAAAATTATAAAAGTAAAAAAGTAGAAAAGCAAAAAATTTTAAAAGTAGAAATGTAAAAAATTATAAAAGTAAAAATGTAAAAAAGTAGAAAAGTAAAAATTATAAAAGTAGAAATGTAAAAAAGTAAAAAGTAGAAAAGCAAAAAATTATAGAAGTAGAAAAAAGTAAAAATTATAAAAGTAGAAAAGTAAAAAAGTAAAAAAAAGTAAAAAATTATAAAAGAAAAAAAGGAGAAAAGCAAAAAATTATAAAAGTAGAAATGTAAAAAAAGTAAAAAGTAGAAAAGTAAAAAATTATAAAAGTAGAAATGTAAAAAGTAGAAAGGTAAAAAAAGTAGAAAAGCAAAAAATTATAAAAGTAGAAATATAAAAAATTATAAAAGTAAAAATGTAAAAAAGTAGAAAAGTAAAAAATTATAAAAGTAGAAATGTAAAAAAAGTAAAAAGTAGAAAAGCAAAAAATCATAAAGTAAAAAGTAGAAAAGTAAAAATTATAAAAGTAGAAGTAGAAAAGTAAAAAAAAGTATAAAAGTAAAAAAATATAAAAGTAGAAATGTAAAAAAAGTAAAAAGTAGAAAAGCAAAAAATTATAAAAGTAGAAATGTAAAAAATTATAAAAGTAAAAATGTAAAAAAGTAGAAAAGTAAAAAATTATAAAAGTAGAAATATAAAAAAGTAAAAAGTAGAAAATTTGTACACTTGAATTGAATAAATTTTTAATATTTATAGTTTGAAATATTTTGTAGACCATATTATTTTATGTAGACTTTGATGTAAACTTTGAAAATTTTGGAGACTCTGATATTGGATTTTTGAATTTGTGGTTAAAGTTGTTGTTGATTTAATTTTATGTTTTAAAAATGATAAATTTTATTATCTGCTTAATTAGCTTTTTGAATCTAAAATATTGTGTTAGAAATGTGAGATTAAAATGGGTGGTTTTTATTTGTTTGACAAAGTTAGGTTTGAGTGGAGAATTTTATAATGGATGTTGTGTTGAAAATTCTTTTTGAATCCTTATTATTATTTCGATCATTAATGCTCTTGAGGTAGTTTAATATTAAAATTTATATTTTTGTATTTTGAAATCTTTATTTGATTTTGAATTAAAAATTATTAATCTATTTTTATTATTCTTCATTTCATTAATTGATAATTTTATTTACTTTATAGGGGATTTCATTGATTGTTAAAATTATGTTTTAGTGGAGTTATAATAAGCGGAGACTTGTAATTATTTTTAATGAGACCTTGTTATACATCTAATATTGTTGTTTAGGGTTTAAAAAGTAATTTCAATAACCAGAATTTTATTAAGTTATTATTATATAGTTGAGATGACTAGACAGGCTATTTGGTAATGGGCTAATCTATCAATTAGGAGGTTGAAAGTTCAATTCCCAAATAAAGACTGAAAACTAAGTTTGAATATAATTTATTATTGATTTGTAGCAGTTAAATAATTGGTATTTGTTTCTTAAATTTTGGATGAAATTTGGATTAAAATATTTATTTTGTGAATTTATTTTTATATCTTGAAACCTTGTTCTGAGATTAAAATGTTTGTCCCGGTTACTTTTATTGTTTACGTTTTTTGGATTTTTTTAATTTTGTATATCAGCTGTTCAACGTTGCCACTTGTCTGTTTTTTGTTGTATATTGTATGAACACATTTACTACATTTGCGGTGGCACCCAGTTAAAGTCGGTTCAATTTAAAACATACTTTAATTTTGACTATGGTTGCATATTAATAAACTACTGAACGGCTTTTAGTTGCAATCAAAAAGTACTCGATTTATTTAAAGAAAATAAACCAAAGTTTTTAAAAGGTAAAAACGCAACAATTGGTGTCAATCAAGTTTGAAGAGCTTAAAGTGGAACAACTCAAAATAGAATTGAACAAGTTGGAGTTATCTACAGCTGGTAATAAAACAGAATTGCAAAAAAAATGATAGGTGAATTCAAGCGGCGTGATATTGACATCGGAGTATAATGAAGTAATGGAAGTTTCTACCCGTGCAACAACAAGCAGCATGGATTTAAGCACAATGTTCACGGCTATGATTGAAAAATTTAAAGAAGTTGAAGAATCTTCAAGAGCCAACAACGAAAACATGGAAGCAAAATTACAAGAAAATTCTAGAGCCAACAATGAGAAACTGTTAGCAGAAGTTAAAGGCCCAACTATAATATGCATAAACTAGCTTAAGTCAGCTTAAGCAACTGTGCGAATACATATAAAATGTATGTGACAAACTATAATGTACTTAAGAGAGTTTCGTCAAGTTTCGTGCGAAGCTGGTCGCACATTCCGTACGGAATCAGCTGTTTGTTTATTTTATACAAAGAAAATAGAGAAATAAATGAAAAGGATGAAGAAAATTAATTTATTTTGATAAAATAATAAGAAATACGTATTTTTTTAATTGCATGTTGCACATAAATGTGCAAATGGAGCTAAATTGTTTTGAATGCACGTAAGTACATTATGGTCATCTAAAAGTTTCTTCGGATTTCCTTAAGCATTTGACAGACTTTTCGTTCGGTTATGACATTACCTTAAGCTAGCTTATGCATATTATAGTTCGGCCTTAAAGCTGAAGCTCAAGAAACTTCTAAAGTAAACAACGAGAAGCTGTTAGCTGAAGTTCAAGAAAATTCTAAAGCACAAACAAGAAACTTCAGGAAATTTCGGAGGTTATAAACAGCAGGGGTGATAATCTTGAAACACAAGTCAGCAACTTTGTCCGACCTAGAGGATGGTCTAGAAAAACAATCCCATGATGTTGATAATAAATTGCTCGATCTGGAAATGAAAAATCTTCAATTCCAAGCTGAAGTTCAACCTTTGCGACTTATTTCAAAAACATCTTGTAGAATAAAGGCCCCTAGTTTTGATGGCTGCATACCGTTTAATGTTTCCAAGTTCCAGTTTGATACAGTTGCCATTAAAAACATGTATAACAATTAAATATTGTTTGAGTGGTCTTTCAAATCGTTTTTTTTTTAGGCAAAATGCATTTTTTCCAAAAAATTAAAAAATCGTGCTTTAGTAATTTTCCACTAACTCAAGCAGTTCTTAACGGATTTGAACCTAATTACACGCATCGAAAAAAGTGTAAAAATTGAGACGGTCTACAGTCCAGCTATGAAAAGGTCGTTAAGTCAAATTCCGAAATAGGTCAATGCACTTCAGAACTTGTCAATAAATCCACCAAAGAACACGTGCTACTAGCGGAATATTTGGGGAAATGGGTAGAAGAATTAACGCCGCCCGATAGAAATAAACATACCTCCGTCCTCGCCTTAAAAAGTCAAAGCCATGGCGCCTTAAAGCAGGTGCCCAGAAGTGTTCCTCCAGCAAGACGAAGTGAAGGAGTTGGTCAACGAAATTAGGCGGAACGACGAACCATCTTTAAGTCCTTGAAGCTTGCCTGTTGTTTTAGTTAAGAAGAAAAAGGAGCACTAGATTTTGCGTCGATTATAGAAAACTGAATGCCGTCACGAAGAAAGACAGCTACCCTAGGGTGGCCCTTAATAAACGAAAGTTGGAAAAATTTTGCCATTAAAAAATTACTTTTATAATTTAATTTAAAAGACTCGAAATGTGTACGTAATTGTCGTTCTAATGAGACATAAAAAACAGAAATTGGTCAAAAAATATTAAAGTTATTAAAAATTCGCCAGGCCATTAACGTGTCTCAGGCAACTAGAACAAGAAATGTAGGAACAAAATTAACATATTTTGATAAATATTAAAATAAAAGCTCATTTTTACTTAAAATATGTCCATATTTACTTGTATATGAGTTTTTGTCTTCGTAGGATACCGTTAACCTATTATTAGGTATGAACAAAAAATAAAATTTTTTTAACGGCAGTTTCAAAACTCCATTTTAAAATTTTTAAAAATTTTGTTAAACAAATTTCAGAATTTTTTGATCATCTCTTTGGGATTTATTAAGAATATAATAGGGAATAAAAATGTGAAAAAATTATGAAAATATCGCTTATAGTTTTTCCGTACCTGCGATTTAAATTTTGAAATTTTCGAGAAAAACCAATTATTTGGCAATTTTTAGGCCAATGAGCTCTATTTCCTTACTCTTATGAATTTTAAGCAAAGGTTATTCAGAATATTATAGTCCAGATAATTCTAAATATACTCTGAAATTGAAATTTTCGGGAAAAACCAATTATTTGGCAATTTTTAGGCCAATAAGCTCTATTTCCTTACTCTTATGAATTTTAAGCAAAACTTATTCAGAATATTATAGTCCAGATAATTCTAAATATACTCTGAAACTTGTACTAAAATCGGAAAACGTTAACCCTTAAATCGTGAAGGTCAAAGGTCAAATTTTTCAATATTTGGAATTTCTCTTGGAAAGATTTCGAAATGTTGTATATATTTGGGCCGATTTTGCCTAGTATTTACAAAAACAACAGAGAAATTAAAATTAACCCTATATAGCGCTTGGTGTTAAAATGACCCCAAATTTCTAAAACCATAAATAAATTATGATTTTAAAAGTTTGGGGTCATTTTAACCCCAAGTGCCATTAAGCGTTAATTTCCATTCTTGTACTGTTATTATAAACCCTAGGGTTTATGTTATATTTTTGTTAAATTTAAATCGGCCCAAAAATTTATAACATTTCGAAATCTTTCCAAGAGAAATTCCAAATATTGAAAAATTTTACTTTTGACCTTCACGATTTAAGGGTTAACGTTTTCCGATTTTAGTACAAGTTTCAGAGTATATTTAGAATTATCTGGACTATAATATTCTGAATAAGTTTTGCTTAAAATTCATAAGAGTAAGGAAATAGAGCTTATTGGCCTAAAAATTGCCAAATAATTGGTTTTTCCCGAAAATTTCAAAATTTAAATCGCGAGTACGGAAAAACTATAAGAGATATATTCATAATTTTTGCACATTTTTATTCCCTATTATATTCTTAATAAATCCCAATGAGATGATCAAAAAATTCTGAAATTTGTTTAACAAAATTTTTAAAAATTTGAAAATGGAGTTTTGAAACTGCCGTCAAAAAAATTTTATTTTTTTGTTCATACCTAATAATAGGTTAACGGTATCCTACGAAGACAAAACCTCATATACAAGTAAATATGGACACATTTTAAGTAAAAATTAGCTTTTATTTTAATATTTATCAAAATATGTTAATTTTGTTCCTACATTTCTTGTTCTAGTTGCCTGAGACACGTTAATGGCCTGGAGAATTTTTAATAACTTTAAAATTTTTTGACCAATTTCTGTTTTTTATGCTTCATTAGAACGACAAGTACGTACACATTTCGATTCTTTTAAATTAAATTACAAAAGTAATTTTTAAATGGCAAAATTTTTACAAAAACTGAAAAAAATTCATTTTTTCCCCTAGTAAATGCATCTCAAAACTTCAGAGGGTTTGCGGCACATCTTAAACCCAACCGATTTACCTAAAAAATTTTCAGGATGATTTTTTTACTAATGTTCACCAAACTGGGGGTGAGAATGGCCAAAATCCAACTTTCGTTTATTAAGGGCCATCCTAAGCTACCCTCTACCTCTAAATGGAATAAAATGGTTCTCCACATTGGACTTGCAAAGTGGTTCAGACGAGGACAAAGAGGAAACTGCAGAGCCCTTTGGACTCTGCAATGCTCCGGCAAAATTCAAATGGAGCATGTGTACCTCGATGACATAATTGTCATGGATATGACTTTTGATGAACACCTGAAAAATCTTTAAGAAGTCTTTAAACGAATATCAGTGGCTGGACTCAAATTCAGTGTAAAGAAAGAGTTTAAGTATTTAGGGCAGCTTAACAGCAGATGGAATATCAACAGACGAAGATAAAATACGAGCTGTAAAGGCCGGGTATATTAAATTTTTAAAACGATCCTAATTCTTCCGCTGTGTTCCAATTTCAATGTATAGAAACTATGTATAGAAACTCCTTATGAATCACTACAAAAAACCATGTCGTAGCTATCAATTATCTCTTACAGCTTCGGAGATATTCGCCAGTTTTTTGATAACAGCGGATCCAAGTATTTCCGATTTTCTCCAGTTTTCTTATATTGGACTAACAACACATGAATGAGTTAAATAGATAAATAATTATACAAAAGTAAGCACTAAGTCCAAAGTTATTTGCATTTGAATTTAAAAAATTGTAAAATTTCTTTTTATGTTGTTTTCTCAAACAATTTCTAAGACGATGTATAAGGATTTTACACTTTTTGAAAAGCTAACTTTCCATCAAATATTTCAAATTAAAAAAATTGAAAATTGTTGATACCGAGGGGACCAGGTCCATCTAAATAATGGCTATTTTTATAATGGCTACTTTTTTGGGAATTGAGGGATTCCTAATAACAAATTTTAAAATTTGTTTCTATTTTTGCATTTAAAATAGAAATATATATTTGTATATAACTGTAAAATATTCATAAATAAAAATTTAATTTTAATTTGCAAAATTTGTATTTTCGCAAAAACTCATTAAAAAACATTTTTTTAATATTTTTCAAAAAAGTATTCCATGAATTCTTTAATTGTCAAATGTTTTATATATTGTTACGTTTTAACCTTTTCAAAACGCTGGTTTATTTCCTTTAAATAAACCGGATACTTTTGATTGCACACTTTAAGGCACTTAGTTGATTTTTATTCGAAAAGCGTCTCTGATAAACTCACTCACGACTGCAACCTCTGCCACTATTTATAACACTGCCATCTGCACTCTAGATTGCTCTTTAACTGTCAAAGTTCGAATATTCTAGATCATACGCCATCTGTGGTGTACTTTCTACAATGTTCTTTAACTGAATATTCGAATTCAAACAGCGTTGCCAACTTACGATCAATGGTAAACTGAAAGCTTTTATTTAATAATGCCCACAGATATGTTACAGTTGGCTATTACAGCAATGTTTTTTGAAAGCATTATGCTACTTTTAAATCAGCCCTTAAAATCGTTATATTTGAATTCAAGTACAATTTCGTAACAATATTTTGGAAAAAAAATCCCTATCCATTAATATATAACACGTCTTGTGGTTTTTACGTGTCAATTAATTGGGGAAAGATTAACATCTAGCAAAGAATTTACCGATATGCAACAAATTTTTTCAACATTAAACAGTTTACAAACAAACAACTGTTTACTAAATGCAGAAACTGTCGTCTGTTAAGGTTAAATTTTAATTCACATTAGTGTGCTGTTAATGCAAATTAACTCAATCGTCTGTCTACGGTATTACAACAAGTATTTGTATGGTCAACACTTCCAACTGAGATCCGATCATTCTGCAGCAACCACCTGAGTTGCTGCAATTTAAACAACCTGAAGGACTAATAGCTCGTTGAATTGAGCGGCTTCAGAGCTATGACTTTAGCATCGAGCACCGGAAGGGTTTGAAACATGGCAATGCGGACGCGCTTTCAAGACTGCCCCGCAACGTGGGATGCAAGCATTGTACAAAATCCGAGGAAAAGGAATGTGTCATCGATGTTAGACTAATGCAAATAGAGTCCAGTGAAAATTGTTCTGTAGCGCAAAGAAGTGAATCCATACTGGCGAAAATAATATCCGCTTAATAAGAGGACAGAAAGCCTACCCGCAATGAAATATCAGCCGAAAGTCCTCTGATGAAATCATATTGGGCCCTATGGAATAGTTTAAAGTTGTTAAATGGCTGATTATATCGCATATGTGAAAGTGCTGACGGTAAAACGGTGACAAATATAATTGTGGTAAGAGTTGGCCTCAACACTTTCGCTTCTTGCTAGTGGCTCTTTTCAATATGCAGTTGGTAATGATTACCTCATTGGTATGTCCCAAAGCACGATTAGCAAAATGGTCACAAGGGTGGCAAAGGAAATGGAGGTAAAGCTATGTCCAAATTTGATAAAATTTGATCCAGAGCAATCCAATGAATGTATGGAAACTTTTATGAGGAAATATAAGATCCCTGGAGGTTTGTGTTTATGACTGATTCTTTTTTATTTATTTAATGTTGTCCTCGTCTTTATTCAGTTATAGGCTGCATAGATGGCACTCACATAGGTCTTCAAAAACCTTCCGATAACGAACACATGTTTTTTAATAGAAAAGGTTTTCACAGCCTAAACTCTATGGTGGTAAATTTCTTAAGAATATGTTTTTTAAAACTTACATATTATGATCATGAATATAAGCTTCTGGCTATTAATTCCAAGTATGGTGGTGCAGCACACGACTCTTTTGTATGGAAACATTCGAATGAAAGGGATTTGTTGGAAGATCTATCCAACAATAAAAAACCTAAAAATTCTTGGCTTTTGGGTAAGTTAAACACAAATATTTACGTGCTTTTACACCAGTACATATTCCTTTGCTTTGATTTTAGGGGACTCCGGCTACCCTTTAGAGCCATGGTGTATAACACCATATAGGAATCCCGCTGAAGGGTTAATGGAAACTCATTTCAATGAGGTTCACTCAAAAGCTAGATGCATTGTTGAAAGATCTATTGGAATTTTCAAAGCCCGGTGGAAAGTTCTTTCTAATGATAAAAGAAGTCGCTACTGCCCCCAAAAAATTGCACTTTTGGCAAATGCGTGTGCAGCACTACATAATATTTGCATAAAATTCAAAGTGGATCAGTACACTGTAATTAGTGTTACTGAATCTACCCAAATTGAGGTTGATGTAGGAGCTGAAACAAATGTAACGAGAATTGGCAGTAAAAAATAGTGTTACTGAATCTACCCAAATTGAGGTTGATGTAGGAGCTGAAACAAATGTAAGAGAATTGGCAGTAAAATTCGAGACCATATAAAACTTTCATTATTAAATAATATATAAGTACCATCTAAAAAGAAAACTATAATTTAATCATTTAACATAAATTGATTTGTTTATTAAAAATAAAAAGAAATTATCACAGCCTTGTTATTCATTTAATTTGTACTTTTGTTAACAGTAATGTAAACATAAATAGTCTCCATGTCTTAAATAATATACGCAAAAGGCACTACTAAATAGTTAAAAGTTATCCTTTTTACGTCTTCTGTTTTAGGATTTCCAGTTCAATTGTTTTTATTTCATATTCAATCTTTTTTGTTTTCATATTTTCAGCATGTTCTTTTTCTTTTATTCTGAGTGAACGTTCCTTTATTTCAGTTAAACGATCAAGTTTAGAAGCCATGATCATTTGATGCTCTTCAAATTTCGAAATGTTGGATTTTAAAAGTTTCAATTTCGTTGCTGCTTTCGTAGAGCATTTAGTTGGTCTTGTTGTTAATTTCAATGTATTGTCTTCTTCATTTTCCTGTTCACTATTGACTTCCGATGTTAAAGTTGTATCCACTAGATACTGAAAAGATTAATCTGCGTCATTACAATTTCCGTTTGTGTTATTAGCTGATCCGAATGAGTTTACAGTTGTCATACCATCAACGGCTACCCCAATGCCGGCAGCCTGTAGGATTTGTTCTTCAATTCTTTTTTGATTCTTTGTTGAAGGATACCTTCTTCTTCACACTGAATTTTTGATATTTATTACAAAACACATGAACAAAATCTTTAAGCAACGAATCATACAGAAACTAACGTGATACATGCCTTACACCACAGCTTTGCATTTTTAATTGGTGGGCCAAACGTATTTAAGCGCACAGTAAGTGTTTCCCACAACCTATTTGCAACGGCTCTCCCTTGTCCACAATTTGGCAGACGGTTTTTTGCTAAATTGGAGTGTTCGGAAATAAACTCTGCCAATATTTATTTTTGTTTTAAATTTATATTTTTCACACTTGTCCTGAAATTTTAATAATAATTACACTTCTTTTAACTTAAAAAATTAATAAAACTTACATTTTTCACAATTTTTTGTTAGCCGTTAAAATAAAAAAAAACATAAAAACCAAGATAACACTCGATCGATGACTCGCTATCGAAAGCCATCATCTCAAATTTTATTTATTTTTGTTTGATATCGATTGCCGTAATCCCAAAACAATAATTTTCAATCGAATTAGCTCGATATCGAAAGCGGTAATTAGACCCCAGAGTATTTACACAAAAATTAAAATAAAAATAAGGCCGGGCATTGCCTGGACTTTTTTTCTTTTAAATATAAGCTAATATCCTATACTTTTCTAAAATCCATAAAACTAATTACAACTTTTACCAACTTAATAGTTGTGGCCCATTAAATGCGGATATTATCCCTATTTTGGACCTTTTAAAAAAAAAATTATTAAAAATATTTACTCATAATTTTTATAAAAAAAATGTTTACTATATACTTTAATACCTGATGTTATAAAAGATTTACTTTTAATAGATTTAATAAATTTCCAGTTTTTTCACTTTTTGAATAAATTTCTAGTTTTTTCACTTTTTCTTAAAAAAGCAATACTAATTAGCTAACTTTGACCGCTCATTGAAAAGAAAATAAACAACTTAGTTGATTGATTTTTATAGCTGTGTTGTAGAATTTTATCTACTTTTACCCTATACCAAAATTTATTATAAATACTTTATTTCTAAATTTCAATTAATCGCCACTTTGAACCCAAAGTGTATCTATCGATCAGCTTGATATAATTATATGTATGTACATTACGGTGGGACATTTTTAAGAACAAAAATTTATCGATATTGTTCCACTACGACATATCAAAAAAGTCATTTTCGAGGGGCCCAAATTTATTTTTTTTTTACATTTTCTCAACTTTTAGTTTTAAGGTTTTTTAAGCTGATAATAAAAAGGTTGTCTGATTTAATTATACCTAGGGTTGCCAGACGGCCTGGAATGGCCTGGATTGTCCAGTTTTTTGTGTCTTGTCCAGTTTCCAGCTAAAACACAATTTGTCCAGTTAAAAAATAATTTCTTTCATTTTGCAAAATATTTTTTTATTAATAATATTTTTTATTAATTAATATTTTGTACAGAAATATTTGAAAATTTATACAATTGTGATTGCAAATGTATAGTCAGTTGTATTTGTATTAGAAAGTGATTCATTTACTATTATAGAACTGTACAGTGAGTAATCTTTTGAATTGCCTTAAAAATCGGTTAAAATATGGAAGCAAAGTTGTAACTATTTTAAAAAAGATTTCATCTTTCGGAACAAAACGTTTACAATTAGAAGCAAATCAATTTTTAAAAAATTAAAATATTACGTACTTAGAGCAATGATATGATTTCGGAGACGAATCGCTTTACAACAAAATTTAATTTTTAAATTTAAAACAATCCCTTTTATCGTGGGATAACTTATCAAAGCTTCCAAAGTTTTAGAAATATCAAATATAATTGACGACATGTTGCTTTTGCCGCAAGATAATGTTTTTTTTTGAATTTTTAACACTGCGATCTTTGATATTTTTTACATTACTACGAAAATTAATCTTTAACCTTTTGAAAGTAAACAATTTTATTTACACAATTTTAAGGGCAATATCTTTGCATTTAAAATGGAATCAAACATTATGCTGGATATAATTTTAACAAATTTTTAAATTTTCAAATCGCGATATTTTTGAAGTGGAAAGGGTTTCCGATGATTGATTTGAGGAGTCCTTTGGAACCGTAATATGTGTGGTAATTTTGATTAAAATCGAAGATGTCAAATCCAAAAATAGCAGTTTTCTGTCCGTTTTGATATGGATTCTCTCAATTGTGATATGGAAACAAAATTTTAAAATTTGGATTACAATAAAACTAGAAATATATTCTATAAAAAAGTACACTTTTCTTTTATGATATGCGTCTTACGTTATTTTGAATTAATGTTTTCTAAAACTTAAATGACGTATCATCAATATAAATTTGTATGAAAAAATAAAATCTTAAATACAAAAGGAGTTTTTAAAGATATTTAAATTAAAAAATGTACTTATTAAATGTTCATAAAGATGGCCAAAAAAATTCTATTGCAACAGATTTATTAAACAATATAAGGAAACTACCTAAAATAGGGTAAAATACTATTTATTAATTAATTACTCAAAGCATTAACGTTATTTTGTTTAAGAAAATCATGTTACGTTGTTTGAATTTTGGTTATAATTTGGTTATTTTAGAAAGTTAAAGTTTAAAATTTTTTACACATATGTAATATGATGATGTAAATCGTAATCAATAATAAAATCAACTTCGAACTTTTTGACGATACGTTGTTTTGCATTTTAGGTGACGATATGTATGTAGGACTGAATTTAACGTTTCTTTATTTTTGTAAAAAACTTAAATAAAATTTAACTCTTTTGAACTATAAGCGCATTTTTAAATTGTCCAGTTATTTTTTAAAAATCCAGTTAAATTTTTCTTATGGTCCAGTTATTTGACTTTTGTTATCTGGTAACCCTAATTATACCCTTCACCTTTGTGAGAAGCGTATATATAAGTTTGTCATTCCGTTTGTAATATAATTTTCCGACCCTATAAAGTATATATAGTACATATATTCTGGATCCTTATAGATAGCGGAGTCTATTAAGCCATGTCCGTCTGTCTGATGAAATCAACTTTCCGAAGCACCCAAATAACTTACATACACGATTCATACATCAATATCTCCGGAATTGTTCCGGCTCGGTCCACAAGTGGCTGAGACATAAGGAAAAAACCAGGACAACCTCGATTTTATCCCTATTTTTGACCTATATCTGGATTACTCAGTCATTGATATAGACAGCAATTTCTTATCTAAAGAACCCATAAACCATTTTTAAGAGTTGATTATAATATTTGAATAAAAAGAAAACGGTACGTGACAGCGTATTCATGCAGCTTGACAATGAATTTCACAACATTGTCGAAATTTGAGCAGTTTGGAAGACGGCCGCACAGTGGTATAAATAAAAATAGAAGGAAATAAATCTGTAACTTCTAAACGCTTAGTCCAATTTGATTGAAATTTGACATGAGCAAAGATGAAGTCTTGTCGAGTTTATGTTTTGACCTCATGGACCAAGGAGGGGCGCGGCCAGGGGATCCCAAAGTAGGTCACCTAGGGTATGTTAAATTTTTAAAACTATTATATTTCTTCGAATCTCCTTGCCAAGCACTATCGTAGATATCAATTATATCTTACAGCTTAGGGGATGTTCGCATTTTTACCCACCCTGCCCCAGTTTTTTGATATCAGAGGGTCCAAATATTTGCCGACTTTCTTAATTTTTATTTTATTATACCAGTATCCCAGTAGAGCAAGAGAAACGTAGTCGATGTGTCCGCTGTTCTTCACTTGGTCTAGAGAAGCTTACAAAAATTATATGCTCAGGTTGCAAAGCCGCTTTGTATTACAAGTGTTTTGAACATTCCACAAATTTAATTCCTAATTACATTTCAAAAATGCAAATAAATGTATACTTTCATCTTTCATTTAATAATATTCTAATGTTTTATTATTTTTTTAATTTCGAATCACCCATCAAGAACACTAATTGGGATTTAATGACCCACGAAAAACGCTTAGTGTGGGATTATATGTCCCAGGATAAAAGGGATATTTAAGGATTTCTGAGTATGCAGAACATAATTGTTTTTCCACATCTTTTAGAATATGCAAACATTTTTACCATATATAGTTTGGTTCTCAAAAAATTGTTCGAATTTTTTTTTAAATTTAAAAAAAAAATTTAAATTTAAAATTTTTGTTTTTGTTTTTTAAATTTTTTATTTTTAATATTTAGGGAAAAAACTTTTGGTGAAAAAAAAATTCGGGTTAAAAAATATTTTTTCTGATTTTGACCCATTGTAGGTCCAACGTTGCAAAGGTCTTTGAAATATCTATAATTAGATATCCATATTGTCTATATCAATGACTGAGTAATCCAGATATAGGTCAAAAATAGGGATAAAATCGAGGTTGTCCTGGTTTTTTCCTTATATCTCAGCCACTTGTGGACCGAGCCGGAACAATTCCGGAGATATTGATGTATGAATCGTGTATGTAATGAAGATACGAATGTTTTAAAATTGCTGGGACACATTATCCTAGTAGTCCCGAGAGGGTTAAGGTTTTTTTAATAGGTATGTTATAAAAAGGTAAAATTATACGATCAAAACGATGGCGATATATTTTTTCCGAAAAAAATGTTTTATTATTGTGTTTTTTCGAAAAACGTTTCTTTTCGTTTTTTTATTATTTTTTGTTATTCACGTTAGGCAGTGTAGTGCACTGTAGATTAGACCGTACCTCAAAAACGAAAATCGCCGTACACCCCCTAAAAAATTGCAGTTCTGCAAGGCAGTTTCGAAAATTTTTGTTTGTTTTTTTTTGCTTGCAATTTACAGTCGGATCTTAAAGTATGATATTTCAATGTTTTTGTCTCGGGAAGGCCAATGTTTTGCTCTAATGGCCATGATCCTAATGTCAGAAAATTAAAGCTCACAAGAAATCATTACCGCGAGTGTACTGTACATATGTGTTAAAATTAATTACTTCTATATAATCGGAAAGCGCGGCATATCAAACAGTGTCTAGAAAGGAAACATGACTCAATTCGCCACTGATGGCTGACACAACAAAATACATGTATTTTGCTGTTGAAAGAGTTAGGATTTTGCCAGCAGCCATAGGTTTTAGCTAAGCTACAATAAACTACGGAGGGAAGAAATATTTATGAATATTTCAAATAATAATCTTGTATAGCTATTGTATTGACTTGACGGCTATTTAAACTTAAGTCGTCACAATACTGATTTTGCAATACAAGCTTTTTTAGCACTTCTTATGGAAAGGGTCCATGTGATGGATGGAGGAAAAACCTAGTCAATATACATCAATTATTATATAAACTTTGAGATGTATATAAACAATGTTTTTGTTTTGACAATTTTGTACGCTCATGCAACTATTAAATATAAGGATATACATTAGGCCGGGTCGATTAGTATGGACGGTCAAAAAGTAAAAAATCGTATAGCAGAAACGCAATCTACGGAAAATTCTAAGAAAGTTTCCTCAAGAAACCATAGGTCTAAAATCAAATCCTATCTTGCGCATTTCGTCTTTTATCCAATAGAAAAAAAATATGTATTGAAATATCATTGGATAAAAGACGAAATGCGCAAGATAGGATTTGATTTAGACCTATGGTTTCTTGGAGAAAATTTCTTAGAATTTTCCGTAGAATGCGTTTCTGAGGATTTTTCATATATTTTTTCAGAGTTTTTATATTTATTGTAATAAAACAATTGCAGAATTTACAAAACCCCTGTATTATTGTATCGAGTGTATTATTGAATTCAAATACAATAGTGTAAGCTTGTTGTTGGAAATTTTCATACAAAAAATAAATACACTTATAAACTTTTATTTTGTATGTTTTTAAAAAGTTGTATTGGTTTACAGCTATAAATTTCTCTGAGCACCAAGGTTGCCAATTTAGCCATTTTCCGGCTAGATCTAGCGATTTTATTTTCATTTAGCCATAAAAAAATGGCTAGATTTAATCTAGCCGGAAGATCTAGCCATTTTATTTTGTCCTAGCCTTTTTTATTTTATACTTTTCTTGAACATTTTTGTAATTTTTTAAAAATAAAAAAGTATTTTTTATCAAATGACAAAGAAACTGTCTTTTTAAACAAATTCGTCTGTTGATGATTTGATGAGAATATTATTGGTTTTATGAAAACAGTAATATTCTCATTTTTTCAAAAATGAAAATTTATCAAAAAGGAAAAGAAAAATATTGATATTACAATCTTTAAGTCTGCTAAACCCCATTAACACGAAGTCGGTAAAATTTTGTTTTGAAAACTGTCAGTATAACTATTAGTTAACACATAATCAGACTTCGTGGTGATGGGGGGCAATAAATGTAATATTTTTGAATTTGTATTCAGTTATTTTTGGGTTTTAGCCATTTCTAGCCATTTTTAATTCAAAATATAGCCATTTTCTGAGCTGAGGAGTTGGCAACCTTGCTGAGCACACATATACGAGTATTATGTGAGAGAGTAATTTGAAAAAAATGAGAGTCTACTTGTTATACATACTCAGCGTTGCCATAATTTTTTTTTCAAAAACTTCAAATTTAAAAAAAAAAAACTGATTTTCAACTAAAAAAACTGCACATAAAATTATAATTCAGTTCATATATTTTTTTTATTAAAACATAACAAAACATAACAAAAAATAACAAAACATAACAAAAAAATACAAAACATAACAAAAAATAACAAAACAAATTAAATTGTACATATAATAAAAAATAAAAATATAATTCAGATTTATAAAAAATATTTGAAATAACATGCATTTTCGTAAATTGAGTTAATTTCTCTTGGCACTTAATACTAATCAGATTTGTACATTTCTTTGGTAAATTTGATTGCCATTTCTTTTGATTGCACGAAATTGCTGCAATTACTGTTATTTTTTTTAAGAAAATCTTTAGTTCTTAAAATGCCACACAGTGTTGGAACTTCTAATCTGTTCCTAGTTTTATTTTTATTAATATTAATTTGTGAAAAAATTCTTTCAACATTAGCAGTTGCAACAGGTACTGACAAAATTGCATATACCAGTTTTTTTAAATTAGGAAAAGCTTTAGTTCCGTCGCCACGTTTTGTTTTAAATATTACTTCCCAAAAAGTTTCAATATTTTCTTCTTCTAATAAGCCCAAGTCTTCAAAATTTAGGTGCAGTAGTTCACGCCACTCATCATCTGTGTCTTGAATGTAGTTCATTTCTACTACATTTGGCACAAAACGACATAATTTAAAAATACTTTTATTGTTATTTTTCACAACATTAGCAGGTGCTAAGGCCTCAACGCATTCCAAAAAATCATTTTCAAAATCAAACTTTTTTAAGAGTGAATTGCAAAGCTCAACGTAAAATTGTAAGCAATGATTTTTGAAGTCCTTTGCGCTTTCCTCAGATAATTTAGATAGAGCTAATGAAACTTCCGCACCTAATAAATATCCTTTGGATCTTTTAAAAATGTGGAATTGTTAATATCAATCTTTTTAAATTTCTTAAAACATATATATTCCTCTTTTACTATATATTCAAAAATTGTTCCGTATAAACGGTTTATTGTACTATTTAATAAATGTATTTTTGGGTTTTCGTTTTGAAACAGGCGGTTTAGTTTGTTAATATCATTTAATATAAACTTTAAAAATAGTAAATATAATTCAAATTCTGGATTATGTAAATAATTTATTATTCTTTGTGTAGAATCAAACTTTTCCACGTCTTCGTGTAAAAAAAATAGTTTTAAGACTTCTAATCTGCTCAAAATCTGATTCACTGTAGCTTCGAGCGATAGCCAACGCGTTTGGGAAGGGTGCAAAATTTTTCTGGGATTATAATCCAGCAACACCTGTAATTCTGAAAATAATTCTACACGTTTGGGACTGTTTTGAATAAAATTGTAGATATCCCTCGCAGCACCTTCAATATATTTCGGTAAAAAAGTACAAGCTGAATTTGCGCAAAGAGCGAACGAGTGGCAAATACATTTAAATATAATTAAATGTGGACAATCTTTTTTCAGCAGTGTAGCAACAGAATGGTTACCACCAGTCATCACATTCGCACCATCCGCAGCAAAGCCAATTAAGTTTGTTTTATAATTTATATTATTGTTGTTGAAAATATTTACTATTTCTTTATAAATCCCCTTGGCGGTACAATCACGCACTTTAACCAAATCAAAAAAGAAGTCACAAATTTTGTCTTTATATTCAACTCTTACGACTAGAGATAACAACTTAGTAGTTGATATGTCCGTCGATTCATCGACGCACAAAGAAAACATTTTTGTACGTAGTATACCACAGAGTTCTTCTTGGTGAGTCTCGCCTATAACGTTTTTTACTATAGATGTTGTCTTTGTTCTAGCACATTTTGTTTTTTTTAGGAGCGCCGAATCCTCAATAGTTTCTTGGAGTAAAGGAACTAGATGATCCATTGCTGTAAATGGAACATTATGTTCTGCGCAGAACGCTGCTAAATGGAGTTCAATATTTGATATTTTGGAACTATACTTGACTGAATCGCTTAGTGATACCTTAGAACTTTTTTGAATTTGTATAGCTGTTGTTCTTTCAACATGTTTAGATGTCAAAGCATGAGCCTTTAAATCTGACACTCCAGCTAATGCTTTTAGCTCACAACAACAAACTTTACAGTACGCCAAATTATTATCGCTCCTTCTGATCCACGATTTAAACATTTCTTGCTCCTCCCACGATTTATTGTAACCACTCAATTTTCGTTTTCGATTTTTACTTGAGCGAGGTGGGGATTCTGCAATATGTATCACATCTGCCCGCAAATTTTCAGGTTCTTTATCTAGTAAATTAATGCTTGTTATTTAATGTACCTAATATAAAAATAACACTTTTCTTACCATTTCTTACTAAATATTTATCCATATTAGTGGCAAGTTAAAGAAAAATATTTTGTGAGTTGTTTGAATGAGTTGCATATGCAGAAGGAACCTGAGTATTACGTTGTGAACTAAACTAACAAACTATAATAGCAAACTCCATATAGAGAAACAAAACTTTCTTAGATATAAAAATGGGGGAATTCCCTCTTTCTTTCAGTGGTGCAAACAATAGTATATGATTACATTGTCGCATTAAAAAAGTATGAGTAAATCTTGCCACTACTATATTAAGCATATGGGGTAAAATTGTGGCTTTAGAAATTGGAATTAAAATAACAAAATTTAAATTAAAAGATTTAAATGTAAAAACTGCAAAATCTGCATAATTTACAGAAAAACTTACTTTTTAAACAAAAAACTTCAAAACTGCTCAATGCTCAGAAAAACTGCAAAATGCAGATAAATCTGCACATTTGGCAACGCTGTACATACTACGCTTTCAAAAACATTCATACAATATACAATGGGTGTTCACAAACTAATAAACAAAAATTGTATTTAATACAAGATGCACGATACAAATTGTTGTGAATTCAGCAATTAATAACATTGAAAAAACTTACAGTGCAATTGTTGGTTGTTTTTTTATTTTCTTTTTGCTATATATTGTCACTTACGCTATATCACTACCGTGTATTTTATCTTAATAAAGTGCATTTTTACTAATTTTTTTGATATTTAACCCGTGGAAATAAATTAATTGAGCATTTTAAATTAAAATTTAACCCGTGAATAAGGTATAATTGAAAAATAATAATTTTTGGTGAAAAATAATTATTTAATTTTATTCGAAAGTGAGTAACCGTTTATTCGTTTGCAGTAATAGTATATACTAAACGTTTTTTATACCTTTTTTAATATTGAAAGTGCATTTACACTACAGAAAATCATTGTTCAAAAATATTTACCCAATTTTTTGAATATTTTTACCTTGAGAAAAAACGAACAACGTGTAAATTCACTTTCTTATTTAATATTTTACATATTTAACCCATTATTTTTGTAGAATTTGCTTTGTGAATTCCTATTAACCCAAATTTTTTTTGAAATTTGTCATCTCTTTAAGATTTTTTTTTAATTTTGTGAAACTTTTACTCGTTTTTTGTCGATTTTCGATTTTACTCGGAATTTCAAACCCTACAATCGTAATAAAATTAAAATTTTTAATTATTTAAAGATTAGTTTGTCTATTTCTTGAAAATTTAAACAAGTTTACCCATTTTTTTTTTTTGATTACCTTTAAATTTTGTTACTCGATTTTTCTTGCTTTTTTCAAAATTACCCGATATTTGGAAATGGACATGTCCGCATTGATTCGTAATGCCGATAGTTTGGCAGAATTCAAGGCTCATATTTCAATAATACCCGTCGGCGAACATCGAATTGGTTCGTTAAATAGCCACGAAAAAGAATTAAACCGTTTATGGGAAGCTCTTCGTTCAGCATACGATACTTTGCTGATCGAAGCTGAACAATTGAAAACCCGACAGATTGTTGAGGTGAAGGCCAGATATATGGCTTCTTATAGTATATATACTCGTGGTATCTCCATAATAACCACCTATTTGGACAATTTAAAAACTGCTGCTAAGGCAGAAAAGTCCATTGATCAGGGAATAAATTCAATGCCATTTGTTCATTTACCCCCTTGCGACACCCCTATTTTCTATGGTGACTATAAGAACTGGCCTTCATTCCGAGACATGTTCTCAGCTTTGTATGGCAATATGCAAAGGATGCTCATGATGTCATACAAACTGTTCATTAACTAATGATAGCTATGCAGTGGCATGTAAAAAGTTAGTTGATACGTATGTATCATGAATAGTTTCGAACTCAACCCCCTCTTAATTTTACCCCTTCAACTTCAGCAACGGCTCAAAACGTTCATACGTATGCCGCACATTTGAGCCCTAACCCCCATTCCACAGTCCTGTTGGGCTCGGCTATTTGTATAGTCCATGTGAACGATCTCAGATGTGCGGCTCGAGCGGCTCGAGGCTTATGGCTGTGCTCTTTATGTTCGAAGTATTTCGGCGAATGAAATCACTTCACATTTACTCTCTGCAAAGACGAAGGTAGCTCCTGTTAAGTCTGAAACATTACCCCGTTTAGAACTTTGTGGAGCGGCTTTGATGGCAAACATGGTAGAATCTTTGTGTAGTCAATTTAGATTCTACAATTTATAAGATTTATATGTGGACCGATTCTACTATAGTTTTATCTTGGCTAAAAAAACCCCCGTGTCATTGGCTAACCTTTGTCAAGAACAGAGTTGCACTAATAGTAAAGAAAGTAGGTAACGAAAATTGGTTTCATGTTGATTCCAAAGATAACCCCGCAGATCTCGCAAGTCGTGGAACTCTTGCTCGAGATTTAGTAGATAACCCCTTATAGTGGTATGGTCCCTCGTGGTTACGACAACGGCGAGAATACTGGCCACAAAATATCGTTACCGAACATCTACATTTAGAAGTTCAATCTTTTTCTGTTCAGACTGAACAAAAATTTGACATGCTGGAACGTTTTTCAGTGCAATGCGAATTATTTCGTATTGGTTCAGGTATTTACAGTATTTGAAAACCCGAAAATGCTTGCACAACACTTTAGATTTAACCCAATCAGAAATGAGATTTACTCGTGATCGATTAGTTCTAGTATGTCAAAAGAATTATATACCCGAATATTCTTTACTGTCAAAAGGTAAACCCATATCTTCCAAGAGTAATTTATTCACTTTGAACCCGTTTATTGACTCGAATGGTTTTGTCAGAATCAATGGTCGATTAGTTCGATCACCTGGCTTAACATACGATGAGCGTTACCCTAAAATTCTGCCTTATGCAGCCCGTTTTACTCGTTTGTTTGTTGAACATGTTCACAAGTGCTCTGTCCATGGTGGCCATTCATTAATGCTCAGATTAGTTAGAAATGAGTTTTGGGTCCCGAAATTAAAGAATCTAATTCGTACAGTTATTTTCAATTGTAAGGAATGTACAATTTACCGAAAGAAAACCGGTCAGCAGATTATGGCTGCTTTACCCCCTGAACGTGCGTCTCTTTCGAGACCGTTTATTGGTAGAGGTTGCCGAATAAGAAAAGGTTATGTTCTCGTGCTTGTTTGTTTCGCCACAAAGGCGATTCATTTAGAGGCAACCGGTGATATGTCGACCGAAACATTTCATGCTGCTTTGACCGTTTTTTCTCTCGTCGAGGTTGTCCTGCTCAAGGAAACAGTTTGGAAACCTGCTGATTCCACTGCCAGCGGATGCTGTGAGGCATTAGAAAAATATCGTCTTCATGATCAAGATCTTTTAGGCCCTTGGTAGGCAAATAGAGGCATTTAATTTGTGAGTATTTATGGGTAAAAAAATAAAACATCCACAACAACATCAAGCAACTAAATAAAATATTTGTATTTTTACGCTCTGAACAATATGAACTCCTACCAATGGTTTAGACGACCCTGCAATACCCACACTGTATTAAATAGAAGTGGTGACAGGATTCATTTCTGTTTTACCCTACAAGAGGCAATACGGTATAGGCTTTTTATGCGTATGTGAACACTACGAGTTAGACATCGAATGAGATCAGATTTAGTGTTTTTTCGCAGTTCGATTGATCGCCAGGTTTCATCGGAGATCCACACTTTCGAACACGTTCCTTATGGCCGAGAATTCGAGTGGCAGGTTCCATAAATATAGACTTCACCCTTTTCCATTCCGTCAGCTCACCTTCTTGACAATCTCCAACAGCATTTCCCACACCGCTTGTCCGGGAAATAGTATCTGGTTTGCCTGAATATAACAGTGTGAGTCCATCAGGTTTCGTGAATTCTCCTACACCGAGACAACGTGTTTCGCTTATCTTTAGGAACAGTAGGCCATTAACAAAAACTTCTAAACGGGATGGTTCCAAAACGTCCTTACATTACACGATCCAAATCGTGTCCTATTTTTCATGATAAAGATCGTCAAAGTTATATCAGAGTTCATACTTATTATTCAAGGTTTCGTTAATCATTGATTTTCAGAGAAGCAGATGATTAGCCTATTGTATCCTAATGTATTCTGATGATGGGACTGCCGTCCGCTCACAGCCACAACAACTAGGAGAACAGACACTAAAAATTTGCCATTAAGACACTACGTTATCTTATATTTGAATAAGATTATTATTTCCTCTAGAACGGGTGAATGTTAGGCGACTAAATAAGTATGAATTTGTATTAAATTTTGTTTAATTTTCTACTGCTTGTATAATCATAACTTGCAAAAACTTGGTAGTCATTAGGGAAGCCAAACGGGACTGGGTTTTACAAATCCCGGGATTTTAGTTAAACGTCAAAACATCAAATTCAACAATAAAAACTATTTATTTCCTTAATATATTTAAGTAAGAATATAACAAAGCATAAACTAATTCATTGAATTAAAATAAATTTGAGACAAAAGACAACAATATTAAATTAATAAAACGCAGAATCTACCAACTGGATACTTATATCAGGAGGACTTTACTTGCATCCGACTACACCTCTTTCATTAACGAACAGAAAAATAGAACAAGACATATCACTACGAATGTGAAGGGGAGACAAATGAAGAAAATGGATACACTGAAGGAAAAACATTTCAATTCATTAGGTCTGATTTATAATGAGGACTGGTTTGAGAACAAAACGGAATTAAATATTCCCATAGAAATCAAATGGATGTTGTCATTAGGGAAGAAATTTGCTCTACCGGTAAATCAAACCAATTTCTCTCCAATACGTGTAATAGCTGATATTGAACAATGCATACAGGCAACTGATGAGGATATGGACAGAGACATTGCCAGAACGAAATTTGCCAACAGAATATGCTCTTTTAAGAGGAGCATCCAGAACACGGAAAGGGAACGGTTCATACTGACGATCTTTGAGAAAACTAAGAGTTTTTTGAAGAAACATGACGATATTATAGTTACACAGGCAGATAAAGGAAATAAGACAGTAATGATGTACAGACAAGAATACATGGAGAAGATGGATCAGCTACTAGAAGACAAGAATACGTACAAATTAATCAGATCGGACCCAACAATCAAATTGCAGAGGGAGAATAATAACATAATAACGAACTTATGTAAAAATGGGTATTTGGATGATTTTCAAAAAAGGAAACTAATTTGCTCAGCGGCTACAGCACCTAGAATCTATGGTCTACCCAAGATCCACAAAAATGGAACCCCATTGAGGCCAATAGTATCATCCATACAGGTACCATGTTACCAATTGGCCAAATATGTGGGCGGCATCTTGAGACAGATTGTATCGACAAATTACAATGTAGATAACTCTGCACAGGTTAAGGAACAATTAAGGAACGTGCAACTAGATAAAGGCGAAGCACTTGTGTCGTTCGATGTAGTTTCCTTATTTACAAATATTCCTACCTATTTAGCTGTGAAGAATATAATGGGTAAATGGAATATAATAACGGAACATACGAAAATACCTAGGTCCACATTTTTACACATATTAAAATTCTGCCTGAATGACAACAACTACTTCATGTATGATGACCAAATATACAACCAAACTTTTGGAATGCCCATGGGCAACCCTCTCTCCCCGACAATAGCGGATATTATATTGGACAGCCTACTTGACAACGCATTAACTCTTTTGAAAGATATGAACATACGAATTAAATATATAGCTAAATATGTTGACGACATCTTAGCAATCAATAATCCTAATGACATGGATGTGATTATGTCAACATTAAACAATTACCATCCGAAAATAAAATTTACGGCGGAAACTGAAGTTGATAACAAAATAGCGTATCTGGATACTAGATTACACCGTGAGAACGAGCAAATTTATTTTGATTGGTACGCCAAGGAAACAGCATCTGGCAGAATCATGAATTTCCATAGTACTCAGCCTAAACGTCAAATTATCAACACGGCTAGGAATCTAATTAATAGAGTACTTACCATCAGTGATAAAAAATACCATGACAAGAACATCACAACCATCTACAAAATTCTGGGAAAAAACAGTTTTCCTAAAAATCTAATAAGGACACTAATAACAGACACTAAAACGAAAATTAGATATGACAACAGAAACATCATGACAAATTCTGATACCGAACAGAAAAAATTTTACAGTGTACAATATGTACCAAACCTAACTGACAACAAAAACATAAAGACAACAATTAAATCACGGAACATATGTTTTGCATACAAACCCAATAAGACAATAAGTGCAATATTTTCTAAAACGAAAACACCGATTGACAAACAACAACAAAGCAATGTTGTGTATGAAATTCAATGCAAGGGAAAAGACAACAAAAATTGTGAACTCATATATATAGGTACAACAAAGAGAAGCTTGGAGACAAGAATGGGAGAACATAAAATGGACATAATGAGGGGAAAAGAGACAACTGCACTTGCACAACATATTTTAGAAACGGGACACTCGGCTGATTTTGAAAGTGTCAAAATATTGGACAAAGAGGGCATGGAGAGGAAAAGATATACGATTGAAAGCTTGAGGATACAACAAAAAATTGACAGAACGATGAACCTAAAAGAAGACACGGCAAATATAAATATGAGTTACAGGGTTGCTATTAATTAAACGAACTGTGATATTAAACTAAGTTGTACAATTGTGGTTATATGTATGTATTTTATGTTCAATATTATATGTTTAATGATAAATGTAACAATAATTTGATGTAAAGAAAATATCTACAAAAAACTGTAAGTGTTCTAAATGTTTGTTTTGAAAATATTGTTTTAATTTTAAGTTTTATTATTTAAATAGACGATCCCTTGAAAAAGTAGACATAACATCTACGAAACGTCGGGAAAATTGTAATAAAATAATGATTTTTTATTTACATTAAGGAAGTTCAGGCCCTATTAGCTTAAGAAACTCAACAACTTTAAAAAAAAAAGACATTTTATATTTATACCCGTACTCTGAACTTTATAACAGTGAGAAATCCAAAACATAACTGAAAATTTTATAACTTTTGTATTGAATACATATGCTATGTTCATAATAAGAGAATTTTAAGGAAAGCGTACATTAACAATAATGTAAAAATTGGTAAGGCAGTCATTTAGTGTTAAAACTGCATAATTTTGGTCTAAAATGTTTGTTTCCTCCCTATATTAATATTAAAAATGAAAAGCTGTTTTATTTTATAACTAAAAATGTCCGTCTGTCTGTCTGTTTGAAACACGACATGGCATACAAGAAAGGAGCCAGCTGGCTAAAGTTATTCAAAAATACTCTCTGTTGATACGATTTGTGTGGTATTGAAAATGGTCCATGATTTGCCCTAGCCCCATGCAATTGTCCCCCAGAATACTGTTTGAGCAGTCATAAATATCTTGATTATGCGGCAATCCTTAAAAAATTTAGTTTATAGTTTATTTTCAATACATAATTTGTATATAATGATATTAACATAAATTTCAATATAAGTCATTCATTCATAAATGCTGATTCAAGTCCCCATAGAATGCTCGACTACACTTCCTCTTTGCGCATGTGAAATTTCATTCAAATCAGAGTAAGGGTTTAAAAGTTACAGATTTATTTCCCTATTTTTATACTCTCATACCACTGTGCATCGTTCATAGTCAACGCGAATTTATGAATAAACTTGTGTAAAAGTCTCTCAATGCAAGGGAGACCTGCTGCTCCCTGATTAAAATTAAAAAATCAGGCTCCGTTTGGATTAGAAGTGAGATTAGTATTTTAAGTATGCTGAAATTTAGCTTTCTAGGTATTTTGGGAGCTTCAAAAATCTTCCTAAAATATCAAAAATCTCATAATTTTCCGGGATTTGTTAATCCCGAAAAATCCCGGAATTTTTTTTCACAAATCCCGGGATTCGGGAATTCCCGATCCCATAAAATCCCAGGTTTTCGGGATTGGCATCCCTAGTAGCCATATAATAGTTTTATAAATTTATACGTTATAGCAAGCAACATTTCAATGTGAACTGGGGTTAGATGCTGCTTTTTCACCTTATCGAATCAGAATTACTTACTGAATCATATAATTAAAAATCAATAAAATTTGGCTAGCCTACACCACCATAGTGGGGAGGGTATTATGCGTTTGTGCAGATGTTTGTAAAATATTAGTCTAACACCCACCATAAAGTATACCGATCAACTTAGAATCACTTTCTGAGTCGATTAAACGATGTCCGTCCGTCCGTCTGGTCGGCTGGCTGGCTATCCATGTAAACCTTGTGCGCAGAGTACAGGTCGCAATTTTGAAGATATTTCGATGAAATTTGGTACATATTGTTTTTTCGGCTCAAGGACCAAGCCTATTGAAACTTATTTCACCTAGCCCCCATACAAATGTCCTCCCGAAATTGGACTTCATCGGTCATAAATGTTTAATTTATATATGTATCTCCACAAATTCCGCTCCAAATAAGTTTTATATACACAAAATTCATGTCACCAAATTTTGTTACGATCGGTCCATAATTAGTCATAGCTCCCATATAGACCCGCTTCCGAAAATCACTTTAACGTGCATAAATCGCTTAAAAATGTTGGTATACACACAAAATTCATCATAGTTTACTTTAATATAGACATAAATCACACGACCTAATTTCATGGTTATCGGTCCATAATTGGTCATAGCCCCCATATAGGGCCCACTCCCGAAAATCACTCAAAAATATAAATTATTGAAATTTTAAAAGAAAAATGTTTTTGCTCTTTTACTTAGTGCAGGGTATTATATGGTCGGGCTTGACCGACCATACTTCCTTACTTGTTTTTTCTTTAAATATGTTTTAAATAAAAATCAGCACAAATATGTTTCGTGTAAATAAAAATCAAACTGGCAAATTTCGTAAGCATTGGTCCATAACTAGTTTTTGTGTAAGGTCGACTTCCGGATATTAGTTTAATGATGAAATTAAAAGCAAAATTCTGTGGGTATTGTACTATTATTTTATCTAGCTCCCATACACTTCCCGAAACAATCTCACATAAATAAATAAATATACTTTATTACTTGTCTATTTAAATTATAGATTTTCTATATTTAATATTCAAGTAAGTTTATCAATCATTAATACATATTTTACAATTTTATTTATTTATATACACACATGATATTTAAATTATAAAAATATTAGATCAATATGTAGCTAAAGCAACAAGTATTGGCTGTGAATCCCATCAGATATATCTGTAATATTATGTGCAAATTTGAATACATCGATTACACTGATGCTGAAACGTCTACTGGTCGTTTGTTGAAGATAAATTTCGAGTTCATCCTGAAATGCAAAATAGGGAATTATTAATATAAATCAATATAAATAGGAAGTCAAATTATAATGTAATCTCAACAATTTTATTCTTCATTTACATTTATTAATTAATTTTTTTTTAGAATTGTAGACATTGATACCTGTAGTGGATTACAGTGAAAATGGTCCACCTGTGACTAAAGAGGCTAAATTAGTTAGTTTGTTGTATTTAAATAAAAAATACATACACAACTTTATTAATTTAATTAACACTGCACAAAAATTTACATTAACTAATATATTGCACTTTTTCATAATTTTCCTTTGATTTATTTCGTTAACTGTTTATACACTTGTTAATTGGAACGAACACGGTTTTGACCAATTGTCTCAGTTTATTTATAAAGTTCAAGATGGGTTGCTACACTACGGTTGATCATCCACCTAAACTACATGATATGGTTGAGAAACATTTTAGAGATAATTCGAAGGGTTCTTCGAAAGAATACAGTTTGCTGACAGGTACAGCGTGGAAAGAATTTTCATTTTGGAAGGACAAATATAATATTTTTAGGTCAGATATATACATATGTTTTGCTTAGTGTTTATAAACCGGTTAACCGAAAAGCCGGTTTTTCTTCGAAATCTCGGTTTTTTGTAAACCGGTTAATTTAAAATGTTGATTTTCGGTTAACCGGTTTATATCACTCAGTTAACCGGTTTTTAAAATTTGGGACTAAAACACATAAATTTCATGATTTGGAGAAGTTTTTATATTCATTGTATACACATTGTATCAAATATTTGTTCTGATTTGAAACCTAAACTACAATTTTTTAAGAATTACAATGATTCTAAATAGTAGAGGACAATGAGTTTACATAAGAACTTTTTCAGAATCAATTGCATATAATGAAACTATTAAAAAAATAAAATTCCTCATAAATCTAGAAGTTTACCCCAAATCTCACTTATGATTCATTAAAAATTTAGTGATGATTTTATTAAACGTTAAATTGAACCTTCTTTCAATAAATTTGACTTCATTATTGTGTTTTAACATTTCGTTAGCTTAGTGTACAAACGTGCTAAGTTCAGAAATATTACATGAGACAAAACACTTTCAAAAATCCTTGATTTTAAATATTTTTGAAATCTGTTAATGCAGTTTTATTACTTATTTGGAATGATTTATAATGGCAAATAATCACAGTTAAGAAGAAGTGCGTTCGCATCCAATATAAGTCCTTTTTGGGACTTGGAACATTTTCTGTTTCATATCGGAAAGTCGAGGTGATAATCATTTCAAAATTATCAAATATTTAATTAAACAATGTATGTATTACATGTTTTATTAGAAATTTAATGAATAAACCAATAATTAAACAATTCCATTGGACTGAGTAATAATTTTGCACTTTTGCATATTTGTAGTTATTAAATGTTAACCATTCCTGACTACTAAAAACTACAAATTTTAAAGCTATGTATACTTTATTGGATATTTTAGGTTTTCGACATTTGAAAATGTATTGTTTAAACTTATAAAATAGCCGCTTGAACTCTAATAATAAGACGTTGGAAATCATCGGTATGCGTGGAATCAGTACGTCTACGACTTTGAATCTGCCAACAATGATTGTTGCCTGAATTAAATTTGGTAAATATTTGTTTATGGTCAATATTGTTCCGTTGCTTAATTTTGGAGCGTTTAAGTTGCGTAGAAGCATTATCGGGGATCCAACCTTCAATGTTAATACATGTAGTGGCATTTCGGCTGGTTCAAATAAATTCAAAAATTCAGTAGGATAATTGACGGCTTGATCTTCGTTCATTACAATGTCAATCGGTTTGTATTTCATTGTTTCGTCAGGTAGTTTCAATTGAATTTGCTCATTGAGATTGTTGACATCATAATTTTTTAGTTGTAAGACTTGTAAGCATTTGGCAGAAGTTTGGCGGGAACGAAATCTCATTTGTGACGAGATCTATTGGAATTTTTCCATTTCCGATGTCCAACAATTGTTTTGAGAATGTTTCGACAAATGCACACGCATGTTCGTCGATAGCATTCGGATTCTATAGCTTCATTTCCAGTGAAATAAATTTGAAGGAACTTCGCAACCCACAACTGTCTGACAATGCCACTGTACGTCACATCAAATCAGACCCGACATGAGTACGATTTGCCCGGACGAAACCGAGATCGCTAATGCTATACGTGCACTGAAGAATGGCAAGGTACCAAGGCTGATCCTACTCTTAGCGCTGAAATAATCAGACCTATTAACAAGGATTTCTGGACATCCCACTCTCTTCCTACTGAACATAGTGAAGGAGTGATAATTAAACTACCCAAGAAAGGAGACGGAATGCAAAAACTGGTGGGGTATAACTCTTTTAACTATGATTCATAATCCATGCTAGACTGTCATCATCAATTTCAGCCGATCTTCGTAATGAGCAAGCTGGTTTCAGACCACACCAATCTTGCACCGATTATATAAATAGTCTACGGATCATCGACTTCGGAATTCCACCTGAGCTAATCGACTTTATCAGAGCTCTGTATGGCAACTCAACAAGTCGAGTACTGCATGAACGCATGTTAGGCAATCCCATTGGTGTAAGCACTGTGATACGACAGGGATGTATCATATCTCCTCTGTTATTCAATGTTATATTGGACTCAATTATGCAGCAATCCACTGCAAGTGACATACAATCCCTGCAAGTATTTATTAACCGCTGGTTGCGCAAAATATTGCGAATATTTTGGCCGAATGTAGTTTCCAACAGAGACCTCTGGCAAAGAGCAGGCGAAACACCAATCCGCATAAAAATTGCAAGGAGGAAATGGAGCTGAGAAGACCTCATGATGATATATCAAAGATGAAAATTGACTGGATTCCTCAAGGCAGCAGAAGAAGAGGAAGACCCGCTAACACTTGGAGAAGGCAATTAGAATCCGAAACTAGCAGAACAGGAAAAACTTGGTCTGAGATTAAACTATTGGCACAGGACAGATCCCGACGGCCCTTTGTTCCAACATGGAATCATAGGAATCAATATATATGGGGGATTTCACGTCAAGTGAACCAACTTTTAAAATCGATGTCTTCCGATCGGGATGATACACCAAGGTTAGACTTATTGGATAGTAATTCAGACACAATTTTTCAACAAGATCGGTCCAGAACTCTCTGAGTTAGAGGGGGTCAAAATTTGACATTTTGGCAAACATGTGATTTTTCTCATCCATGTAACTTATTACCTATTGTTCTTAGAAAAATGTGTTCCAAATAGTTTAGATAGCTATTTCTTCAATCTTTCGAAAAAAAATATTAAAAAAAAAATAAAAAAGTTTTAATATTTTTTTTCCGAAATCAAAAACTTTTTTAATTTTTTTTTATCAAAATGGGCCCTTTTTTCTTAAAATAAAGCTTAGATATTTTCCTTGAAGACCTTTTTGGTCGCTTAGCGGGATGCGAGTTTGATATCTATCAAAAAAAATGTTTTGTAACTCAAAACATGAAATTTTTGACTTTTTTTGCAAAATCAAAAACTTTGTTGAGTTTTTTTTTTTAAAAATGGACCCTTTTTTAATTTTTTTTTTTTGCTCAAAAGAAAGCTTGGATATTTTCCTTTCAGACCTATTTGGTGGCTTAGTGGGATGCGAGTGGGATATTTTTCAAAATAAATGTTTTGTAACTCAAAACATGAAATTTTTCACTTTTTTTTTTTTTTCAAAATCGAACTTTTATTTCTAAAATGGGCACTCTTTTTAAAATTTTTTTTTCCTCAAAAGAAAGCTTGGCTCTAGTCCTTTAAGATCTATTTGGTCGGTTAGTGGATGCGAGTGGAATATATAGCAAAATAAACATTTTGTAACTCAAGATATACAATTTTTGATTTTTTTTTGGCAAAATCGAATTTTTTTCAAAAGGGGAACTTTTTTAAAATTTTTTTTTTTTTATCTAAAGAAAGCTTAGGTCTATTCCTTTAAGAGCTTTTTTGTCTGGTAGTGGGATGCGAGTGGGATAGTATCCAATAGGTCTAACCTTGGTGTATATTTCATCCCGATCGAAAGACATCGATTTTAAAAATTGGTTCACTTGACGTGAAATCCCCCATGTATATATCATAATTGGGAAGCGGGAGCAATGATCCAATTACGTGGTACATTTGGCCTTGAAATTTAGTGGGTATGAAGCCAACGTTGTTTACGATATTAGTTGCCAAAAAAGACGTAATTTGAAAGCATTTGAAGTTGTACTTTCGTAAATTTAGAAGGAAGTGCTTGGAAATCGGTGTGGCGCCGGAAATGTAACTTAGAAGCCGCACAATAATTGGTGGCAGAACAACTTTATCGTTCGAACAGCACATTCCCGGGGATTTCTTAGGAAACTTCATAACGCAGCAATATAAGCTGTAGTCATCATCCTTATTGTAATGGAATGCCGCAAACTTTAAATCGATTCTTTCTCTTGATTGAGTCATTCGGGAGCGATTGGCTTCTAGTCTTTCGATATGCCTCTGTAGTGTCTCTGCAGCTCTCGATGAAGATGCACTGCGACAAATTTGCTGAAGCCGTGATTCCCGTTATCTTTTTCGTTTCTGCTCCTCTAGACTTAGATGCCCTTCCCCATTTTTCTCAAGACGTGATTCGCGTTCACTTTATGTTTCCGCGTCTCTAGACGCAGATGCCCTTTTCCGAATAAAACAGTAATTTTTTATGAATTCACCTTCATTTTTTATGAATGAAGAGTTATTACAGGGGATGAAACCAAGGCTGTTATTTCTCGAAAGGAAAAAATATTCTTAAAAATTCCCTGAAAATTTTATCAAAAACGGTCCAGCCGTTTTTGTGTCCATATGGAACATACATCCATTTTTATATATATAGAAGATGTGTAGCTTAGGGTGGTTTTTGTGAAAGAGCAAAAGTGTTTACGTGCTCACATCTATAATTGTTCCTTTTAGTGTAAAAATAGGATTGTTTTAGCTCAATCGGACTTTGCTTTCCCGTGCCGAAAGAGGCCTGAAGTTTTCTAAAAGGCTATCGCTGACAGCTTCTACCTAGATTCCCAGAAGTTGAGAAAATAAGTGAGGTCAAAATGAGAAAAAACTGTAGTCATTTTAAAATTTCGAGGCACTTTCGGCACGGGAAGGCAAAGTCCGATTGAGATAAAACTATAACAATCGTATTTTTTCACTAAAAGGAACAATTCTAGACGTGAGCATCTATAAAAATCGATTTTATTAAACCACCCTAGTGTAGCTAATGGACTGATTGTTTCGCCATTGCAGTTGAAAGAAAAGTATTGTAACAAAATATTTAAAATATATTTCCCTATACTTTATTCAATTAAAGTTTAGGTGGACCATTTTCCTGTGACATGCACTTTTTACTTAATGTAAGTAATACTGAACTAACCCCCATATTCATAAACAATTTTTAAATTTATAAAACAAAATTTCAATAATTTGTTTTATAAACATTTACCCCATTATCACAACGTCTGATTAGATGTTAACTTATAGTTATGGCGTGTGATCTACAAACTTTTGCAACAGAAAACTAAATAATTCGCTGGCTGCAAAAATTTGCAGCATCACTGCGAACAATATGCACTAAAAAACGCTGGACGTAAAGCAATAATAGCAAATATGCGTTTTCGAATGAGAACATTTTTCTATTAAAACTGTCAGTATAACTTTAGATTAAAACATAACTATAACTATACATTGTGATAATGAGGGTTAAAAATAAATTGTAAATAATGTCTTAAAAGTGTTTAAGTGTTATATATGTGACCCTAAAGGCGAAATACAAACAGAATATTTAACTTACCTTTAATAAGAACCAGACTCAAAAGTAATTGTACTTTTTCACAGCAGTCGGTTCTTCATACTGAAACGACATGTTTACAGAATTTCGTCTAAGGACTGTCCGTTCAACAAAATATTTCATCCTGTACGAGAACAAATTGTTAAATATGTGTATGTATGTTGGTTATTACACTATGCGACAAAAAATAATACCTGGAAAGTAATACAATTTTTCTGGAAGGTGCTGTCGAGTATAACAAGAATTTGTCTTTGAAATTTGCAAAACACCTCGAAAATCTTGAGTTACGGGTAAAAAACCGGTTTTTCATAAATTTAAGCACTTATAAGCCATTAACTAAGCTGATTCTCAATCGATTTTAATTTTTTAAACGGAATCAAATGGTATATATTATTTAAGTATTTTGACAAAATTTGTGTGCATTTCTTCAGCAAACATATTTTTGTTTTTATTTTTTCACCATTTTCTAAATTTGAAGAAGATTTTACATAGTATTTTACTATTTATGCATTGATTTAAGTTTATTTATGCAAAAGAAAGCGGTTAAGCAAATGGTGAAAAAAATAAAAACAAAAATATGTTTGCCGAAGAAATGCATACAAATTTTGTGAAAATACTTAAATAATATATATACCATTGGAAAGGCCACAGTTTCTTCTTTTTATGTCCGTTTAAAAAATTAAAATCGATTGAAAATCAGCTTAGTTAATGGCTTATAAGAGCTTAAAGGTATGAGAACCCGGTTTTTTACCCGTAACTCAAGATTTTGGAGGTGTTTTGCAAATTTCAAAAACATATTCTTATTGTACTCGATAAAGGCTATCAGAAAAATAGTATTACTTTCCAGGTATTTCTACTTTAGTTTTTTTTGTCTCGAAGTGTTATATATGTAAATCTATAGAATACTTACAATTTAGTGATGTGATGTAATATATCCCAATAAATTTATTTTTTTTATAGAAATAGATTTTGATCAAGTAATACAATACAAAATTTATTCATATCGAAGCTTTTAAATGATTTTGAAATTCAGTTAAATGAGAAATATAAGTAAAATGTTTTCGAATTACATTAAACTTATTTATGAGAAATTTGATATCGATAACAACAGTTCTAAAGGTAGGACCACACGATTGCCGCAATGAACCAATTTAATACAATTTTTATTGTGCTGAATTGGGGCCCAATAAAGAAATTGTCCCAATCAAATTCTCTGCAGTCACATGATTGCTTCATTTTATATAAATTTGATTGTCGTAAATTGGCGCAAAGCGATTTAGTGGCAATAATTGTCGCATTTCAGTCACACGATTGTTCTAGTTTACGGCAACTCAGAGAAACAGCTGTTGTGCTAGATTTTAAATTTTGTTTTGTTTACATAAATGTAAAAACAATCTATTTTTGAAAAAAATATTTGTTAAATAAAAAAAGAAAATTGCGTCGGCCTTAATTATCATATAAAAAAATTAATAAAGAAATGTTAAAAGATGTATGTGGGTCAGAGAGTGGCTGACAAAAACAATATTTCATTTACAAAAATTAATATTGGCGCTAATTGTCTTCTTTGATTGCCGCACTAGAACACAATAAATATTGGTGTATTTTTAACTTTTTTATTGGTGCATGTTGCCTATCAAGCATTCACATGATTGCCGTACCAGGGTTGCATTTGATTGGGCCAAATAAGCACAATATTGTTGTGGTTTGACATATGAGCCAATAAGTTGTGAAATCACACGATTGACGTATAAAATAGACCAATAATTGGTGCATTGCGGCAATCGTGTGATCCTACCTTAAGGACAATTTCAACAAAAAATGATTTCTATTAATTCGAGGGATTATATCAAGGTGAATTCATTATAAGGTTAGAGCGATGCAAAAATTTGTTGTTGTTTACTTATGTTGCTGGAGCTGTCAAAGTCTGCCTGTTGTTTTTATTGCATTTACGTTTGTTGTAGTTTACGCAACAACAATCGCTAATGAATTAGACACCTCTCCAGTTGGAAAAATCGTCATAGACGACATTGTCTTTGACGATTTATGAAAGAGTTGAGCGACATTAAATACACTTTTTGTTTATTAGTTTGTGAACATCCATTGTATATTGTATGAATGTTTTTGAAAGAGTAGTATGTATAACAAGTAGTCCGACTCTTAGGCCCTAATATTATAAAACGCAACGCGCCCATTTTCTTTGCGTTGCATTAAATTACAGTTTGCAAATCACTGCGATTAAGCAAGTGACTGCTCGCGTTGTAACATCTGATTCTTACGTTATTGTGTTGCAGTTGTTTGAAATTGTACATTTTATACAACGCAACGCTTACTTTTTTGTCACTTTGATTGTCAAATTTAACGCTTCAATTTTCTTGGCGTTAGTTTAAAAAGTGGTCAAATATTCTTAAAAAAAATAACAAATATTTAAACATTTTGAAATATAATTGTTTCTGAAATAAACATACTTATGTAACTACTTTAGGTTTGGACTAACATCAAATGACTGCCCAGTACCGCAATTCTTTTTTTATATATTCCTACCGTCGTTAAGTAACGAACAATATCGGTTGCTCTAACGAATTTAATATTCAGTATTTGAAGTTAACGATTTCTCTCTGTAATACATATTAACGACGAATATAGTTAAAAATATAAATTTCAATATTTTTAAAATTAAAAAAATCATTTTTATTTATTAAAATGTTCACTGTATTTTCGTGTTGGTAGATAAAATTATAGTCGTGTGAATAAATAATCGCATTTATATTTAAAAATCAAACACCAGCTCCCCCAAATACATATATTCGCGAAACCTACTGAAAACAGAAGAACAAGAGTTTCGGATGAATTTCCTTCTAAGAAAACAGTCTTAAAATCGATTTTTTAGCTTATATATTTAAAGCTTAAATCAGTCCGTATCTAATGAACACAAAAAAGTTGACCAATCGTACTTTCAAAGAACGGCTTATTTCAAATATTTATGTTAAAAAACTAACTTCTTAACAATTATCGTTATGGCTTAACTAGAACATTTTATTTGTTGTTAACCTGACAAATGTCGTTATTTACCTACTATTTTTAAAGAAAATAATCCGTATAATTCAATTCGAAGTATCTCTTAACGATAGGTATTGTTAACTTATGAATTTTAATAATTTAACGACAAAATTTTGTCGTTAAAAAGTTACAGAATTCCGGTACTGAGCTTCCACAAGTATCGTTCTCTACCCCAGCAGAAAACTTCATTTTTATGTTCTTAATATTTATTTTGATATATTTTTGTGTCTTCTTTGGACAAATATTTTATGGATTCAAAAGTAAATAAACGCCATACAGCTGTTTGGCTTACAGCATTGCCAACACGATATAAGTATATCTTTTTGTACATTTTTATTTTAAATGTTAGTATCAACTTATACAATGGCAACCACGGCTACGTAGAGATTTGACAATAGAAGTGACATCGTAATATTTCGGCGTTGACTAAACGCTTGGCTTAGTGATTTATAAAATTTTATATTTTTTGTTACGCGTTCACAACAGCGTTGGTGAAGCGTTTAACGCAAGTGATTTACAAAATTAGGGCCTTAATTTTTTCAAATTACTCTCTCACATATACGGGTACTATCCCTGCCAACAATTACTATCCAAAAAGTGTCCCAAACGTATCATCTTGAAGTTGAAACTCATCGAATATGATATCGCTTTCTTATAGTGCGGGAAAAAACGTGCCACGCATATGATACCTACCAATTCTATCCATTTAGTATATTATATCTAAATTTATGTCTAAAAAGTGATAGAAGTGAGAGAAGATAATGTTTCCAATTCTGCTTCTTGCATTAAAATGGAAATATTTTATTGCATTCCAGTTATGAAAACACTATGCATATACTTATTTACATTAAAAATAAATAAAATAATGATATAACTTAACTTAATATGACTTTAATTAAAAATTAGAGTATAAAAAATTATATAAAATAAGTTTCACTAATTAATTGGAATACGTATTTACATTTTTTAAAAAAAAATTACTAGTTAGTGCACTAACTCTATACCTTTAAAAAAAACTTTATTTATTGATACACTTTTAACAAACACTTCAATTACAAATATAATTTAAATTAATCACTAATTATTTAATAAAACTTTATTTATCACTATTTAATTTGAACTTAAGTTAAAACACACACTTTTTATTTAACACAACCGATGATTTTAAAATTCATAAATATACTGAGTATTGTCATGTTCTTCTTCTTTCTTTTGAAATGTAAACAGTAAAAAGTCGATAGTAATGTAATTTGTTGTTGTAAAATTTGTCACTAACCAAAAATAATATTATTTTGTATACTAAAATAGATCGTTTTTGTATCATAATGTACTTTTTAATATTATCTATTAAGTTAATTTTTAGGGATCTTTGTTTGTAACTAAAATGTACTTTAAGGTGAGCATAATTCGATAGTAATGTAATTTTTTTTTTTGTAAAATGTTTTTTATATGCTGAGTAACATTTTTGCGACACAAAAGAGATACATTTTAGTATACATATCGAAAATACAACTTCCAATTGCTGGCAGTAGGGTTGCCAGCCGGGCTGGACTTGGCTGGATTGTAAAAATAATTAGTTTAAATTAAATCATTAACAAACAATATATGTACATATGTATTTATAAAAATTTTCACAATAATACGGTCTAAATACAAAAACACTAAAAATAGTAACAAAATCACTAAGTTGGTTTTTTGGTTATTATTTTAAAAACAGCTGATACGATCTTACGGAAAAACTAACTACAATATAACAGCATTCAGAACGGCACAGAATAGAAACGTTACAGAACGCAAAGACTAATGGAGCCTTGAAAACCCGCGACCGGCAAACATATACTACTACATTTTGCACTTCTATAAAGAGTGGATTAGCCGACTGTAATGTAATGTAACCTTAACGGAACGGAACAGTTGATCCTTTCTATTGTGCGTAAAGTAGTTAAAGCAGTTATAGTGACAAAATGTATCTTAACTATAACGTCTGAACCTGTTAAAAACAGAATTTCTTTACGTTTCTACGTGACATTTACTAACGGTGTTGTCAACTTGTTGATTTTAAAAGTCTTGTATAAAAAATACTTATGCTCAGAACGCTTAACAATATTTTCAATGTTCTAAAAATGTTTTAAATATTTCAATAATATATGTAAATACATAAATAAAAAGCAAAATGTAAGAAAAGATATACTCACTGTTTATTGTTGATGTTTTGTTTAAGCTTTGATATTTTTACAAATAAAGCATGAGTGTCTGTAATTCTCATTCACTCTATAGTTTGATTTGTATAATATCTTTAGTTTTTCTAAAGCCTTTTGGGAAAAGGGTTGACGAGGTACAGTGTGTATTACACAGATTTAGGTTAGTTCAAAAGAGAATGAGAAAAATGTCTGCCTTTCAATTTCTGCATTGTAAAAGGGGACAAAGGACTAGCATATCCCACAACAATTCTTACTAAAAAAAAACGTTTTATTGTTATGGTAATATTTACTTATTATACAAATTAGTTCTTACAAGCATTTATAAAATGTATACTAATAATAGTCGAAAGTAATAAGTTTGAAAATATAAAATTAATATTTTGTTTCACAAATTAAATTAACAAATTAGGGCCATTATTACAACTTGCCTTTATGTTCGAAATAGTGAAGGTAAAACTTTATGCAATAGAAAAAAGTACCCTTAAAGTTAACTATTACTATTACGAACATAAAGGCAAGTTGTAATAATGGCCCTTAGTATAAAGTACAATATTAATTAATTTTTAAGTTATCGGACCTTTAATAAATAAAGTCTGTATGACAAGGTAATAAATAACATTTATAATTGTCTCCTAATGGGTTAATATAAACATATATGAAGTCACTTCGAAGCACTTCACAATGATGATGAATACATTATGTGTACGGTTTATATGTACATTTACCAAAAAAGTACTATTACCAAAAAAGTTTAATAATTTTTTTTTTAAATCGCAGAAAAAAATTATAAAATCGCTTGAACAGTATTTAAAACAATTGTGTTGATAACACTTTCAAACAGTTAACAGCTGTTTGAAAGTGTTATCAACACAATTGTTTTAAATACTGTTTGTTTGTTTATGTCAAAAACATATGACACGTTTTTAATGTTCTATAATCGCACTAAAGTGTTACGTTAAGTCAACATTACGGTTACATTACATCAACGGTCGGCTAACCCAGCCTTAAGTGTAAGAACGAAAAAATGACAAATAGTTGTACTCTCATCTTCACTACAAGACAGACACAGGGCTGTCAGATGTTGCGATTTCTCGCCAAACGTGGCGATTTGGTGAGAATTGGCGACATGGTGATTTACAGACTAGTTGGCGATTTCTTAACAATTTATTTGATCATGTATGCTAGCTGCATCCATGATCAAATAGTTTCAACAATATTAACTTGTTCTTCTAAAATGTTTATAATGGAAATATTGATAACTTAATATGATCATTAAAATTGGCTATTTGTTCGCCGAATTCTTTTCTGCCATTGGAATCTATCGATTTTGGCACAGAATTTGAAACTGAATTACAAAATATAAAAATGGAGGAATATGACGTAGAAATTTTAAAAGAAAATTGTTGTTTGTACTTAAAAAGCTTTTAAAAGAAATGCTTAAACGGTTACCAGAAAATATAACTCTTTAAAGTATGTATAATGAATTTTCAATATTAAAATGGAATTGAAATGTTCCGTAATTCAAAATTCATCAACTTTATTTTTCAATCCAAAAGTATCTGCAGGGGAATATGAATTGCAATGGTCAAAATTAGCATATATCAATTGGACTCAGATTTTTGGCCACAAGTTTACAATTATTGAGATGCATGTGGAACATTTCATTTTTAAGAGCTTAGCATTGGCCGTTCTTAATATGTTAATTTTAACCAGCAACGCTTGCGTAGAAAGGGAATTTCAATATAATCTTATTTCAACAAATAAAATGTTAAAAAAGTTTAATTCTAATACAATGTATACTTTTGATATCAATCCGAAACCGAAAAAATTAAGTTTATAATACATACATAAAATTAGTGGCCCATAATCATAGTCAAACACTAAAGTCGGTTCTTTTTAAAAACAACTTTAAAATAAAAACCAGCTTTTTATTAATTTGCAACCATAGTCAAAATTAAAGTATGTTTTAAATTGAACCGACTTTAACTGGGTGCCACCGCAAATGTAGAAAATGTTTTCATACAAAATACAACAAAAAACAGACATCTAAAGAAGGATGTTTGTTGTTGAAAAATGGAAAAGATAAGATTAATATCATAATTAATATATTTTGGTACTAATTTTATTGATAACTGTTCAATAATTGCTAAATCTATACCAATATCTTGTAACTTAAACTTTTTTACTTTGTGACGAACTTTTTTACTCGGCGAAGAACAGCTGATGCTGTTGTTAAACGAGTTAAAAACAACTTCAGCTAGTTTTATATTTAGAGTCGACTTCAGCGTCAGAAGTATACTTTAACTTGTCTAAAAAAAATCTGACAACCCTGGACAGGCATAGAAAACTGAAATTTAAATATAATACTAATCTGGAACAAAAATAATACTGTTTTAGTTCAAATGTAGTAAATATTTGTTTGGTTTCTTTTTAAGCATCTAAAGGTGAGAGAAAAAACATTTAAAATAGTTTATATTTCTAAAAACTACTTAATATGTAGTGTAGATGCTAAGAAAGGTACAACAATAATATAAATTATCCACCTTTGCATTAACAATTATTCATAAAAATTCGTGTGCTAAAGCAAGAAACGAGCGACAACGCAACCTTCTTCTATGACAGCTCATATGAATTGACTGAATTCAGTTTTCTATGCGTGTAAGTAGTCTGTGTAAATTTAGTAACGGCCAAAATGCACTGTGTATAGGAGTTGCCGATCGTGGCTGTAAACCAATACAACTTTTTAAAAACATATAAATTAAATGCTGGGTTAGCCGACCGTTGATGTAATGTAACCGTAATGTTGACTTAACGTAACACTTCAGTGCAATTATAGAACATTAAAAACGTGTCATATGTTTTTGACATAAACAAACAAATTTACCTAGCGTTTACACATGCAAGTAACAGTTCGAAAAACACAATACATTCACACTTTTGCACTAACACAAGCACACATGCAGCCACTTACAGCTCACTGCCTAGTGAATTTCGATGGACAGTGATTTTTTGACACTTACTGCAATAAAGTGTCAAAAACACAAACAGAGTTGCCTAACTAAAAAAATTTAAAAAAAATTACTGGATTGTGGTAAAATAATTATTATATTTTTAACTTATTTTATGTATATTTGTAAAAAAAATTGTTTTTTCTCTTCAAATATGAATAAAGAACGCTATTAAATTAATTTAAGAGCACTAATCTCATTAAAGTAATAATAATAATTATTTATAACAATTATTTCCCTACAAATATATGTATGTGGTATCCTAGGCAACTCTTAATAATAATGTGTTTACGTTTTGACACATTTTTAAAATGAACTTTTACTTGCATGTGTAAACGCTCAAGCAACTTGTAGACATTTCGATGTATTTTCGACATTTTCGATAATAATACGTATTCTCAACTTTCCTCAATCTACTTGCATGTGTAAACGCACCGTTAAACAGCTGTTTGAAAGTGTTATCAACACAATTGTTTTAAATACTGTTCAAGCGATTTTATAAATTTTTTCTGCGATTTTAAAAAAAAAATGATTAAACTTTTTTGGTATAGTATTAAAAAACCGTATTTTTTTACACATAATGTATTCATCATCATTGTGAAGTGCTTCGAAGTGACTTCATATATGTTTATATTAACCCATTAGGAGAATTATAAATATTATTTATTATCTTGTCATACAGAATTTATTTATTAAAGGTCCGATAACTTAAAAATTAATTAATATTGTATTGTACTTTATACTAAGGGCCATTATTACAACTTGCCTTTATGTTCGTAATAGTAATAGTTAAATTTAAGGGTGCCTTTTTCTATTGCTTAAAGTTTTTCGAACATAAAGGCAAGTTGTAATAATGGCCCTAATTTGTTAATTTAAATTGTGTATACAAAATATTAATTTAATATTTTCAAACTTATTACTTTCGACTATTATTAGTATACATTTTATAAATGATTGTGTGAACTAATTTGTATAATAAGTAAATATTACCATAACAATAAAAAAATTTTGTTTTTAGTAAGAATTGTGCTAAATTTCCCAATTATTGATAAATTCACTGACATTTATTGTTGTGGGATATGCTAGTTCCTTTGTCCCCTTTTACAATGCAGAAATTGAAAGGCAGACATTTTTCTCATTCTCTTTTGAACTAACCTAAACCTGTGTAATACACACTGTACCTCTTCAACACCTCGCCATCAAACTTCGTCTGTCTACCTTTCAATTTCTGCATTGTAAACGTAGACTATGCGCATTTCACTGGTTGCTTAGGCCAGATCATCAGGAAACCTTTTCCCAAAAGGCTTTAGAAAAACTAAAGATATTATACAAATCAAACTATAGAGTGAATGAGAATTACAGACACTCAAGCTTTATTTGTAAAAATATCAAAGCTTAAACAAAACATCAACAATAAACAGTGAGTTTATCTTTTATTATTGAAATATTTAAAACATTGAAAATATTGTTAAGCGTTCTGAGCATAAGTATTTTTTATACAAGACTTTTAAAATCAACAAGTTGGCAACACCGTTAGTAAATGTCACGTAGAAACGTAAAGAAATTCTGTTTTTAACAGGTTCAGATGTTACAGTTAAGTTACATTTTGTCACTATAACTGCTTTAACTACTTTACACACAATAGAAAGGATCAGCTGTTCCGTTCCGTTATGGTTACATTACATTACAGTCGGCTAATCCACCCTTAAATGTATGAAAATTTCCAACAAGAAGCTTACACTATTTGGGTTTTGTGAATTTAGCAATTTTCTTGTATGGTATTCTTAGTGACATTGACTCTCTTTTAGTCGTTCACGATTTTCGCAACATTTGTTCGAAGAAGTGTTTGATGATTTATTCTGGATGTCCCTCATTGTCGTGCCCCTTTCATTGAGAAAGTCTTCCCAGTTGGCCAGAGAGTCATAGACGAAATTTTCGTCGATGTTGTCTTTAGGACATTTTATAATTTGTCGTCTATACAATGCCTGTGAGGACAAGTATAAATCAAAGTCGCATATGTTGTCGTGTTTGAAGCTCCATTATTGATTAGCTAACGACAATTTCATGAACTTGTCTTGAATAAAATATTATTCAGGACAAAGTGAGCGACAAGTGCATGCATTTTGACCTGTATCAAGCCACATCCACGACAAGATGAGCGACAATGTCTTCACCTTATCGTCAGTAAAACTGTTGTGAGGACAAAATTATCGACAATTGCATGCATTTTGACGTCTTTCAAACTATATTGTCTTAAACACTTCTTCATTTAAAAATGCAAAATAACGGGACTTTAACAGAAAATAGATATTCGTATAGATATTCAGTTGAGTTTTTAAAGTTCTAGTGAAAGGTGGTTTAAAGTGCGTAACGGCGGTAAAAGTAACGAAACAGTGCGACGATGAACCTTCAGATCTTTTGCTATTTTTTGAAAGTCTATAATATTAAAAGATCAGTAAAAGGATAACTTGAACATTTAAAAGAAAACCTAATCAGTAAAAGGTCTGACAGATATTACAAATATCAAAAGATGTCGAACAACTCTTTGGAAGAGCACCGAACACTTCTATCAAAAAAGCAGCTCTTAAAGTTAAATACTCGGATTATTTTGTGCGCAGATCCAAAGCTAATGCTGGGTTTAAGTCGTATAAAGTTCAGAAAATTACAGATCGCAATGCAACTTAGAAGCAAAAGAACTAGCGAAGAAATTGAGGACAATTTTTATAAAAATATACACCTGTTGTGTGATGGATAATGAGACTAATCTACTGACAGACATTTTACAGGAATAATACCGGTCAAAAAAACAAACAAATTCCCACAAATAATTAAGTGATATAATCATATTTTCAAAAGTATAATTTATATTTTATTTATTTAATATATTTTATTTGCATTAATAAATATGTTAAGCATTAATTAAATTATTTAATATAATAAATTAATTAAAAACAAAATCTATTTCTACAAAAAAGTCTGGTGACAAAGTGGGAATATTGACGACCGGATTATGGATAGTGTCTAGATAAAGTAGCTAACTGTCATCAACGATAACATGACAGAAAAGTCGTGTTTATAGTCGTCGATGACAACTTTAACCACATTGTCACCCATATGATCGTCAACGGCAATGTGCATGATAATGTCGCTCACATTGTCGTGTACGATTTAAGTGCCCTTTGTTCGAAAAAGTCGTCAACGATTTGTATAGGCTGTCGCCTACGTGTCGTCTAGGATTTAACATTGTCGTGTATGCATCGTCGACGTTGTCTTGAAGACATGGCCAACTGAGTTGAAGACCCATTGCAACACCAAAATACATGTTTGTCAATGTATTTTGTAGTTGTACTTTTGTTTGGCTCAAGCCGTCTGTACGACTCAAGCCGCTAAACGAGTAAAGAAAAATATTTGGGGAATTCAAACGGTAGTCATAGTCTTATGTCTTAAAATAATAACACGAAAAAATATAACTGATGTGAGAAACCCTCATAAGATACTATATATACAGTGAGCGTCTAAAGTGAGTAAACACCAAAAATTATTTGATTTTTTTTTTAATATAATGAAAATCCTAAAATCTGTCCTATTAAAATTTAAAAGCTTCGGTTTGATGGAGATTGAGTTGAAATAGATTCGGTTCTGAAAAAAGAAGATCTAAATCGGAATATAATGATTTTTATGATCTTAAAAAAATCAAAAAATTCACTGGTGTATACTCACTTCTGAGGCTGTGTGTATATAAAAATGAAATGGTCCATGTATGTAATGTCATCACGTGAGAACGGCTGGAGCGATTTGACTGATTTTTCTTATTCGATTCGAAATTTTCAGGAGATGGTTTGTAAAAAAAATCGAAAAAATCCGGCTAAAACTCGGAAATTTAAAGTTTTTAATATATTGCCTCTTTTTCACTTCTCATTTTTCTTAATAAGAAATCTTTTTGGAGAAACGTGAAGAACTAACACCAAAGCCTCCTTTTCACTTCTCATTTTTTAAGTATGAGACACTTCTAGGGTTTTTAATTTCCCGACCTTTTTAGATTCCCGGGAATCGGGAAATTTTTTTCTACATTCCCGGGTACCCGGCTATTCCCGAAATATATAATGATACTGTAAATTAGGAATATTAAAGCCAAATTTCATATTAAAACTTAGTGTTATAATTATTAAATATCAGAGCTTCGAATTAATTAATAAAATTTTAGCTTAATTCACTAAAATCTTAATCCGTAATTAAAAATATGTCAGCCTTTCATTCCATAAATCCCTTCCTAATACTATTTAATTTTTTAGATTCATTCCAAAGCCTTTGTTAAAACTGAATTAATTTTAAAGTTATTTAATAACAGAATTTATTCAAACTTTGAATGATTAAATTTTTGTTAAATCAAATCATTTCCAAAATTAATTGAAAAAATTGTCTTAAACCTTTTTGTACTAGTTTAATTGAAGAAAAATTTAATCATTTAATACATTTTTTAAGCTATTTTGTTATGGATTTGAAGAAGAATTTTAAAGAAATTAGAATGATTCAATAAGAAATAAATTCTATAAATAATGAATTCTCTTTTTAAATTTTCATACGAAAAACACCAGATAAATAATAATAAGCGGTCTATTATTGCCAAGATATATGCAAAAAACTTTTCACTGTTTTTTTCTTAAAAAATAGAGTTCTAACTTGTTTTCTATGTATTTTATTCAGTTTTTAATTCCCGGGATTCCCGACTACTGAAAAATTGGCAAAATTCCCGAGAAATTTGTACCGGGAATTCCCGGGATAAAAACCCTAAACACTTCTATGAAAACTCAATGAACTTAATTTTACTGTCTCCTTTTCACTTCTCATTATTCTTAATAAGATAATTTTTTGGAGAAATTTGAAGAGGTAACAACACTGCCTCCTTCTCATTACTCAATTGTTTTACTTAACCTACGCCTAAACTTTAGAAAGTTCCTAATTAGAGATATATGTATGTATATGTTTACAGTAGCGAGCATAAAAAAGCAACGCTATGCAATGTGATTTTCAACAGCACTGATTTTGCTCAAAAATTTTACTAACTCAAGTAATACGCGAAAAAAACAGATTTTTGGCTCTCCTGAAAAGTTGTGTATTTTAACATATAGGGTTTTGAATATAGGACCTCGATATGTATATTAAAATTATATCACAGAGCAAACACATACAGTAACGAGCATAAAAAATGCAATGTGATTTTCAACAGCACTGATTTGGCTCAAAAAGATATCCAATTGTCCACATCTGCTGTTTTTATATTCTTATTGATCATAGGCAATTACTGTATGACATTTTGTCCAATATTTTTTTTACGTAAGGATAGTTATACAATTTTTAGTAAAAACAGTAGTAAAATTGTGCCAGAAAAAAAATGCAACTCTAAGGGCACTGCTCCACGTTCAATATATATTGACCGCGATCCAGTATCGCGATATTTATTGAACGTGTAGCATGCAGTATTGATGGATCGCGATCCAAATTGCAGAATAACCTAATTTTGCGTGATCCAATAAAATGGATCGCGATCCAAATATCACAATATACCCTTAGGGTACTGCTACACGTTCAATATATATTGTGATATTTGGATCGCAATCTATTGAAATGGATCACGCAAAATTAGGTTATTCTGCGATTTGGATCGCGATCCATCAATACTTCATTTTCATGGTACACATTCAATAAATATCGCGATACTGGATCGCGGTCAATATATATTGAACGTGTAGCAGTGGCCTTAGGGCATTACAATGGATCGTGATCCAAATATCACAAATCCAAATATTGAACGTGTAGCAGTGCCCTAAGAAAATTTACTTGATTTTTTAAATATTGAAAAAAATAATTATAAAAAATTTCTAAAAACTATAAAACTGTTACAGTACAGAAATTTACTGTTAATACTAATAAATTCAAGGATATGCAATCTACAAAGGATAACAGAATTAACGAATGATGAATTTTCTGTTCAATATGGTGAATTTTTCGAAAACAAAGAAAATTTTAAGAATTTTTATTTATTTCTTTACCAATTTAAAATCTTGCGGATATTCTCTATGAAAAGGAAATCAAATAATTGTGGTGTTGTGCTTAAAACTCAGTGTATAAGAGCTCAATATCTAAAGGATGTGATTAGTTAATGTTAGAAGGGTGCTGAAATTTAATGCTAAAATAATATTTTCACAATCATATGACATCATGTGGACTTTAAAAGTTACAAATAATGAAATCATATTCAAATATCCATTTATTTTGGTAAGTAAACGAATTCCAAAACAGCGGAAGACAACTGTAAATAACATTATATTTGACACTTTTCATATTTCATAGAATCCTATAGCTTACGTGATTACTAAGCTATTGCAATTTTTTACTATTTTAATTTAATATTTAAGGGAATATCTGTGTCCAGACGGCCTGAGTAACAGATCGAAACTATCAGACAGGAATGAATTAAAGTTACGTTAATTGTCCTTCCATAGCATACGACTGCACCATTTTAAGCATAAAGGACCTGCTTCGAAAAGCATAGGCGCTTAATTTATTTTTGTAAATAATATATGGTTTATTGGATTGGTTTCTCCTTATTATATTTCCATCATTATCTTTTGGAGGTTGCAATAGTTATAAATGTTCAAATGTGTTCGTTTGGTTAGCATCAAATATATGATGTCACCTTCCATGGATTAGGAAACACAGCTTTAATTACTGCAATATCTAACCTTTTAGTTTTATTTCAATAAAATCCATTTCAAAACTAGCCATTAAAATTATTTCGGCACTCTAATCATAACACAATTCTTAATTATATCTATATTTTTATAACGGAATAGGAGCATGGCGTTTTTTGGATAAAATGTTTATCCTTTTGAATTTTAATGTCCTAAAATTTGTTTGTATTAATAGTAAATGATGGCAATGCAACATTGTTATAGTTTTTAGCAATTTTTTATAATTATTTTTTTAAAAAAATTAAAAAAATTAAGTAAAATAAACGCCAATTTTCAATTTTACCCGACTAGAATCTACAATAGAAACTCTTGTGCAATCGGTAAATAACTTTACAAACTCAATGAGTAACATGATGCAAGAAATGCTTAAGATGCAATCAATGTTATTGCAGGCTGTGCTTAACAGACCATGAACTGCCTAAGAATATGTTTTTGGAATGCAAACGGCATACGCCAACACAAAAACGAACTCGAATATTTTTTAAGAAACCAACAAATTGATGTAATGCTGGTTTCTGAAACTCATTTGACGTCCAGAAGTTCCTTTCGAATAAATGGATATGTAATATATGACACCAAAGATCCCAGAGGTAGAGCATGCGGAGGCTCGGCAATTTTAATAAAAGCTCGAATAAAACACTACTTAATGTGTGATTTTTGCGAAGATTATCTTCAAGCTACTACAATCTGTCTTGAAGATTTTCATCGAAACTTAGTGATTTCATCGATATACTCACCCCCAAGATTCTCAATTACAGAAAGTCAATATAATAGATTTTTTAAATCACTAGGCCCCCGTTTCCTGGCTGCTGGCGATTATAATGCTAAGCACACATTCTGGGGATCACGACTGATTACCCCTAAAGGTCGTGTTTTGTTCGACTCAATCTCTAAAATGGGTTTGCATGTGCTTTCGAGCGGCCAACCTACTTACTGGCCTACTGACCCACGAAAAATACCGGATGTTATTGATTTTAGCGTGATGAAAAATATCCCTAGAGAAATGATTCAAATTGAATCCTCGCTGGAACTATCTTCAGATCACTCACCCACTATTATTACTTTATTGAGCCCCCTAGAAATTGTATCCCCGACTGGTAATTTAGCGATGGCAGGCACAAGAATAAATTGGCTCAAATATAAAAAATACCTCAGTACACATTGCTCGGAAAACATACCGCTAAGAACACCAGAAAATATCGATCACTCTCTTATCAATTTCGATAAAAATCTGAGAATGGCTGCTCAACATGCTACCCAAACACCCCGAAAATTCAGATATAATAGAATTAATTCTTAATTCTAAAATGAAAAAAGAAGATTTCGAAGAGAGTGGCAATTGCACAGATCCCCCCAACTAAAATCGAAGCTTAAAGATTGTATAAAAAGACTTAAAAAGCTCTTGGAATTTCGAAAAATGGAATCATTGAACAAATATTTAGAAAGCCTGGACGCAACCCCACAATCGGATTACTCATTATGGCGAGCAACAAAAAATCTTAAAAGACCCGTTATATGTAAGTCCCCCTTGCGAAATTCAAGTGGTGGTTGGGCAAGAAATGATACTGAAAAAGGGAATCTGTTTGTTAATCATTTAAAAAAAGTATTTACACCGAACACATCAAACGAAGCAATTGAGTTGCCACCTGTTGCACCCTAATTTGCAGCAGCCGTACCCCTACGTTTTGAGATTCGAGAGATCGAAAATGCTATTGCTGATTTAAATCCCAAGAAAGCGCCTGGTATGGATAAGATCAGCAACAAGATGCTTATGGAGCTACCCCGGATAGCAATAAAAATAATTCTTTTTATTTTTAATGCTATATTACGACTTGAATATTATCCTCCAGAATGGAAGGTTTCACTGGTTACCATGATACCCAAGCCGGGAAAAGATCACACAAAAGTAGAATCATACAGACCCATCAGCCTATTGTCTAATATATCAAAGCTATTTGAGAAGATACTTATGAACAAGTTGTACCCGATGTTAACTGAAAACAATTGTATTCCGAATCATCAATTTGGATTTAGAAGAAAACACAGTACTATCGAACAAACCCATAGACTTGTAAATATGGTGAGAAAAGCGTTTGAAGAAAATAAATACTGTTCTGCACTCTTCATCGACATCTCTCAAGCGTTTGATAAGGTATGGCATGCTGGATTAATATACAAATTGAGTCAAAATTTACCGGCAAACACACATAAGCTGTTGGAAAGCTATTTAACTGGTCGAACATTTAAGGTTAAAGAGGGAAACTTTTTAAGTACTGCACAACCCATTGAAGCTGGAGTCCCCCAAGGCAGTATCCTGGGACCTTTTTTATATTTGATGTATTCGTCTGATATGCCAACTAACAATCGCACTCATACATCAACATTTGCTGATGATACTGCTATTCTAAGCATTCATGAAAACCCTCAAGAAGCGTCTCGTCACTTACAAAACCACATATTTGAATTAGAAAAATGGTTAAAACAATGGAAAATTAAAGTCAACGAGCAAAAATGTACACACATTACATTTACATTGCGTAGAGAATCATGCCCCCCTATTCATATCAATAACCAAACAATAATTCAACAATCGGAAGTGAAATACCTCGGAATACATCTCGATCGTCGCCTTACATGGAAAAGTCATATAGATGCAAAGTTGACTCAAATGAAATTGAAATCAATTCAAATTAATTGGCTTATTGGCAGAAACTCCACGCTTAGTTTAGATTGTAAACTTCTACTTTATAACATGATCATAAAACCGATATGGTGTTATGGCATACAGTTATGGGGCACGGCCTCAGCGTCAAATGTAGAAAAGATCCAAAGACGCCAAAACAAGTTTCTAAGAATGATCACAGTTGCCCCCTGGTATATCAAAAACGCGAATATACACAAAGATCTAAACGTGCCCATTGTACAAACTGAAATCTCGAAAAACGTACAAAAATATTTAAAAAAACTTGAAGTTCACCCAAACCCGCTGGCCCGCAACATATTAGATAACCGTGGCCACACTCGATTAAGAAGGAGGGACACAGCAGACCTAATCTAGAAGGAAGAATGCCAATTTAACCAAAACAACCATGAACACAAAATTTTTTCGTCCGGCACTGGCTGGACTAATTAAATAATAATATTAGATATAAGATTTGAACCACTTATTGTTAGTTCATTAAATAATGAAGATACAATAAATAAATGATGAAAAAAAAAAAAAAAAAAAAAGTAAATTTCCGTAGAGTTGCATTTTTTTGCTCGCACAATTTTACAACTGTTTTTACTAAAGATTTTATAATTATCCTTACGTAAAAAAATATTGAACAAAATGTCATACAATATATTCCTATATTCAAAACCCTCTATGTTAAAATACACAACTTTTCAGGAGAGCCAAAAAACTTTTTTTTTTTCGCGTATACTTGTGTTAGTAAAATATATTTTTAAAGCAACTACTGAATTTCACATATAATTGGTTTTTAAAATTTTGCATTAGTAAGAAAATATGAATTGCAAGAAGAAATTATTAAAAAAAAATGTTTGAAAAGATAGAAGGTTTTGCATTCGGAAAAGGTTTATAAAGCTATGTTTGTTAACAAATTTGTGCTTTAAATCTACAATAAGTTTTTATTATGAATTAGACCGTTAACTTATAAGTTAAATTCAATTTTGTATTGATTTACAATAAAAAACATCAAAAACACCATCAGAAGATAGAAAATTTACATGAAGCAACAATCATGACATCAAAAGGTTGAATAAGAAGGTGAAAATAATTTTTATCAAAAGAATATTTTTAGAAAGAAACTTTTTATTTTAGTAAGATTTAGAAACGAGCTTTCTTCCCAGTTATAAATATTCGGTCTAATTCATAATAAAAAGTTATTACAGATTTAAAGCACAAATTTGTTAACAAACACTTTAGCTTTAAAAACCTTTAATAAAAGTATTATATTCATAAACGTTTGATAAATGCACAATAACTAATGTACTGTTTTTTGTCTAAGCTGGCAATGCTTCTCAGTTATTCCCCTTTTTCGTAGTTTTTGGTAGTGTTGCTTGTCATTAGGATACAATATTCGGTAATTCTATTTTTGTCATTGTTTGTTTTTAGTAATAATACATTTTTGAAGATAAAAAATTATTTTTAAACAAAAAATCTATATTTGATTCTAGTAAATTTATATTATGATAAAATGTATTAATATACCAACGTTTTTATATAGTTTATTTCAATTATTAAAAGTATTCGAATGACGAACAAACTGTTTTATGATTTGTTTTATTAACATATTTTTATTGTCATTTTGTTAAATTTTAACAAAATTTAAAGAATTTCTATGAATAAACACATAATTTTAATTCCGGAGTGGGTATATTAGATTCTGTGGACCTTTTTCTACAATGTTTACACATTTTATTACTACATGTCGTTACAGGTTAAAAGAAAATGACAAAAATGACAATCAAACTCACCTTATGTAGCTCAGTGCCGGTGGAATATGAATCAGAATCGTATATTATTATAGTGGAACATATTCCCAGCGGAGTTAAAATTACGTTTATCGATTGCAATATTATCCTCTATTATTGCAAATTTATAAACAATTATCTTTAAAATTCGATTTTTCAAGATAAAATGTAAAAAGAATACCTTAAAGTAGGTTTAAAGTAGTGTCGAAGCTACAATAAATATTCCAAATTTATGAATGGTTTATAACATACTTATAAAGGTTGTGACCCTACCTTTATAAGTATGGCAAATATTTGCTCAAAAAAACGTAACCACTTTTTTTAACACAAATTTGTTTTACGTGTTTACTCTTACAAGTGTTTTGTAAGATCAAACAGCATGAAATAAAATAAAACTAAATTTTTTGTTTTGAATCATCCTAAGTAAAATAAGTTTTTGATATAAATAAAAGAATTCAAATGTATTTTATTTAGTGGTTACGTCTTTTTCGTCAAATATTTGTCATGTGTGACCCTACCTTAACACTATTAAACGTTTATGAATACTGTTTTTTTTAATTTTTTCTTATTAACGACTTATAAAGCTAGTTATTATGAATTAGATCGATTGTTGTTAGTATGGCCATGGTCCCTCCCTTATAGGGGAAAACTGGTTTGGTATATTAGCTGACCGAAGTCCCCAAATTAAACGTAAAAAAATAAATAGAAATGAGTCTACAATTGACTTCCCTTCTCTTCCTACTCAAAATCCCTCAAAACCAATATGTTGTTGTTAGTGCAGTTGACGAAAAAAAACCTCTTGCTAAGTATTCTTGCTTTGCAGTTTACAGAGCTCTTCATCTCATTAGAAAAGAAGTAATTTCTATTTCTTAATTAAGAAACGGTAATTTACTTATTCTTGTTAAGGATTACTTAACTGGCAAAAAGTTTACGGATGCTAAAAAATGCGATATTACATATAAATTTCATGAACAACTCAATTTTAAAAAAGGAACTATTTATGCACCTTTTTTTCAGATGTTCCCAATTCAGAAATTGTTGATGAATTAAAATTCCATGGTGTTGTAGATGTCTACAAATTCGAAAGGTCAATTGAATGAAAAAAATCACAAACCGGAGTTATTTATATTAACTTTCGATTTATACTATCCTCCACAATCTCTTGACATCTCATGAGGAGCAAGAATTATCAATTATTAGGACACACAGCTAAACGTTGTAAAGGGTCGCCTTCATGTGTTAATTTAAATCTCCATTTTTGTGCTGTTATTATAAATACTAGAATTTATGTTATATTTTTCTCAAGTTTCATCAAAATCAGACCAAAAATATATAATATTTCGCTATCTTTCCATTAGAAATTCCAAATATTGAAAAATTTGACCTTCACGATTTAAGGTTTTACGTTTTCCAATTTTAATAAAACTTTTAGAATATATTTAAATTTATCTGTAGCCCGTTTCTGTATTTCTCGAATCGAAAAACTTTCCGCATGAAACGATTGAATTGCAACTAGGGTTTTTATCCCGGGAATTCCCGGTACAAATTTCCCGGGAATTTTGCCAATTTTTCACTACCCGATTCCCGGGATTTTTAGTCGGGAATCCCGGGAATTAAAAACTGACGAAAATACATAGAAAACAAGTTAGAACTCTGTTTTTTTCAACAAAAAACAGTGAAAAGTTTTTTGCTTATATCTTAGCAATAATAGACCGCTTATTATTATTTATCTGGGGTTTCTCGTATGAAAATTTAAAAAGAGAATTCATTATTTATAGAATTTATTTCTTATTGAATCATTCTAATTTCTTTAAATATCTTCTTCAAATCCATAACAAAATAGCTTCAAAAATTTATTAAATGATTAAATTTTTCTTCAATTCAAATCTAGTGCAAAAAAGTTTAAGACAATTTTTTCAATTAATTTTGGAAATGATTTGATTTAACAAAAATTTAATCATTCAAAGTTTGAATAAATTCTGTTATTAATTAACTTTAAAATTAATTCAGCTTAAACAAAGTCTTTGGAATGAATCTAAAAAATTAAATATTAGGAAGGGATTTATGGAATGAAAGGCTGACATTTGTTAATTACGGATTAAGATTTTAGTGAATTAAGCTCAAATTTTATTAATTAATTCGAAGATCTGATATTTAATAATTATAACACTAAGTTTTTATATGAAATTTGTCTATAATATTCCTAATTTACAGTATCATTATATATTTCGGGAATAGCCGGGTACCCGGGAACGTAGAAAAAAATTTCCCGATTCCCGGGAATCATAAAAGGTCGGGAAATTAAAAACCTTAATTGCAACAAAAACAGTGTAAAATGAAACAAAATATGATTTTTTATCGCACAAGTGTTTCTGTATCTTGAGTTTGCGAGAATTATCTGTCATTTAAATAATTTTCCAGCAATTATTTGAAGGATGTGAGAAAAAGTGTTTCTGTAACAATAAGTGTGTTCGAGTACTTTCCAGTAAAAATTATCCAGTAACTTTAATTTAGAGAGTAAAATATATTTACTCTCAATCTAAAAAAATATCCAAAAAGTACGCGAACAACAATTTGTAAAAATAAGTTGTATTTTATTATAAATCAATTTAAAACTTTTGTTTTGTGTTATTTTACTTCTTTTCTTTGCAAGACTTGTAAATTGTTTTAATTTTCAACTTTTTTTGTTTTGTTTACACTTGCAACAATTTGTTTTAAACATATTTTTCATGTTGATATTTTTTACTGGACAAAAAATGTCCAGTAAAAAATAGCATGCTCTCTATCTACGAACTGTCACTTTTAACACTCTCTTGCTCTCTCGTTACAAGTTTTTAAAAGTAAACGAACGGAATCCCGTAACTTCCAGTGATAATTTGTACAAATTATTACAAATTATCAAGTACGCGAACACAACTAATATTTTGCGAAAAGTTTCTCACAAGAACTGTCAAAACAAGTCACATTTGAAATTGGTGTGAGAAAAACTAAATTTTAAAAAATATGGATATTTTTAACTTGGTATGTATAAATATGGAACCCAAATCAGCCGAAAATGCAAGTAGCACAGAGTTTGAATAAAATAATTATATATACACATGTAAGTACACAAAAATGTGTTTCTAAATTATTGTTTTAAATTCAGCAGATTTAAGCGCCACACTTTACTTTTTGTTTTATTTTTAAATGATGACAATCAATAAAACACAATTGTTATATTTTGTCATTTTAAATTTTTTTAGCCTTTCACTGTTTTGGTTTTTTTTCTAATTTCTTTCTTTCGTAAGAACAGAATCTGTGTTGTCTGTTTTTGCATTCAAATCCAGAAACACTTTTTTCTCTCACATCGAGAAACGATTGGAATTTTTTGTTTCACACTTCATGTGAGAAGTTTTCCGATGCGAGAAATACAGAAACGAGCTACTGGAATATGATATTCTAAATACGTTCTACTTAAAATTCATAACAGTAAGGAAATTGAACTCATTCGCAAAAAAATGGCCAACAAATTAGTTTTTCTCGAAAATCGCAAAATCTATTATTATATTCTCAATAAATCCCAATATTATATTCTCAATATGACGATAAAAAAAAATTCTGAAATTTGTTTAACACAATTTTTAAAAATAAAAAAAAATTTATTTCTTTGGTCATCCCTGCGAATAGGTTAACGATGTCCTACGAAAACAAATGGATATATTTTAAGTAATAATATTTCAAAAAATATGTTAATTTTGTTCCTACATTTCTTGTTCTAGTGGCCAGAGACTAGTGTTTATAAACCGGTTAACCGAAAAACCGGTTTTTCTTCGAAATCTCGGTTTTTTGCGAACCGGTTAATTTAAAATGTTGATTTTCGGTTAACCGGTTTATCCGGTTTTTATCACTCGGTTAACCGGTTTTTAAAATTTAGGTTTAAAATTAAGAAATCTCATAGTTTTGTGCATTTTTTATATTCATTGTACAAACATTATTGGTCTGATTTGAAACCTAAGCTGCTGATTTACAATATAAACCTATTTAGATTGATATTTTTAAGAATTACAATGATTCTAAATAGTAGAGGACGATGAGTTTACTTAAAAACTTTTTCAGAATAAATTGCACATAATCAAACTATAAAAATTAAATTCCGCAGAATTCTAAAAGTTTAGCAAAATCTTAATAATGATTAGTGTTTATAAAAAACCGACTTTTTAAAAAACCAGTTTGTCGGTTAACCGAAAATTAGCCTTTTTTAAAAAACCGGTTTTTCGGTTAACCGACATCGAAAAAACCGGTTAACCGTCATATATGTGTAGAAAACATAAAATGTCCAATAAAGTATATACAGCTTTAAAACTTTTTAATATTTAGTAGTCAGGAATGGTTAATATTAAATATCTATAAATATACAAAAGT